>NC_133369.1:10612814-10699587 GCF_049309525.1 Garra rufa | reverse complement strand
AAGATATAAACTTGCAATTGATAAGGTAAAAGGAAGAATTTTGAGTAGGGATGCCCCGAATATTCGGCCACCGAAAATTTTCGGCCGAAAGTGGATTTTTAAAATTTTTTCCCCGAAACAATACGACCGAAACAGTGTGTTGACGCAAACAGAAACCGCGGCCTGCACGTGCTTGTCTGAACAAACGTCTGCGGTGTGGACTTATTTCAGTATATCTGAGAAAGACCCACAGATAGCGATTTGCAAAACTTGTAATGCCGAAATTTCAAGAGGGGGTGTGTCTGCAGTCGTGTGTGCAGCCAGTGATGAGAGCAGAGATCGAGACAGATGTAGCTTTCAGTGAGTGAAAAACAATGGCTTTACTGTACGTTGGTGTTACGTCACAATATTTTAAAGATATGTCTTTTCTATGTACTGTCTTTTTATAAATATTTATGTTTTAAACCATGGAGGTGACCCAATGGATATCACACAAGCAACGTGAAAACTGCGCAATATGTTAAAGTGAAAGTAAAAACTGACAGTGCTTTCAGCATCTGACGTGCATTCTCTCAGAGACAATGAGAGACGGTTATACTTCATATGCTGATATTAATTTAGTTCCCTAATATTTTTCTTGTGCCCCGAACATGGTGAGAAAAAAATAAAAAGAAACGTATTTTGTGTAAGGGTTGTTTTTGAAAGTTCTTGAAATAAAGCTCTTAATTTTCATTGATGACTGCAATGTTATTAGGGGTTAAGAAAGTCTTAATTATGATTTCAGGTGCTCTTAAATGTGGGGACTGAAAGACAAGAATTGCGATGAAATTTCAAAAGGCTATCCATTGAATAAATATGAGCGCTGCACGTTTCAAAGTCATTTGCTGCGCTGCTTTGTGTACCATTCTGAAAGCGCCTCCTGCTGGAAGAGAAACACGTAGAGATGTAAATGTGAACTGATGGATCCACAAGATAATGTGTTATAAAAATTTTAACAATTTAAACAAAGGCAGGAAAATATATGTATATGTTATTTAAGTAATATTTGATTGATAATAATTGTTTAAATTAACATAATTGATTTATTCTTTTAAACTTTAATATTAATTTATGCAATCGCAATGCCTTGATTTTTAGTAAGATTAGTACACAGTCATAGCCATAAATGCAATGGTATTAATAATTGGCATAATTCTTTCGGTGTTTCGGTTTTCGGCCTTGGTTTCCTCATTTTCGGTTTTGGCCAAGAATTTTCATTTCGTTGCATCCCTAATTTTGAGTTTATATCTTACGATTCTGACTTTATAATAAAATTAATATATAATATATAAGAAATATATTATATATATATATATATATATATATATATATATATATATATATATATATATATATATATATAATATATAATAAAATGGACTTTATAACTTGCAATTGTAGATAAAGTTTATATAATGCGATTCTAAGAAAAATGTCAGAATTGCAAAATATAAACTTGCAATTGCAAAAGTAAAAATTTTGAGTTTATATTCCACAATTCTGACTTTAACTTGCAATTGCGAGTATATATAATGCAACTGAGAGAAAAAAGTCAGAATTGCTAGATGTAAACACGCAATTGAGAGAAAAAAAGTCAGAACTGCGAGATAAAAAGTCTTTTTTATTTTTTATTCAGTGGCAGAAACAGGCTTCCATATATATATATAAATAAAAAAAACTGTCCTAAGTAATATTCACTTGGAAGAATTTGGAAGTGCAATATTTTGGGAGCAGACAGAAAAAGCACATGAATTTGCTCTTTGGCTTCTAGAGACGTGCTCATCTCCAACACCTCAACTATCGTTGGAAGCACATTTTGCGAGTCAAGAGAGCAAATGCACATTTCTCCTTCTAGAAATCTCTAAAATTACAATCCTCCTTAGGCCAAAGGTCATGAATTGACCTTTCACAAAGTACTTTTCTAAAGAAGACATCAACTTCATGTCAAAACGTTCACTAACATTAAAATTAAACGCAAAAATCATCAAAAATGTATTGATACAAAAAATTACACAGAAACATGAAACACAAGCATGAAAAAAAAAAAACATTTGCATAATTTATTAATCTATTAATATGAAAATTATTGCTTTGAATTAAATTCAATTTAATTAATTCCACAAATCATTTATGAAAAAAAATGTTTTCTGAATGAGGTCCAGTGCTAGTATTGCTATGGATAAAAACTAAAAGTTAACTTCAAATAAAAGTTTAAATTAAATTAAATTAAATTAAATTTAAAATACGGGGAAATTATGGCTCATTTAAAATAACAACAACAAGAAAATAAAGTGCCAAAGTTTTTCAAAAACAGAAATTGGACATTTAACAACAGATCTTAAAGACTGCTGTGATTAAAGGAAGTAAACTATTTTTTATTTAATTTAAATGTTTTTACACACACAGTGTGGGGACAAAGAGTATAGTATACATATGTGTACAGTTGTGTCAATGCTTTGTTGTTGTATTTCTTTTAATGTTTTAAAGTCCACAGACACACAATACATTGGTCTATTTTAAGAGCTGTCTGTTGTGGAGTTCTGGGAAAACACAGAGACATGGCATTGATGAACAGCACTGAATCATGGGACTTTCTCCTGTTCGGTATTCCACTATGACTTTCACACTCTGATCTTCACATGCTGGTTTAATCTACTCTATTTTTAACCCAACACATCTGAGACACGTGTGGGAGGAGATGTGAAAAAAAAAAAACAGACAAAGCATGTTGAAGAAAAAAAAATAGTTGTAATCATAAAAGCTGTGATACCTGCAGTAGGTATGAAAAAAACAAACAGTTCTTTATTCAGCGTTCAGGCCATAAGCCCACAACAGCAGCGGAAGCAGAGGTCTGTGCTGAGGGAAACGTGGCACGTTCAGAAGGTTATTTCATTTTATTGTATTTCCTCTTCTCAGCAGTGAGTCATCCCTCTGGTCTAAGCGTTCCACAAATTTACAGTGATTTCATCAAAAGCATTGCATCGCTCCAAAATAAAGTGGCATGGACTGTGTGTGTGGTGAGGTTTCAGAGGGCAGTGGCAAGCTTGTTGAGAAAACTGTGCTATTGACATTGAAATGGAAGGGCCAGTGAACACTACAAGACAGAAGCAAGTCACCTTGAGTACATTTAAAGACTTGCAGTTTACACAACTAACTGCAGACTAGGTTGACTTTAAACAACCACCCCAAAGTCTCTGTTCTTCTACAAACTCTCCCACAAAGCAATGTAAGAATTCAATGCAGAAACATCAACAAACAACAGAGAGGAGGGCTTACGGTCAATTTCTTGCACAGAAAATGAATAACAAGAAGATAAACAATATGGATGAGACGGCGACTGGGGAGACGTGGGAAGCAGCTTGCTGGCACTTTGATGGCTTGTCTTTTTTTTTTTTTTTTTGAATCCTGCTTTCCATTGGGAATTGTGGCCTACTGAATCAAGTGTAAAAAATTTAATGTGATTTTTTTCCCCCTAAGACTATGCTTCTCAAACTATGGTACGACTAAAGACTCACTGTATGTGAAGTCTTCCTTTCACTAATGATAAGTATCTAAGTGGTTTTTTTTTTAAATAGTCTTGAAAAATGTCTTGTTTCCAGCCAAATTATCTAAAAATTCTTAAATCAAAAAGGATTTTCTAGATGAGTAAAAATTATTGTCTTGTTTTCTGAAAAAAAAAAAAAAAAGTCAAAATTAAGTGAGTTTTTGCTTAGAACATACAAAAAAATCTGCCAATGGGGTAAGCAAAAGAATCGTATTTCAAACAGAAAACAAGATTATTTTTCTTACTCCATTGGCAGATTTTTTTGCTTGTTTTAAGCAAAAAAGCACTTAATTTTGATTAAACACTTAATTTCGGAAAACTTTTTTTTTCATTTCTACTCGTCTAGAAAATCCTTCTTGATTTAAGAATTTTTAGATATTAGATACAAAAAAATCTAAGTAAGAAAAGCATTTTTTGCAGTGATCAAGACTGCATTTACTGTATTTAATCAAAAATACAATACAAATTTTAAATATTATTACAATTTAAAACAACTATTTTCTCTTTCAGTTATAAAATAGTAGTTTTTTAATGTTTTTTTATCAGGCCTGCATTTACTGTATTTTTTAACAAATACAGTAAAAATAATATTGTTAATTTTGTGCAGTCATTACTCCAGTCTTTAGTATCACATGATCCTTCAAAAATCATTTTAATATGCTGATATTCTGGAAAACAGTTGTGCTGCTTAACATTTTTTGTTCAATTTGATGCATCCTTGATGAATAAAACTATTAATTTGTACAGTATATACACTGCTGTTCAAAAGTTTGGGATCAGTAAGATTTTTAATGCTTTTAAAGAATTCTCATAGCTCATCAAGGCTGCATTTTTCATGATAAAAAAAAAACAGAAAAAAATTGAATACTGTGAAATATTATTTCAGTTCAACATTATGGTTTTCTATTTTAATATATTTTAAAATATAATTTATTCCTGTGATGCAAAGCAGTGCTGCTTTTTCTGTAACCTATTATTCTTTTTTTTAGGATGAATAAAAAGTTAAAAAGAACAGTATTTATTCAAAATATAAATATTTTCTAACAATAAAAGTCATCACTGGTGAATAAAAATATGAATTTCTTTCAAAAAAAGAAAGAATAAAAAATTACCGACCACAAACTTTTAAATGGTAGTTTATATTGTTACAAAATATTATTATATTATTCATATTTTTATTGTTTAAGAATCCTGAAAAAAGTATCACAGGTTCCAACAAAATATTAAGCAGCACAGCTGTTTTCAACTTGGATAATAAATATTAGCCTACAATGCTTTCTGAAGGATCATGTGACACTGATGACTGGAGTAATAATGCTAAAAAATCAGCTTTACATCACAGGAATAAATTACATTTTAAAATATATTCACATAGAAAACAGATATTTTACATTAAAATAATATTTCACAATATTTATCTGGATGCAGCCTTGATGAGCATAAGAAACTTCTTCTAAAAGAAAAACAAAAAAATCTTACTGAACCCTAACCTTTAAATGGCAGAGTATAAATGTATATGTGTATATATACACATTTATATTCCATAAAGCTGTTTTGAAGCAATAACTATTGTGTAAAGTGATATAAAATTATTTAAATGTAAGATTTTTACCATATAACATACTAAGTTCCTCTGTACATGTCTAAAAACCATGGTACATTTCCATAAGAGCTTTTTATCACCTTATAACATCCGCTTAAATGGAACAAAGAGGTACAATATTACAAAGCAAATTCTGATTCATCCTCATTCTCCTCCCACAATCACCCGCACAGAAACAAACAAATCATGTGTGTTGGAAGGCTTTTCTGTGGTCTTTAATCACTGTGCGTCTGCAGCGAGGTGACTCATCCTTCGCTGCGCTCTCATCATCTTTTACCTGATTCTTACAGAAACTCTTTAAACCTGACAACAACTCCGGGGACTAACAGAGGTCAAATGAAGCCTGCAGAAACACAACGTGATTATGGAAATTCCCCTCGCAATTGCGGCAGACGTGTAAACAGCCCTGCTGTTGATTCTGAACGCTGTGTTTACACTCATTTCAGATCATCACAGGCCGCTGTTGTCCTCTGTTCACTGCCTTCCATCTAATCAATAAATCAAAGCACAGGGGGACGATTTGCTCATGCAGATTAACAAATAAAGACCTTCATAAACACTGCTGAGTCTACAAACGCGATAGATGGAGTGTGCTCATCTAGACCTGTATAAATCGCTATGTAAACCTAATGACATTGTACAGGTACAAGACTCTCCATTTTCATCCTAACAGATTTGCCAGATAAAGAAACATGCATGTGAATTCAGCTTTTTTAATTCTACGTACTCAAATCAAGTAAAAAAGTCACAAAATATATAGAGAGTTTGCACTTACATCACGGTTTGGTCAGTTACCCGGATGCGCAGCCATATTGGTGATACTCAGTTGTAAACAACAGCATGGATTGCACGGTTAATGTACTACTGAATAAGTTTTTCTGCTAATTTACACTGTGTAAAATATGGGAAAAATGTGTGGAAGCTGCTAAATTATATAGAGAAGGACTTAGTAAGCTAACTTTTGGCAGTCTATAGTACTCAAAATGTTTGTCTGGACCGACAGATTACGTTAGCAATGAACTTGACCAAACTAAACACATTTTGAAATAAATGAAATAAGTAACGTTACTAATAGCATGGAGCGCTAGTTTAATTGCATACATTTAAAGGTTGTATCAGCGATTTCTAGCCTAAAACATAAAGTGTCAATTTCAGCTGACCTTTCTTCACGATCTGCTTGCTGCCTGCCCCATAAATTGTCTGTGAAAAAACCGCGTCTCTCTGGTCAGCCTAGGGTCCGAGATATGCCAAAAAAACAATCGGCGCTATCAACTATTCCACAGATAAACAAACAGTGTTCCAACCAATCAGCGTCAGGGGTTTGGTGTTGTGGACTTTCCTACTGGTGCAGGGATGTGAGGGAGGCGGAGCGAAAGTCCACAACACCAAACCCCTGACGCTGATTGGTTGGAACACTGTTTGTTTATCTGTGGAAAGGTTGGTAGTGCCGATTGTTTTTTTTTGGGCATATCTCGGACCCTAGGCTGACCAGAGAGACGCGGTTTTTTCACAGACAATTTATGGGGCAGGCAGCGAGCGGATCGTGATGAAAGGTCAGCTGAATTTGACACTTTATGTTTCAGGCTAGAAATCGCTGATATAACCTTTAACGTTGCATTGAAACGATACACATTGTGAAAAGTAATGTACTTATAAATATGAATATTTGCATAGAAATACAGACTGACCAAGCAATGCAAGTGAATTAATCACGAATAACCTCTCCGGATATCTTAGGGACAAAACATGAAGTAAGTTGCACTGTCTTGCTTCAGACTGATGTCATCCATTGTACGAATAAATGTTCGTAACATTTCCGTTCGCATCCAGACTGCCATATGCTTTTAGCGCAATCTCCCGTGTACACGTACGCAGCATCGATTAGATAATGAGCAGCTTTTTACCTTAACTGTAGCGTTTTCGCTAGACTTAAAAAGTATGCGCTTGTATTGACAGATCGGAGAAATGGCGCTATCGGAAACGCTTCAGGACCAGACATGCGCAGTAGCGTTCCAACGCGCTTGTTATTGTTTACGTCCTTGAAATGGTCTATATAGTAGGGTTGCACGGTATACCGGTACTACGGTAGTATCGCGATACTAAAGCTTACAAATACCCGCGGTGCCATTGCATTTTTGAAACGGTAGTATCGTCCAAACGGTAGCACCATAAGATATGTTGTATGCACGGCAGGAACACTGTTTAAAACGTTCATGCACGCCAGCAGAAACAAAGTTGACTGCCAAAATGTCTTTCTGCTGTGCTTTGTGTAGTACAAGCAGTGTATAGGCTTTATATGCTATTCAGTGTTTCACCATGCTTCAGTTCAGTTTGAAATGAGAAGCTGCACGCGCACGTCCTTGTTCACGCTGCAGTTTCAGAAGAGAGGGTCTGATTCAGACGACTGTCTAATGTTATTTAAAAAATATCAGCCCAAGAATCAATTATTAAACATCAAAATATTTTACTAGACAGAATTTTAATGTATTTTTAAAATTATAAATTAATACGTTTTAATATACAAGCTGCTAACTTGGAAATTTTAAGATATGGCAGCAAAAATGCTCGTGACAGTTCAGCAATAAGACACGAGCAAGATGTTTTAGTTTCGTTTCTGTGTTCGAATCTGAATTCGCGTTAGTTTGGGCGAATCACTGATTCACTAAGCCATTCATAAAAACGAGTCATTTGATTCACCCCTGAATGATTCAGCCGTTTTGAAAGAATCTTTTGAACAACTCAGTGATTCAATCATGAACACTGCTGCCATCTGCTGGCGGTTTTAAGTTTCCCGTCATGTTCCATTCTTTCCCAACATATTTCTATATTCAGAGTTTTGTATTTAAAACATTTATCTTATAACATTATTTATGCAATTATAAGTACAGTCTAAATGCATAAATACCACATCTAAATGTCACTCTATGAAGCTTCTGTGCAGTGCTCAGATGACTTTTGTTGACATGATTTCATGGATAACAATAGCCAGTCATTTATTCACATTAGTGAAGTATTCAGAGAAAAATCTTGCCTGTTTTCATTTGCATCTTTTTATTTATGAATTTTTTTAATTCATTTTGTAGATTTGAATTTTAAATTAACAGAATACTGCATGGTATCGTGATACTACTTGGTATCGTGATACTTCAGCTGGTATAGTATCGTAAGTCATTTTTATGGTATCGTGACAACCCTACTATATAGCCTATTTATCTCACTTCTATCTCTTCTAGCAATTAAAATTGAATTAAGAAGTCTTCTTTCCACTCAGAAAAGACCACAGTGATTTCACACATTTAGGTCTCAAAGTGTTCTCAGATTTGACAAGATGTGCATTCAAATGTCAGTTCTCAGTGTAAACTTAAAAATGTATCTTTATCTGAGATACATATTCCACTCTATATTCACACTGTGTCAACAAGTTTAACCGTTGACAAAACGTCTAAACTGTTTAAAATGCTAGTGATATAAAATGGCAAAAAGACAATGAAGTATGTTTGGAGGACAGGTGCAAACTACTGCGGTCAAGCCAGCCGCGCCTTAAAATACACTGTCAAGCCAGCCGCACTTTTTTTTTAACTTGCGCGTGTAATCGTGCACTTACGGTACGGGTACTGAGAGCAGGTCAAATGCATGTAAAGAAGCTGTCAAACCGGCGTTTCCTATATACTTTTTATTCGTATGTTTATAAATACATTACATTAGTCCATAAACGTTTATATTGTATCTAATTATTCTAAATAATTTGATAATGTAAAAAATTAATAATATTAATGTGTTTTATTCCGTTTTTTTATTTTGATATTTGTGTGTGTGTAGGCTCTCTCTCTCTCACTGACTATATATAGAAGAAGAAAAAGCCGTCACACCGGCGTTTCCTTTTAGTTTATGTAATTTTGTGCATAAACGTTTGTATTTGTACATTATTAAAATAATTTATTAATGTTAATAAATGTTAATATAAAAGTGTTTTATTTAATCTTTTATTTTAATGTTTGTATGTATGTGTGTGTGTGTGTGTGTGTGTGTGTGTGTGTGTGTGTGTGTATATATATATATATATATATATATATATTATACATATACATATACAATACAAAACTAGAAGAAAGTCACCCTAAACAACAAAATAGCTCCTAGCACTGTATCCCATTTTCCAACACTCATAAAAAATGTTCCTCCATAGGTTAGCTCATTCTTTCAATTGATCTGTATTCAGAGTGACCCTGACTATCACTGTAATTATTTTCAAGACATTTTACTGTATAGTTTTGGAGAAAAACAATAACAAAATCACCCTAAACAACAAAATGCATCCTGTTATTTGCACTGTATCCCGTTTTCCAACACTCATAAAAAATATCCCTCTATAGGTTAGCTCATTCTTTCACTCCATCTGTACTCAGAGTGACCCTGACTATCACTGTAGTTATTTTCAAGACATTTTACTGTACAGTTTTGGAGAACATTTGAAACAAAATCACCCTAAACAACAAAATGAGTCCTATAGCACTTACACTGTATCCCATTTTCCAACACTCATAAAAAATATTCCTTTATAGGTTAGCTCATTCTTTCACTCCATCTGTATTCAGAGTGACCCTGACTATCACTGTCATTATTTTCTAGACATTTTACTGTATAGTTTTGGAGAAAATTAGAAACAAAATCACCCTAAACAACAAAATGAGTCCTATAGCACTTACACTGTATCCCATTTTCCAACACTCATAAAAAATATTCCCCTATAGGTTAGCTCATTCTTTCACTCCATCTGTACTCAGAGTGACCCTGACTATCACTGTAGTTATTTTCAAGACATTTTACTGTATAGTTTTGGAGAAAATTAGAAACAAAATCACCCTAAACAACAAAATGAGTCCTATAGCACTTGTACTGTATCCCATTTTCCAACACTCATAAAAAATGTTCCTCTATAGGTTAGCTCATTCTTTCACTCCATCTGTATTCAGGGTGACTCTGACTATCAGTGTAGTTATTTTCAAGACATTTTACTGTATAGTTTTGGAGAAAAACAATAACAAAATCACCCTAAACAACAAAATGAGTCCTATAGCACTTGCACTGTATCCCATTTTCCAACACTCATAAAAAATGTTCCTCTATAGGTTAGCTCATTCTTTCACTCCATCTGTATTCAGAGTGACCCTGACTTTCACTGTAGGTATTTTCAAGACATATTACTGTATAGTTTTGGAGAAAAACAATAACAAAATCACCCTAAACAACAAAATGCATCCTGTTATTTGCACTGTTTCCCATTTTCCAACACTCATAAAAAATATTCCTTTATAGGTTAGCTCATTCTTTCACTCCATCTGTACTCAGAGTGACCCTGACTATCACTGTAGTTATTTTCAAGACATTTTACTGTATACTTTTGGAGAAAATTAGAAACAAAATCACTCTAAACTACAAAATGAGTCCTATAGCACTTGCACTGTATCCCATTTTCCAACACTCATAAAAATATTCCTTTATAGGTTAGCTCATTCTTTCAATTGATCTGTATTCAGAGTGACCCTGACTATCACTGTAATTATTTTCAAGACATTTTACTGTATAGTTTTGGAGAAAATTAGAAACAAAATCACCCTAAACAACAAAATGAGTCCTATAGCACTTGTACTGTATCCCATTTTCCAACACTCATAAAAAATGTTCCTCTATAGGTTAGCTCATTCTTTCACTCCATCTGTATTCAGGGTGACTCTGACTATCAGTGTAGTTATTTTCAAGACATATTACTGTATAGTTTTGGAGAAAAACAATAACAAAATCACCCTAAACAACAAAATGCATCCTGTTATTTGCACTGTTTCCCATTTTCCAACACTCATAAAAAATGTTCCTCTATAGGTTAGCTCATTCTTTCAATTGGTCTGTATTCAGAGTGACCCTGACTATCACTGTAGTTATTTTCAAGACATTTTACTGTATAGTTTTTGAGGAAATTTGAAACAAAATCACCCTAAACTACAAAATGAGTCCCATAGCACTTGCACTTGTAACGGCCACCTAATGGTTACTATTATTCATGTTAAGGTCCCTTTAAATATATTATGTTCTATGGTTGAACGCTGTTTTGTGAACGCGCACGCACAGAGATAGAGTGGAGTGTGAGGCGAGAGATGGGCGATCTGCTGCTGAGTATTACAATGCTCTAATTTTCTTTCTGTTTATTTGTCACGTTACCAGAGTGTTTTGTTTACTGTTTTGAGTGCACTAGCGCGAACAACTATAAAGGCTCATAAAACGGCTGATCGCCTCGAGTTTTCTTTCTTTGTTCCTCAGTGTTTCATCCGGGTGGGCTCTCTGGATAACGTTACAAATTGGCGCCCGAACAATTGGATTCATACCGACCATCTTTCGTTTTCATCTATGGGAATATTCACTTTTCTCGCGCTGTTTTTGGAGGGGGATTTTTGTTGCTGCGTTCCGGTCATCAGGCCGTGCGGACATCATGCGGTCGGCTCGTGACGGATTTTTGGGTGCTGTGAATGTGTTTCCGTGACTGATTGCTTGTGTTTTCTTCGTGGATTCACCGCTTGTGGACTGTTTTGAGAGCTTATTTTGACTTTCAGATGGGTTTTCCTGCATTTTTGCTCTATGGATTGCTGAACTGTGATTTTTATTGTAACAGATAAATTCCTGAGTTTGAGTTTAGGCAATGAGATGTTACATGTATGTGTGTGGAAGGCATTCTGTCCCTCGGGGCTTGCCGTAGGCAAGAAAAAGTGCACGCGCATGGTGAGATGAGGGCGCCCCCGCGTTTGGGTGATATATGTGAAGAAGGAAAATAAAAAGTATGCACCGTTCAGTGAACCTCTTGGTCTCGTTTTCATTATTTTATTATCAATAAAGTGTTTAGGCGAACCCAATACGAACGCTCGGTTACATTGGTGGCAGCGGTTTTGTTTTGAGTATGTTAAGTGAGTATTTTAAAGTATTTCGGCGGTTGTTAAACTAGTTAGCTTAGCTTCAAAAGTTTATAGTGAGATAGCGAACGCGGTCAACGGATCGTCATTATGTGGTGCAAAGATGATGACAGTTTTACTACGTTACGGGACCGTGATAGAAGCAATAGGAGCGTGCGAATTGAGTTGCCGCCGCCGTTCTCCGGGGAGGAAAGACAAAGCTTCGTGGGCTGGGCCAGACAGTTTGAAGTGGCTGTCAAAGCGCTCACGGAAGGGAGTGGAAGCGCTTCCTACAACTATGAACTGACAAGGATTTTGCCTACACGATTGAACAACGCAGCTTTCTCTCTATGGGACAGTCTCCCTAATGCTGTTAAATCGGACTATGAGGCAGTGAAAGAGAAGCTAAAAGAGGCTTTCGGAAGGAGACAGTTTATGGAGCGATTCAGAGGCAGCTTATCTGCCCGTCCTCGCGCAGCACGTGAGAGTCTAGAGGTGTATGCAGCAGAAATAAGTCGGCTAGTGGATGAAGCTTTTCCCGAGTACGGCGACAGAGCCCAGCGGGAGGAGAAGTTTCGCCGTTTCGTGGCTGGCCTGGACCCAGTGCTGAGGACAAAATGTTATGAGCAGGGAGCGACAGACATGGAGGAGGCCGTAATAATTGCAGGTCGGTGTGAAAACGCAAGGAATGCGATTGATGTGACTGCTAATGTGGGCCATAATTTAAATGCAGACGGAGCAGTGGCCAATGTGAACTCGGTGTCGGACATTGGTGGGCTGTACAGAGCAATTGATAGATTAACTGATGAGATGAGAGACATGAAAGTTACTCTTAACCGTTTGGAGGTCGAGAATCTCGGATTGAAAGAAAAGATGAGTCGGAGTGGCAGAGATGAGTGGAGTAGAGCACGCTCCCCGTCACGTGAGACAGGTCAGTGCTGCTGTCAGGGGCATGCTTGCCGTATGCAGACGTATGAAGCACAGAGAGGCCGCTCTTCTGAACGAAAACCGTTCATTGAATTTGATAATCGAAAGGAGCATAATGCAACTCGTAGCCCTATGAGACGTGCTCCCAGCCCCGGCCCTAGCCCATATATGCGCAGACGAGGCAGTTATGAGGAAGAAACTAGGAAACCGGGAGTGCGCTTCATGACCCCGAGCGGTGAGGGGAGACATTATGAGCCGGGAAACGGGCTGTAGCTGATGTTGCGGCCCAAACACCAGCTGTGATACCCAGGGGCCCAAACCCTGATGAAAATTTGTCTATATTGGACACCAAGGCAGACACAAACACTGACCACTGCCCATTTGTATCATATGTAAAAGGAACAATTGAGGGCATTGAACTTCCTATTTTGATTGACTCTGGTTCTAGTGTATCGCTGATGAGCTCTGATTTTCGAATGTCAATTCCAGCATTTCGCAGTCGGCCTCTTAAGAAAGACTATATTGCGGCCCGGGCTGTAAACGGACAGATGTTGGACACGCTGGGCACACTTACTGTGACACTGCAGCTGGGTACTGAAACCTGGCAACATGTTTTTCACATAGTGAGAGAAGCAACACAGTCTGTATTGCTGGGATGGGACTTTTTATTGAAAAATCATGCCCTGCTGGATGTTAGTCATGCTAAATTACAGTTATGGGACATTTCCATTCCACTCCTTACCAGTGCTGATTTTGTTCCAATGTGCTGCAATGTGTCGCTGGCCACGGACATGACATTTCCACCCCTCAGTGAGTCAATTGTGCCTGTTAGGATTGGTTTACCTGGCACGACCCGGCTATCTAGTGACTTTGTGGGGTATTTGGAACCCAATGTGTCTGAATCAGCCAGCCTCGTTGTTGCACACACACTCACTAACGTTCACAATGGACTGACCAAGGCACGAATTTTGAATCCAACAGGACAGGACATTCCTATAAAAAAGGGGACACATCTGGGAGAATTTTACTCCATAACTGATTCTGATATTCAACCCATTATTCAGGATGCAGGTGTAAAAGTTGATAATACCCCACTTGACACAGCTCCCTCTATATCGTTAAGTGAGTCACCAATCTCGACATCAGATAAAATTAGACTCTCGTCACTGTTGCAGGAGTACGGTGACATCTTTACTTCTTCAGAGAAGAATACAGGAAAATGCATGTTGGTGCAACATCATATCAGGACCGGGGAACATGCTCCTATTAAGCAGCGCGCATACCGTACAACACCAGAAAAGCGAGCTGAAATAGAACGACAAGTGGCAGGTCTGTTGGCTGATGGCATCATCGAGGAAAGCTGTAGCCCCTGGGCATCGCCGGTCGTGCTTGTGAAAAAGAAATGTGGCACCTGGCGGTTCTGTGTGGACTATCGACAATTGAACAGTATAACTATTCAGGACTCTCACCCTTTGCCTCGCGTGGATGACACTCTGGATGCATTGGCGGGCTCTAGGTGGTTCAGCACGTTGGATTTTTCGAATGGCTATTGGCAAGTGGAGGTGGCCGAACAAGACAGGGAAAAAACAGCATTTACTACAGGTCGAGGTTTGTATCAATGGCGCTCCATGCCGATGGGACTTTCTAACTCGCCTGCCACATTTCAAAGAATGATGGAGCTAGTTTTGAGAGGGCTCCCGTGGCACATTTGTATGGTGTACCTGGACGATATTTTGATTTATAGTGCGACATTTGAAGAACATTTGGCACACCTCAGAGAAGTGTTTTCCAGAATAAGGTCGTCAGGTTTGAAATTAAACCCCAGAAAATGTCACTTCGTCAGAGATCACGTGGTATTTTTGGGTCATGTCGTTTCAGAGAATGGCCTCCAACCTGACCCCAGAAACACGGAGAAGGTCCGAAATTGGCCAGTGCCACAGTCTCCCTCCGAGGTTAGAGCATTTGTGGGACTGTGTTCGTACTATCGACGCTTTGTCAAGGATTTTTCTAACCATGCAGCTCCGCTGAATCAACTGGTAGGCAAAAATGTGCCTTTTGTGTGGAGTACTGATTGTGACAGCGCATTTAACTATTTGAAAGAAGTGCTGTCCTCTGCTCCCATTGTGACACTACCGGACTTTAAAGTGCCATTCAAAGTTTATACAGATGCCTCTAAGTGGGCTGTTGGCGCTGTACTCGCACAGGCAAAAGATGGATTGGAGTGCGTTGTGGCCTATGCCAGCCGTGCTTTAAATGCCACACAGAGACGTTGGTCCACTTTTGACCGGGAGTTATGGGCTATCGTTTGGGCAGTGAGAGAATTTAGACACTATCTCGGACTTTCTTCTTTCACCATCATTACTGATCATCGGCCACTTCTTGCGCTACGACGTATGTCCATCGAGGATGATCCCACGGGCAGAAGGGCGAGATGGCTTCTGGAATTAGACCCGTTAAATTGGGTTGTGGTGCACAAAGACGGCAATCGGCACAAAAATGCTGATGCAATGTCCCGCCGCCCAGTGACATCGGATATGGAGATCAGTGAGACAGTAGTTGAAGAAATAAGGGATGTGAATGTGGTGAATGCTGCACAATCTGATAATGACATGTCCTGTTCCTCTAAGACCACTGAGGGGAATGAGAACGTGGTTTCGTCTGCTTTGTCCTTCAGTGCAGGCGAGGTGATGAGCCTGTCTGATTTGTCATATGATGCAGCGGACATTGCTACGATGCAACAGAACGATCCAGACATTGACACGGTACGACAATGGGTAGAGCGATCACAGCGACCTCCTAGGAGACAGCTAGCAGGTACATCTCAGAGTTTACGTAAATACTGGACTGAGTTTAACCGCCTTTCTATAATAAATGGACTGTTGTGTCGCTCAGTTTCTTGTCCTCTCACAGGTGACCCCGTTGCTCAAGTGGTGGTCCCTCCTTCTCTTAAACACGACATACTTTTGCAGCTTCATGGGGCCCCAACTGCCGCTCATTTTTCTCCAGAACGGGTGTGGGAACGAGCGAGGCGTTTTTGCTACTGGCCGTCTATGTTTAAGGACATCAAGACATGGTGTGAGCAGTGCACAGCATGCCAAACTCGCCGTAAGCCTGTCCCTGTTCATCAAGCACCCATGGGTGGGTCCCTGACAATGCGACCCTTTGAGAGAGTTGCTATGGACATTTTGGAACTGCCAATAACAGCCAAAGGAAATCGGTATGTACTGGTAGTTGAGGATTATTTCACAAAATTTGTTAATCTCTATGCACTGCCTAACCAATCGGCCCAGACTGTCGCTCACTGCCTGTTTGAGGATTACATTTTGATTCATGGCATTCCTGAAACCCTGCATTCAGATCAGGGCCGCCAGTTTGAATCCGAAGTGGTTCTGACCCTCTGTCGGTTGCTGAATATTAAGAAAACACGCACCACTCCCTACCATCCGGCTTCAGACGGCATGGTGGAACGTTTTAACAGGACATTGACTGATCAAATGGCTAAGATACTTTTGTCATGTGGGGGTGAATGGGATGATTACATCAAACAAGTGGCTTTTGCATACAATTCCTCACCTCATTCTAGCACCAAGTTCTCGCCATACTTTTTGGTGCATGGACGAGAACCAAGGTTGTCTACAGACTTGCTACTACCAACTCGTACTCTTAACCTAAAAATTTCAACATCTCATGCTGAATTCGTTTCCACTTTGCTTGAAAGACTACAGGACGCTTTCAAGAGTGCCAGAATGTACAGTGAAGTGGCTTTTGATCGGCAGAAACTGTATCACGATTCAGGCCTCAGACACCAGCCTTATGCGGTCGGTGCCATGGTGTGGCTACATAATCCTGTGGAGAGCCGCATGAAACTGGCGCCTCATTGGAAAGGACCTTTTAAGATTGTACAAATCTTAGAGTCTGGTGGAGAGTCAGGACTGACTTACAGGATTGTTAGCCCTATGGACTCAGATGGACAAGGACAGGTTGTGCATTACAATAGGCTGCGACCTTATACATTGCCTGTTCCTGCACTTTCACTGTCTGGGGTTCCTCATTCTTTGGGTGATTCTCCTTCTAAAGAGTCTGACATGCTGGGGGGGTTGAAATGCAGTTCACCTCAAAGGGATTTAAGTGAGGCACTTGAGGGACCTGACGAATGTGTCCCTGGTGTGAGTAGGGCTGGGAGGACGTTGAAGCCTCCTGGTCGCTGGAAGGATTTTGTGTTGTACTAAGGGTAAAAAAAAAAAAAAAAAAAAGGATTGTTGGAGAAATGTCTGTTTAAACTGTGCTAATGTTTCAGATGGTCTAGACAGTTTTATTGTCGGACATGGGTTCAGGTATTATACATGTTCTGTTGCAATGTGTATTATTGTTTTTTTTTTTGGATACAGGTTCTATCCTTCACTGTTTTGATGGATAAACGGGGACGTTTATGTTAGGGGGATGGGACGTATGTAACAGATAAATTCCTGAGTTTGAGTTTAGGCAATGAGATGTTACATGTATGTGTGTGGAAGGCATTCTGTCCCTCGGGGCTTGCCGTAGGCAAGAAAAAGTGCACGCGCATGGTGAGATGAGGGCGCCCCCGCGTTTGGGTGATATATGTGAAGAAGGAAAATAAAAAGTATGCACCGTTCAGTGAACCTCTTGGTCTCGTTTTCATTATTTTATTATCAATAAAGTGTTTAGGCGAACCCAATACGAACGCTCGGTTACATTATTACTGATCTGCATTGTGCTGCATCATAATATAACAGCGGACTATTTTGCTGATCTTTGAAAGGAGTGTCAGTGCGAACTTTTCGCGTTTGGTGAACGTGTGGAGTTAACTGCCTGTGGGACATTATTTTTTTTTTTTTCGGAGCTTGCACGTCTTTTCATTTAAAATCCGCCACCTGTGGACTTAACATTACTGGACGATACAGGTTACATAGCTGTGTAATATTACTAGAAATCAGGTTTCTGTTAAAAAGGGCGTGTGTAGAAAAAGCGGACAATTGACATTTTTGTATGGGATAAATTGCTGTAATGATGCTGCTTTGGCTGTGATTTTTTTGTGTGTTTTCTCAGGCAATTATTTTCTTTGGTCTATTGTGATTTTGTTTAGTACGGTATGGCTACTCACCCTGATTTGCAGGTTGATTCATCTGATTGGCCCGCCGTCAGTCCACCACGGAGGGAGTCGCAACACTCTATCGGAGACTTAAAGGCTCAAGTCCAGCTGTTGCAAGCAGAGGTGTCAGTGCTGCAGCAGTGTCTTCATGACTCGATTGACCTGCAAAAAGGTATGCTGAACCGATTAGTGCAAAAGGAACGTACCGTACCTGCTACTTTACAGCCTGCTCCCTTAGCCAGCTCGACGCCTTACAATGTGGCTCAAACTCCGTCGACAACTCCAGGGTCAGTGCCAGTTGGTGTCTCTTATAGCAATGCACCCATGTTTACTCAACCTTTTGTTGGGGATATGACTTCAACGACAAATGCATTTACCTCTATGCTTTACAAATCACGGCTTGAGCCTCCCGTGTTTGCTGCAGATGGCTCCTTGAATCCTGAGGAGTGGCTTCAGTCACTTAATGTGTACAGAACCTCATTGGATCTTACGGATGCACAAATTCTCCTTGAGCTCCCACGTTTTCTGTCACAAGAGCCAAGAAAATGGTATACTGTCCTTAGTACTCATTTGACCACTTGGACTCAGTTCTGTGAGTTTTTTAGGACAGTGTTTCTGCCTTCGGACAATCAGGAGCGTATCCTGAGGGGCATTTTGGACCGCATGCAAATGCCTGACGAGCCACTGCCAACTTTTGTCGCTCACATGTTGGGTGAGTTTCGTAAGCTAAAGACCCCCCCGCCCCAACAAGAGCAAATTGACTTAATACGGAAACATGTGCTTGAGAAATACAGAGTCGCTCTTTATGGCACGCCAATACCGTCAGTCATGGACCTTCTTTTGCGAGCTCACGAGCTTCATGCAGTCCTTGGTCCAAGTGTTGGGGGTTCACCTCAGTTGCAGGCAAGCAGTCTGCCCCCTAGGAATGTTCATTGCTTTAAATGCTCCTTGCCTGGTTTCACCACTCGTACTTGCCCAACCTGTAGTCTGAAAGTGACGCCGCGTTTGCCTCCAACTGAGCCTCTGAACTTGCCTGGTGATGATGTTAACAGGGAACCCAAGACAGGGAGGATGGATGGCTCTGACCAGGCTTTTGAGGATAGGGGCGTGGACTCTGGCTTTAACCAAAGGGGAAACGGCAGGGGAGGGAGGATGTTCAGACGGGGCAATCCTCCCTCCAGAAAGTAATTGTGCCTCGTTTTCCTGATGCTTCCATAAATGATCAGCCTACCTTGTGTCATGTGGAGGATGTTGTTTCCTTGTCCCACTGGAATACTCCTTTCAGGGTTAAGGTTAATCTTTATGGTAAAGTTTTTGACGCTACACTGGACACTGGGGCATCCCTGTCTGCAGTGCAGTCAGAGGTTGTCCAGACTATTCCTGGAGGGGACACACGATTAAAACCGTGGTCCGCACCTCCTATTCAACTTGCGGATGGTGCATCCTGTTGCCCACTTGGTGTCATCTGGTTATCCTTGGGTTTCATGGGTCAACGCTTCTATCATCGTTTTGCTGTTCTTCAATATCTTTCTTCTCCCATCATTCTTGGAATGGACTTTATGCTGAGGTCTTCTGCAACGCTTCATGTTCCATCCAGGACTGTGATGCTTGGTGACGAGCAAATGCCCCTTGAGGAGTTTGAGGGTGCGGACATAATGACAACTAATCCGGATTTGTTGTGTGTAGGAGTCAGTTCTTCTACGCTGTCCAGGAAAGTCGAAGAAGCATCCCTGACTAACGAGCAAAAATCCAAATTGTCTGAGCTTTTAGAGACCTTCAGTGGTTTGTTCGACGGACATTTGGGGCACACCACTCTTGTGGAGCACGGAATCGATACAGGCAATGCGAGGCCAGTCCACCTTCCTCCCTACCGTACTTCCCCTTCTAAAAAGGAGCTCATCGAGTCTCAAATCAAGAATATGTTGGAGGAAGGAATAATTGAACCTGCTTCGGGTCCTTGGGCTGCTCCAGTCGTAATTGTTCCGAAGCAATCTGGGGAGCCAAGGTTCTGTGTGGATTATCGTGCGTTAAATAAGCTAACAGTCAAAGACTCCTATCCTCTCCCGAGGATTGATGAGTCTCTCGACTTTCTGGCAAGAGGTGCTTTCATTTCAACTATTGACCTGGCCAGAGGCTACTGGCAGGTGGCGATGGCGGAGAACTCGAAACAGAAGACTGCTTTTATCTCCCACTGTGGATTATTTCAGTTTCGGGTCTTACCTTTTGGATTGTGCAATGCGCCCGCCACATTCCAAAGACTTATGAACACTGTCCTTGCGGGTCTCATCTACAAGTCGTGTGCCGTCTACTTAGACGATATTGTGGTGGCGTCACCTACTTTTGAACAGCACCTTGTTGATCTGACAGAAGTTCTTGTCAGGCTGAAGTCCGCCGGGTTGTCTGTTAAGCTTGAAAAATGCCAATTCTGCAGGAGCAAGCTCACTTTTCTTGGCTACAACATCACCACGGATGGTGTCCGGCCAAATGAGGAAAAAATTAATGCCGTAATTGATTTCAGAACCCCTGCTAACGTTAAGCAAGTTAGACAGTTTCTAGGACTGACAAGCTATTACAGACGTTTCATCCACGATTATGCCCGCCACGCTGAGCCCCTTTTTGCTCTTACCAGATCGGATGTTCCCTTCATCTGGTCTAGTGAATGTCAGGCTGCCATGGATTTTCTCAAGGACAAGCTGACATCCGCGCCTGTCTTGAAATTTCCAGACTTTTCGCTTCCTTTCTTTATCCATGCGGATGCATGTGATGTTGGACTGGGCGCCGCTCTCATGCAGAGAGATAACAATGGCAGGGATGTTGTGGTGGCCTACGCGAGCCGCGCTCTTCATAAGGCTGAGAGACCCTATTCTACGCCTGAAAAGGAGTGTTTGGCCGTCATCTGGGCCCTTGAACACTTCAGGCCGTATGTAGAAGGACTTCATGTGACAATTTTTTCAGACCACAGCAGTTTGAAATGGCTGATGTCTCGCCCAAACCTCTCTGGCCGGCTGGCCAGGTGGTCTCTCCGATTACAGGACTTTGACTTTGACATTGTCCATAGGCCTGGGACAAGTAATAAAGTTGCGGATGCTCTTTCTCGTAACCCTGTCTTTTCCTGCGGAACACCCTTGGAAATTCTCCCGAATTATGCCGTTATTGGGGGCCTTGACCTACGTATTTTACCCCCTGTAATTTTTTCTGATCGGGAGCACCTAAGGCAAATGCAGCTCAACGATCCAGCAACTGGACGGCTTCTTCGGATGTTGGAAAGCCAAGACGACAATAATGCTGAAGAGATGTCTCAGTATGTAGTCCAGGATGGGCTCCTGTACTTTGTGGATGACAAAGTGTCCTGTAGTCTACACCCCATGAAGCGCCTTAAACTGTATGCACCTACAGCCATTAAAAGGAGCCTGTTGGAATATTACCATGATCATCCAATGGCTGGACACTTGGGAATGACTAAAACAATTGCGAGACTCAAGACTCGATTTTACTGGCCAAAGTTGTCATCTGATGCTAAAAAATACGTCGCCTCCTGTACGGTCTGTCAATTCACTAAACCTAGCCAGAGGAAACCAGCTGGACTCATGGTCCCTATCTGCCCTCAAAGACCTTGGGAGTACACAGGTGTGGACTTTGTGGGGCCCTTGCCACGTTCACCCAGTGGGAATGCGTACATCCTGGTCTTTGTGGACTACTTTTCAAAGTGGGTGGAGGTTAGTGCGGTGAGAGAAGCAACCGCCCAGGTTGCTGCCAGCAAGTTTCTTAGTGAAGTCTTCGCACGGCATGGTGCGCCCACTTACCTCATTTCGGATAGGGGGTCTCCATTTGTTAGTGAACTCTTCAACAATGTACTCAGCACTTTGGGGTCGGAACACAGACTTACGACTGCGTATCACCCCCAAACAAATGCGACTGAGAGGGTGAATCGGTCGCTGAAGACGGCCATCCGTGCTTACGTTGGCAACAAGCACACTGCGTGGGATCGTTACTTGCCCCAAATTTGCTTTGCCTTGAGAACTGCACCACACGAAAGTACTGGCCATAGTCCATCCATGATGCTGTATGGACGTGAATTGAATACTCCTCTTGACATTATCACTCAGCCGAACTGTGATGGAACAGATGAACCGGGTATTCCTTACCCTGAAAGCTTGGAGTCATCACTCAGAGAGGCACATGATCACGCGAGGTCCATTTTGGCTGAAAGCCATGCCAAGAGGAAGAAGTACTACGACCGTAGACGTCGGCCTGTTTCTTATCGTGTGGACGAGCTGGTAAGAGTGAAAACACACCCTCGTTCTGATGCTCTGGCAAACTTCACGGCTAAGTTGGCACCTGTATATACGGGGCCCTTTTGTGTCACACAAAAGCTGTCCGATGTGAACTACAGACTTACAGACGTGAGAACTGGGGCGGATGCTGGCGTGTTTCATGTCGCAAACCTACTGCCTTTTCGTACTTGGAACGCATCTTTTGGAACTGATACTGTCCCCTCAGGGTGCTCCATTCCAGAAACATCACCTGACAATGGGGATGACGTGCCAGTTGAACTGAGTGAAAGTACTACTGCCATGACTTCCTCTGACCAACAATTTGAGGATGAAGGTAATTGCCCCGTGCTGACCGGTGGTCGTAATCAGTCAGGGAGTTCGGAGAGTGTTAACTCTTGGTTGGACATGCGGGCTGAATTTGCTTCACAGAGTGATGATTTGGCGGGTGGCGGTGTGAATCCTAACAGACACCGCTATGACCTGAGACCTCGACGTGTACCACGAATCACCTCAGACTGGTCGACTAATAAGTGGACTAACGCATACCACACAGATAGACTTGATCTTAAATAATGTGTTGATTGTGTTTGTGGGTACCTTTTTTTTTTGAGTGCTCTAAAGAGGAAAGAGTTTTTGCTTTCTGGGGAAAAATGTAAAGGTTAACATTGAGTATTCATTTTGTTGATGTTTTGATTCACCTGTAAAACTGGAAAAATGTTTTATAGTTTGTTACATGCTGTTGTCCCTTGTTTCAGATTTGCCATTACAGACTATGTACTATGGTCCATACGTACTGTCATGTATGCCAGTGTGAACCTTATCGTTACATACCCCTGTATGGTTTTGTTATTTTGTCAACTTTTCATGTATGTGGTTGTTCAAAATATGGGAGTTCTCAGTTGTGTACGGCTGAGGACAGCCTTATCTGCCTGGGGGGGATCTGTAACGGCCACCTAATGGTTACTATTATTCATGTTAAGGTCCCTTTAAATATATTATGTTCTATGGTTGAACGCTGTTTTGTGAACGCGCACGCACAGAGATAGAGTGGAGTGTGAGGCGAGAGATGGGCGATCTGCTGCTGAGTATTACAATGCTCTAACTTTCTTTCTGTTTATTTGTCACGTTACCAGAGTGTTTTGTTTACTGTTTTGAGTGCACTAGCGCGAACAACTATAAAGGCTCATAAAACGGCTGATCGCCTCGAGTTTTCTTTCTTTGTTCCTCAGTGTTTCATCCGGGTGGGCTCTCTGGATAACGTTACACACTGTATCCCATTTTCCAACACTCATGAAAAGTGTTCCTTTATTAGCTCATTCTTTCGATTTGTATTTGTAGAGAGTGACCCTTACTATAATTGTATTCAGTACTGATTACACAATTAAAGGCACACTCACCACAAAAGGTGCATTCTAACTGTATTTATTAATGAAAAAGCACATTTTTTTTTTTTTTTTGGTAGAAAAAAAATTTACATTTGGATTTGACACTGTACTAATATTTACACAATTAACTTTTTTTAATAAAACACACACACACACACACACACACACACACACACACAAATAGGAATAAATGCAAGTTTCAAATACAGCAGTGTTGTTTCAATGAAATATTCAAATAACTTACAATTAAATTAACATAAAATAATAATAATAATAATAATAATAATAATAATAATAAAGCTTTCTTTTTATTGCACTCTCTTGGTGTTCCATCTAATGTAGCATTTCTTAAAATCTGTTTATACAATTCTGAATACAGATGGAGTGAAAGAATAAGCTCACCTATAGAGGAAAAATTTGGACAAGTGTTGGACATTGGTATACAGTGCAAGTGCTATAAGACTTATTTTGTTGTTTAGGGTGATTTTGTTATTGTTTTTCTGCAAAACTTTACAGTAAAATGTCTTGAAAATTTTGTTGTTTAGGGTGATTTTGTTATTGTTTTTCTCCAAAACTATACAGTAATATGTCTTGAAAATAACTACACTGATAGTCAGAGTCACCCTGAATACAGATGGAGTGAAAGAATGAGCTAACCTATAAAGGAATATTTTTTATGATTGTTGGAAAATGGGATACAGTGCAAGTGCTATAGGACTCATTTTGTAGTTTAGGGTGATTTTGTTTCAAATTATCTCCAAAACTGTACAGTAAAATGTCTTGAAAATAACTACAGTGATAGTCAGGGTCACTCTGAGTACAGATGGAGTGAAAGAATGAGCTACCCTATTGAGGGACATTTTTTAAGAGTGTTGGAAAACGGGATACAGTGCAAATAACAGGATGCATTTTGTTGTTTAGGGTGATTTTGTTTCTAATTTTCTCCAAAACTATACAGTAATATGTCTTGAAAATAACTACACTGATAGTCAGGGTCACTCTGAATACAGATGGAGTGAAAGAATGAGCTAACCTATAGAGGAACATTTTTTATGAGTGTTGGAAAATGGGATACAGTACAAGTGCTATAGGACTCATTTTTGTTGTTTAGGGTGATTTGTTATTGTTTTTCTCCAAGAATATACAGTAAAATGTCTTGAAAATAATGACAGTGATAGTCAGGGTCACTCTGAATACAGATGGAGTGAAAGAATGAGCTAACCTATTGAGGGACATTTTTTACGAGTGTTGGAAAACGGGATACAGTGCAAATAACAGGATGCATTTTGTTGTTTAGGGTGATTTTGTTATTGTTTTTCTCCAAAACTATACAGTAAAATGTCTTGAAAATAATTACAGTGATAGTCAGGGTCACTCTGAATACAGATCAATTGAAAGAATGAGCTAACCTATAGAGGAACATTTTTTATGAGTGTTGGAAAATGGGATACAGTGCAAGTGCTATAGGACTTATTTTGTAGTTTAGGGTGATTTTGTTTCAAATTATCTCCAAAACTGTACAGTAAAATGTCTTGAAAATAATTACACTGATAGTCAGGGTCACTCTGAATACAGATCAATTGAAAGAATGAGCTAACCTATAAAGGAATATTTTTTATGAGTGTTGGAAAATGGGATACAGTGCAAGTGCTATAGGACTCATTTTGTTGTTTAGGGTGATTTTGTTATTGTTTTTCTCCAAAACTATACAGCAAAATGTCTTGAAAATAATTACAGTGATAGTCAGGGTCACTCTGAATACAGATCAATTGAAAGAATGAGCTAACCTATAAAGGAATATTTTTTATGAGTGTTGGAAAATGGGATACAGTGCAAGTGCTATAGGACTCATTTTGTTGTTTAGGGTGATTTTGTTTCTAATTTTCTCCAAAACTATACAGTAAAATGTCTTGAAAATAATGACAGTGATAGTCAGGGTCACTCTGAGTACAGATGGAGTGAAAGAATGAGCTAACTATATAGAGGAACATTTTTTATGAGTGTTGGAAAATGGGATACAGTGCAAATAACAGGATGCATTTTGTTGTTTAGGGTGATTTTGTTATTGTTTTTCTCCAAAACTATACAGTAATATGTCTTGAAAATACCTACAGTGAAAGTCAGGGTCACTCTGAATACAGATGGAGTGAAAGAATGAGCTAACCTATAGAGGAACATTTTTTATGAGTGTTGGAAAATGGGATACAGTGTAAGTGCTATAGGACTCATTTTGTTGTTTAGGGTGATTTTGATTCTAATTTTCTCCAAAACTATACAGTAAAATGTCTTGAAAATAACTACAGTGATAGTCAGGGTCACTGTGAATACAGATGGAGTGAAAGAATGAGCTAACCTATAGAGGAACATTTTTTATGAGTGTTGGAAAATGGGATAGTGCAAGTGCTATAGGACTCATTTTGTTGTTTAGGGTGATTTTGATTCTAATTTTCTCCAAAACTATACAGTAAAATGTCTTGAAAATAACTACAGTGATAGTCAGGGTCACTCCGAATACAGATCAATTGAAAGAATGAGCTAACCTATAAAGGAATATTTTTTATGAGTGTTGGAAAATGGGATACAGTACAAGTGCTATAGGACTCATTTTGTAGTTTAGGGTGATTTTGTTTCTAATTTTCTCCAAAACTATACAGTAAAATGTCTTGAAAATAACTACACTGATAGTCAGGGTCACTCTGAATACAGATCAATTGAAAGAATGAGCTAACCTATAAAGGAATATTTTTTGAGTATTTAAATATATGGAAATAATCCAAGTGCTAGGACACATGTTGTTTTGTATGAGCTAACCTATATAAGGAAATTATACAAGTGCAAGTATGTTTGGGATGATTTTGCTTTTAATTTTCACTGAAACTGTACAGTAAAATGACTTGAAATTAAAACATTGATAGCCAGGATCAAAGTAAAAGTATTTACAAACATTATATATTTGTACACACACACACACACACACACACACACACACACACACACACACACACACACACACACACACACAAACATTAAAATAAAAAAAAATAAAAAAACATTTATATTAACATTAATAAATTATTTTTAATAATGTACAAATACAAACGTTTATACATAAAAGGATTTATACACGTTTATACAGTTTTCTTCTTCTATATAGTCAGTGAGAGAGAGAGAGCCCACACACACACACACACACACACACACACACACACACACACACACACACAAACATCAAAATAAAAAAACGGAATAAAACACATTAATAGTATTATTTTTTTTACATTAATAAATAATTAAGAATAATTAATATACAATGCAAACGTTTATGGACTAATGTAAAGTATTTATAAACATACGAATATAAAGTATATAGGAAACGCCGGTTTGACAGCTTCTTCACATGCATTTTGCCTGCTCTCAGTACCCGTACCGTAAGTGCACGATTACACGCGCAATAAAAAAAAAGTGCGGCTGGTTTGACCGTGTATTTTTGAAGCGCGGCTGGCTTGACCGCAGTGTGCAAACTGACTTTTGAAGTCATGACATATATCATGAAACCGTTAAAATATATTAAAATAAAGCATACAGCCTACTCCAGCGTACTTCAAAGAGATTGTGTACTATTTTCAATGCGAAATGTAGGCTAAAGTTACCTGCTGTGCAGAGCTGTTGATAGCAGTGCAAATGCTTGTTCATCGCTTGCAGGATAGTTTCCATGGATCCGAGGTAAAATCCATTTCATTCAGCGTTCTGTTTGCTTCTGTGTTTTGAATATGGCGTTGTTTTACTGAGTGAAAACGTGCTCCAAACGATTCAGCATGAGGTGCGAATGATTCAAATTAAAACGCGAACGGATTCGGACCAGTCTTATGATTCAAACTCTTACTGGACGCGATTGAAAGAATTGACTCGAAAGATTGATTGACTCATCGGGCACCGTTAGTTCTGGCTTAAAACGAACAAAAACAGGATGACACGCGATATGATTGCTGACATATAATTGGAAAATGATTCTCATGTCGGTAAAAGGCTATCTCGCGTTTCAGACAAGGATTTATCGGTAAAGTTTACAGTGGCTCGATCGTTTACCAAAAATAGCTTTGTCAATACAGAACCAATTCAGTTGTCATGTTTGAGTTACTGCTGACCATAAAAAAATATGTAACTGGTGTCCCCTCACACTCTTATGCAAAATCATTTAAGTAAAGACTTGTGTAGATGTTCCTTAGGGTTAGTTTACCCAAAAATGAAAATTAACCCATTATTTACTCACCCTCAAGGCATCCTACCTGTGTGTGTATCCTTCCTTCAGATAAATGTAATTGCAGTTATATTAAAAAATGTTTTGGCTCCTCCAAACTTTATAATGGCACTGGTTGGGTTTGTAAAAAAAAAATGTCAGAGGATTTCGATAAAAGCCAAGAGACTGGTTTTCCTTTGCTAAAGTAAGGAATCTTTGCTTCCTGTGCTCCTGTAAACATACGTTGGTCTTCGTGAGACTCACAGGTGCGTGCGCTACGTCATCCACCTGAAGTGGCTTCCATGTACAACTGTTAGCGCAAGATAGATTAAAGGGATTATTATGTTTTAAATATGGATATTTTCTTACAAAGATGCGTCGATTCGCTACTGGAGGCCTTTGTTCACCCCTTTGGTCACTTTTTATTATGGACGGATGTGCTTTATTGAACTTGTTTTTGACTCTAGAAGAGAAACACCTACCCATTGCCATTATAAAGCTTTTTTAATATAACTCTGATTGCATTCGACTGAAAGAAGAAAGTCATATACACCAAGGATGCCTTGAGGGTGAGTACATAATGGGCTAATTTTCATTTTTTTGGTGAACTAATACTTTAAATTGTAAGCCCTTAAGATTTTACAGCTGAAGCCAACTGATGCTTGTTTCCCTGTGCACATTTAAAAAAAATGTGGTTTTGTTTTGTGTCATGTTGGCCTTTGCTTTACACAACTAACACAGAATATTCTTCTCCTCAACATTCTACAAATTTCTTCTTGCACATGTTCAAACGCATAGTTAAGCTTGGACTGATTCGTGACTCGTACACAAACAACTTGAAAGAAAAGCTTGGTTGTTTTTCCATTTACACAGAACCAGATAAAAAGCTGACAAATTATGGCTGAGACGTGGGCAGCAGTTTGATTTTTCAGGCAACATATTTCAAACATGAAAGAGTGACTAGCTTCACTCTTGTATTTTAAGCTTGGCTTGAGGTTTAAGGTTTTCATGACACGCCATCAGTTGGCCATATATTGGCGGCAATGAATGAACATAAACAATGCAGCTGAACTGAAAGAAACGTGCATTTTGCTGATTATAGCTGCTGAAAATGGTCGATTATTGTCATGTTTTGGGCTGTACTAATCGGTCAGACCACGAAAAACATTTGGAGTACTATAGACTGCCAAAAGTTATAACAAATCAAGGAGAAGAGTGCAAAAAAAAAAACAGTCTGAGGAACAAAAGGCATTTGTGGTTGGACAAAATGAACCAGGATTTCCAGGGCAAGAATCTTAACAACATTTGTGTTTGTTCTTATCATTTCCAGTCAGTCAGGTGAAATATTAGGCTAATATCTCAATTAATCAATCTTGTACGTATCTTTACCACCTATTAACTTTAGTTTGTCAAAATATTGCACCCTTTCTTGCTTACAAAGTCCTTATATGATTTGGCAGCTTCCACATGTTTTTCCATGGATAAGACGGAACAACGTAATCAAAAGTTTAATGCCATTGTTTACATCCAAGTATCTCCAATATGGCCGTGCTTTCGGGAAACCGTGACGCAAGTGTAAACCCTCTATACAAGGTCAACTCCATCACAGAAAACAAGACATTATTAAATCACAATATTGTTTCTCAAGTTAAAATGCAATTTACTTTTCTTTAAAATCAATTGCATGTCCACATATGGAGTAAGTGAAAAACTGAAGTGAAAGTTCTGTGTTGTGATATCTGAGACACTATGGGATTGTCTGAGACCTGCTCAGGATATTCATTGCAAGACCTTGCCACCCTTGAGCAGACACGCTTGTTTTAATTAATTATTAAACTGTCCTGATACAGAATAAGACTAGAGCGTTACACAGATCTGTGATTTCCCATGATGCAATTGTCTCACATGTGGTAATGTTTTGCTGCTGCATTACTGGAATATTCTCTGTGCAGTTGATTATTCATAATAATCAGTAACAATTAATAATCATTTGACTTTTCCAGAAATATTATATATTCTGTATTTAAAAAAATAAATTAAAAAGTAAAGTTGTCTCAACCATCCTTTTGAGGTGAAACTATTTTTTAAGTGGAATAAATTGTTGTGCTGGTAAATGCTGTAATTGCACCGAAAAGCATCTTTAGATTCAAATGTAAATAAAATAATTTTTACAAGTCAGTTTTGCAAGATGAGAATTTAGAATTTTTATTTAGAATTGCATGTTTATATTTCGCAATTCTATGTCTCATAATTCTAAGTTTATGTCTTACAATTCTGAGGCAGAAACTGTGAGATATTACCTCAGAATTGCAAGAAAAAAGTTTTTTTTTAACCTGTTGTAGTTTCAAGCTTCCATATTTGGTTATCAAAATGACTGTATTTCTAAAAGAAAATAATACTTCAGTAAGTTCAAAATGTGCTCTCGTAAATAGTAAATATATTATTAAATCTATAGAACATAAACAGTGCTTTAACCTTGCAGAGACGTTAGTATGTGCTTGAGCTCCATTCCCTACAATTTACATTCTGAACACAGACGTGATTGTTTGAGCTCTTGGCAAGGTGGGACTCTGTCAGTCCAACTCTGGATTTATTCTGCTGAGTCATTACACAAAATGATATTATGTTGACAGAGACAAATGCCTCAGGAGGCAGTGCTCTAAAATGACTTTGTTCCAAGGTAAATTTAATCTTGAGAGCTGGACGCATTTCGATACAACAGAGCACAGATTCAGTCCTATAGGAGCATTTCATTCCCGCTTTGGTGTCGGTCATGTGCATGTGGATTTTAACAGTTGTTTGTCATGTTTATCACACTGACTATCAAAAGCTGGACAAAATGCGCATTTAAAAAGCAAGTGTGCAATCTGCAGCTCAGCTTTTTGGACATTTTGTCATCTGCAAGGCAAAAATCAACAAAATCATTTATCATTGCAAATGCAAAATGAAATTTGCAGAGTCAGAAACTGACTTTAGAAGAGAAAAATAGCTTATTTTTCTTATTATTCTGATTCAGTGAAAATATTAGCATAAGCACAAGCAGACATCTACAACAGCATGAGCAACTCAAAAGTCCATACAACTAAGCAGGAAACTGGTCAAAATGAGCCACTCATCACTCATAACTCATATTCTGTCTTGATGTGGAACATTTTAAATTTGCTGGGAGCTTACTCACCCTCAGGCCATCCAGTAAGATGAGTTTGTTTCTTCATCTTAACAGATTTGGAGAAATTTAGCATCACTTGCTCACCAATGGATCCAGTGACTCTCATCAGAATGAGAGTCCAAACAGCTGATAAAAACATCATAAAAATCCACAAGTAATCCACACACCTCCAGTCCATCAGTTAATGTCTGTGTCAAGCCAAACGCTTTGTGATATGTTAGAATCAAGTCTAAGCATTTTAACTTTAAACTGTCACTTCTGGCTTCATACAATATTACAACTCTTCCTGCAGTGAAAAAAGTCTATCCTGTTGTCCTCTCACATAAAAATGATGAAACCATCATTAGCTGAAACCCTATTGTAATCGTTAGAATGGCCAAGGATCAGCAATCTTCATGTAAAACTGATTGTGCAGACCAAACCGTAAGTCGTAGAGACTTGAAAATTGGAGGGATGGTAGTACTCACACCGCCAACAACGTCACCAAGTCTCACCCCAATCGGCCTGACGGGGGCGATATAGTGATCAAAAGTAAGAAATCACTCATAACTCCTAAACCACTAGACGCAAGGTCAAGTGTCTAATGTTGTTGGAATCCTTGGCTCACGCCAGACAAAACACATGCCTCAGATTCAATCGTGAGCATGGTTAAATTTAGTATTTGGGATTTTTTGAAAAACTACTTGCGAACTAATCCTAGTGCAGAAGGGGGCAGGGACACTTTTAGTAAAATGCCTATAACTCCTGAACGGAATGGGATATCTTTGCCAAACTCAGAACACTTATGTAGGAGCTCAATCTGAACTCAAGACAAAAATAAAGAAGCTTGGCCACTTGGTGGCGCTATAAGAAGAATAAACATAAAAATGGTTTATGCAACCGTTTGTCCTATCAACATAAAAATCGCTGTGCACGGTCTTGGTCCAAAGTGCCACAAGTGTCTTTTGCAAGGACATTTGCGTATCTCAAAAAAACATGGCCGCCATTTGAGCACCTATTAGACAGTGTTAACGTTGGCTGATTAGAACGAAGCTTGGTGGGTCTGTTTGACTCACGGCCCCAAAGGTCTGTGAGAAATTTGAAAGAAATTGGACACAGAAGGGGGTGGGGTGGGGTGGGGGGGTGATATTGCATTTTTCAAGGGCGGAAAGGATTGTGCACAGTCTTGGTCCAAAGTGCCACAAGTGTCTTTCGCAAGGACATTTTTCGTATCTCAAAAAAAACATGGCCGCCATTTGAGCACCTATTAGACAGTGTTAATGTAGGCTGATCGAAACGAAAATCGGTGTGTCTGTTTGACTCACGGTCCCAAAGAAATCGGCCAATGGGGGGTGATATCGCAATTTTCAAGGGCATAAAGGATTCTACATTGTGCGTTTTTTCACACATACACACAATATTCATGACAACTGTGCCTCTAAAACCACTGCTTTCAATCAAATCATTTGTTAAATGATTGAGAAGATGTAAAAAAACACTGCAGCACAATTCTCTGGACTCTCTAGGTCAATAATTATCAAAAAAAGTTGAAATTTACCCTTTGGAAAGCTATAACAGGGTCGTTTACAAGGGACCTGTCCAAATTTGCCCAAAATCCTATAAAGCCTTAAGGAAAACTCTGAAACCTAGTGAGCACATGTGACAGGTGATTCTAAGCATGCAAAGTTTTATGGAGATCGGACCACAGCTGGCACTATAGTCACAAACAATAAAAAACATATGTCTATAGCAAATTACCTGGATTTGCCAAAAATGCTTTTTTAAATCATTGATTTAGGTGGTTACAGGCTTTCTAAATAATGTCTTTTTTTCAGATGTGCTTAAATGCCTTGAAACGCTTAAACCTCGGTAATTGCTGTTTGCAGCTATATTTTAGAACTGTTTTTGCTTGTAAACTGTGCTTAATGTGATTGGAGTCGTGTGGATTGTTTGTGGATTATTGTAATGTTTTTATCAGCTGTTTGGACTCTCATTCTGACGGCACCCATAGGGTATTCATTGGTGAGTGATGTGATGCTAAAATTCTCCAAATCTGTTCTGATGAAAGAGCAAAGATGGCCTGAGGGTAAGTCAATTTTCAGCAAATTTTTACTTTTGGGTGTACTACTCCTTTAAGACATAAAACACGTGAGTAACACATCAGACCAGGCTGCGAGGGTCAGTTGTTGTGTTACTAGGGCTTAGAAGAGCAAATCCCTCCCTAATCTACAGACCGCACTGTACTTCTGTTTACACTGTGGATTTTAATCTTTCACTAGACCTCCAGCACCATAAACTGCTTGTCATAATTATTAAATATTGTGCGTTCTTGTGAGCTAATGAACAGTGCGCTCATAGTTAAAAGAGCCTCTCATCTCCAAGGCCACTCATGTTGAATTACAAAATAAGAAATGGATTTTAAAAAACATAACTTTACGGTCTAATAAATTATATTGCTTTGAAGGATTTTTTTCCAATTATGAATACATTTTTTATTAAACATTGTTGCAGCTGTTTTATAAAATGTCAAGATTTTAACATAGTTAATGCTTCTAAGCATGCATGAGTATTGATCTGATCTAATGCTATTGCTTTTGATATAAAATAAGTAAAGTATTACAAAGATAGACAGATATTTGTATTGATTGCTTAGGGGAAATCAGCTGCAAAGCAGCATCAACATCTATCATGCGCAAAACCACAAAATACAATTAAACAAGACAGTCAGAAGTTCATTGCTATGACAAATGTTTACAGCATTAGTGATATCACTAACAAACAAAAAAGCTTAGACATTTTCTCCTCATGAAAAAAAAAATCCTAATACATTTTTATGCAGTGCCACAAAACAACCCTTTTTAAAGTCGCAATATTTCAGCTTTTTCCGTCTGCCCCATAAATCATTGACTAGTTTGCATAAGCGCACTATTAATTCATAAATGAAGTGTGGCTGCATGATATACCGCTGTAGCCAGAACCTGTAAAGCTCTCACCACCTGGAGTACTCCGACCACCTTCTTTGGATTTAGGATTTACGCTGTTATGCAATACCATGAGCTGACTATAATGCCATAGACAGAAAAAAAAAGCATTGTTGCAGTGTTCAAAACAAAAACAACACAAATGCATTGATTCTGTTCTAAAACTTAGTGAGCTGACTAAGTAGGCAGCATTTTAAGTATGTTCCAAAAGGTAGGCAGCATGATTATGATACTTTATATTTAATCAAATTAACTTGCACTGTATGCATCTTTCACGGAGATGATAATCCCAGAATGCATTGCGGCAATAATGTATCCAGAAGGGCGGAGTGAGAGAAATTTCTTCTTGCAAGGCAAGCTCACTTGGTATTGGAACAGAGCCATAGTTTTAATTAGAAATCTTTTTTTTTTAATGTGCTGTAAATAAGCGATCCGTCAAAACTGAAGCGAAACCTTCATTTTGAAAGTATCTGAGAGAGACAAGCTGTCATGGTGTTCAGTCTTTCATGTGACTGTGTCTTTCAGAGAGGATGGAGCTGAATTTTAATTTCACTAAGAGATGAGAAAAGGTCCCCCGTGCAATTAGAGAAATAGAAAATAAATGGTGTGCGAGGACATGACATGACATTTATCTCATCTGAATATGAATTTGAAGCTTTGGAAGTGTGTGGATTTGTTAGTCGCCATTGATTTAATAATAAAGTGAACAAATACGATATGTACACACACACATATTATACTGTGTATATACAGTTGGGCTCATAAGTACACACCCCTTGCAGAATATGCAGAATGTTAATAATTTTAACAAAATAAGAGGCATCATTTAGTCTTTTATTTAGTACTGTCCTAAATAAGCTTTTTCACATAACAGATGTTTATATATACTCCCGACAGGACAAAATAATAACTGAATGTATATATTCAAAAGTTGACATACCCTTGAATCTTAATACGGTGTGTTGTTTCTTGGATGATCCACAACAGTTTTTAATGTTTAGTGATAGTTGTTCATGAGCCCCTTGTTTGTCCTGAGCAGTTCATCTGCCGAGAAAAATCCTCCAGCTCCTGCACGTTTTCCAGCAGCATCTGCATATCTGTTCAAAAGTTTACACCCCTTGGCTCTTAATGCATTGTGTTGCCTTTGTAAGCATCAGTAAATGTTTTCACCTTTTGTAATAGTTATGTATGAGTTCCTCAATTGTTCTCAGCGTGAAAAGATGGATCTCAAAGTCATACAGTCATCTTTGGAAAGTGTTCAAATATGCAGAAGATGCTGGAAAACCAAATAATGTGCAGGAGCTGGAGGATTTTTTCTGAAGAAATAGCAGGCAGATGAACTGCTTAGGACAAACAAAGGACTCTTGCTTTCAGCATTAATAATAATAGGGCATTTTTCTTGAGCACCAAGTCAGCATATGATTTCATATGAATGATTTCTAAAGGATCATGTGTACATTACATTTGAAAAGAAATTAAAAATAGAATTTTAAATTGTAATATTGTTTTACAATGTTACTGTTTTACCATATTTTAATCTAATAAATGCAGCTTTGGTGAAAATAAACCTTTAAAAATATATTTTAAAAAATCCAACCCCAAAATTTGAACAGTAGTGTAAATACATACAGTACATACATACAGTGCCATTCAAAAGTTTGGGATCAGTAAGATTTTGAATGTTTTTAAAAAGAAGTCTCTCATGCTTATTAAAGTTCCATTTATTTGGTCAAAATTACTAGTAAAAGGTAATATTATGAAATATTATTGCAATTTAAAATAACAATTTTCTATTTTAATATTACAAATATAATTTATTTCTTTGAAGCAAAGCAGAATTTTCATTAGCTATTACTCCAGTTTTCAGTGTCACATGATCCTTCAGAAGTCATTATAATATGCTAATTTATTGTCAATGTTGGAAACAGCTTGCTGCTTTATTGTTTTGGAAGCTGTGATACTTTTTTCAGGATTCTTTGATGAATAAAAATAAAAAAAGAACAACATTTATTCAAAATAGAAATCTTTTCTAACAATATAAGTCTTTACTATCACTTTTTATTAATTTAACACATCCTTGCTGAATAAAAGTATTAATGTCTTTCAAAGAAAGAAAGAAAGAAAGGAAAAAATTACTGACCCAAATGGTACAACAGTAGTGTATATTGTTACAATAAAACTCTATTTTAATAAATGCTGTTCTTTTTAATGTTTTATTCATTAAAGTATCCTAAAAAAAGGATCATAGGTTCCAAAAACAAAACAACTGTTTCCGACATCGATAATAAATCAACATATTAGAATGATTTCTGAAGGATCATTTGACATTAAATACTGGAGTAATGATGCTGAAAAATTAGGAAACATCACAGAAATAATTTACATTCTAAAGTATATTAAAATATAATTCAATATTAGTTTTTTTCTGTATTTTTAATCAAATAAATGCAGTCTTGATGTAACAAGGAGGGTCAGAGACGTTCGGATCCATTTGCAGCATTTATTCAACAAAACAAACACACAGGGGCAGGCAGAAATCGTCGTCAAAAAACAGGCAGAAGGTCGGGGCTGGCAGCGAGAATCAAACACAGGAGGGAGTCCAGGAATCAAACACACGGGAAAACAAACACGGGAAGAAACGCTCAGAATTACGACCATGAGGAACAATAAGACTTCGCAAAGTGGCTGTGTGTGTGAGAAGCTTAAATGCAGTCAGTGTGATGAGCTGCAGGTGTGAGCAGTGATTAGTGCAGTGAGAACAGGGAGCAGGTGAATGCAGTGATTAGTGCAGTGGCTTGTGGGGAATGAAGTCCAAGATGTGTAGTGCAAGAGTTAATGACAGGACGACTCAATTGGTGACACTTGAAAAGCAAAAAAGACTTATTTAAGAACCATATAAAATCCTACTGATCCCAAACATTTGAATACACCTTATCCACATCAAATAAAATCTTATGTTACATATGATATCACACTATGATCATAACTGATCTTCCAGTGGAACAAATGACACTGTAACCTTGAACAGTCGATAAAGCAGCTTTCATTTTAGTGTTGCGACAAAAGGAAACGGCTGTCAAGATTTCTACCTTTACATTTCACCACAAAATAAGCGCCTATAATGGCTGTCCTACTCCCAAGATCTTATTAAGAGTGAGATTTATTATCTAAAACATGACTGTCAGAGTGTCTATGTATGAATTGAGAAGAAAGAACATGTTCATTATAGATAAATCAAATCCTCTGGTGGCTCTGCAGTTCTCTGAATATATAATATGAACTCATATGTCAAAGAAACTAAACTCCACCAATTAATATTCACAGGCTACACTTACATTTATTTTACCTCAGGTAAAAAGTGTTCTTAAGAACACTATAAAGCAGAGTAATGTGTCAGGCTTCATTTCACAATGCACCGCTATGGCATTACCAGCATAAAACTGGTGTACTGCAAAGATTTATCCCGAGGTTTACAAATATTGTACTTCCAAAGTCTGCTACAGAGCGAAATACATTTTCTATTTCATAGTTTCCTCTGCAGTTTAATGTTTTATACATTTCAGACGCATTTAAACTCCCCACTCAGGATAGCTTTTTCAATATTTAGTCTATGATGACACGAAAAAAAATCCAAGATGAGATTCAAGGTCTCAAGCTGCCTTTTGATTCTCACTGAAAGCGGGAAAGTTTTCTGGAAGCGCATCTATGATGAAGAGCTCCCCCTAGAGTATAAGATGGACGACACATATGTCCTTCTTTAACATTGAAGGAAAATCTGTTTTTCAACACAATGACATCTTAAAAATATCTCCATCTGAACTCAGCAGGCGGAACATTTAGCAATGACATCTGCGTTATATATATTTTTTAATTTGTACTGATTAAAAATGTTTTAAGAGTCCATAAGAAATTATATATATAAAAAAAAAAAAATCTATTTTAAACAGCTGGGGATAAACAAGGGTTGTTAGCAATGCTCATCTCTGATTTCAGTCACAGAACATCATTCTGATAATGAACACAATTGAGGGAATCAATATTTGAAGTAAATTACTCTTAAATGAGTGCGGGTCTTATTTAAAGTGGATAAGATTGCTGAAGTTTAAGATGTTTTGTTTCTGTGAGAAGATCTTCATGCTGTGACTCCTCACATGAGAGGACAGGATGTTTTCGAAGGCATCATTTCTAAGCTTTTGTGTTCTTTTTGTAGCGTAAATCAAAAGTAGAATCATTCAGTGCAGCACAGCAAGAAAAATAAATACATAAATAAATAAATAAACACCAGAAAAAATATTGTCGCAGCTAACAAATCTTAAAAGAGGATGTCTTTTATAAAAAAAAATAATAATTAATTAAAATAAAAAAGGAGGATGTCTTTTACAAAATATAAAATAAATAAATAATTAAAATAAAATAAAAGGATAACAATCTAAAAACTAAAATAATTTGATTATTAATGATACTATTTAACTATCAGTTAAAAAATATATATAAAATTAATTAAAAAGGATAAAAAATGTTTAATTCACATCTAGCCTTAATTGACTAATTCTGGAGAGAAAAAGTCTTTTTTGTTGTTACTATTTTTTACACTTATTTATATTTTTTACTTTTACTGAATCTAAGCATCTAGGTAAAGTTACATTTTGTTTGTAATCTGTCATTTGACATTAAATCACAACACTGTAAAACTTGGAAGAACATTTATATGACACAACTGCAAACAACAGACAGCGACTCCAGTATCTGAACATCATGCAGAATCCATCACAATACCTAACAGTGTCTATAAATTCATTTTTACACATTATTATCATCATGCATGAACTCTTGTATCATCCAGGTGTTAAAGACTCTCCTTGTCACAGCATGCAGGTGCTCCTGCATCATTCCCTAAACATGCATGGGACAGAGAAGAGAGAAAAGATGGGACTCACTTTCAGAACGAAGCTCACTTCATGTCCCAGGTCTCTTGTACACGGACGTTTGTGATGAGTTTATGCAGTCGGTCACAGTAATGCGCATCTGTGTGCAGGATGAGACACACACAGAGTAATCTGACCTTCTGAATACAGACCGAACCACTGAGGCAGGGGGAGGAATGGATCATACCAAATCATTTGTCACATATACACAGGAAATGATTTATTTATATTGAAAGTCAGTTTTTTCTGTATATGAATAAAGGTAAAGATAATATAAATAATATACAAAAATAAAAATATAGGGGTTTTATAGTTAACTAAAACTAAAAACCATAAATATATTTCCACAAACTAAAATAAACAGTAATTGAGATAAAATTTAATTCACAATATTATTTCAACGGTTACGTTTAACTCGCTGTACTAAAATAACTAAAACTAAAACTGAAAAAAAAAACATTGAACTAAGACTAAAAAAAGACAAAAAAACAAGCAATAAAGTTACTAAAACCTGAAAATATATTACAAAAATGGAAAATATATAAAAAATGAACTAAATACAGAAATATCCAAAATGTATTATAGTATAGTATAAGCATTACATAAATAAATATAGAAGAAAGTGGCATATATGAAATAATTTAATATTTGGGTAATAATATTAATAATAATAATACTGTAAAAATAAGGCACAATGTACTGTATTAATATGAAGGAATTTTCTGTATTTTTTTTATAATTTTATAAGAAAATGTTTTTTTTTTTCATGTTTTTTTTCAATTACAATTAATTAACAATTTAAAAAAATACTACAATAAATGAAATACTGTTTTTCTTATATTATTGTATGTTTTAAAAAAACAATTATGCACTCAAAATGAAAAAATAATGTTTTTGGGAAAAATGAATATTTTTTACTACAATATATCAAATATCAATTTAGACATGATTGAATAATTAAAAAAAAACATTCATTCAAAATTAAATTAAAAGTAATTAAAGGTAATTTTTTTGGCAATTAAAATGTTTTTTAACTACAATATTTTTTTACATTATATTTGACATTACATATAATATTTGTAGATATTTCTCTTGTTAAAAATATTTGTATATATTATATCATTTATTGCAGAATAAATTATATTAAAAAAATGATGCTTAAAAAATATATAAAATGTATAATGCCCAATATTTTATTCATACAAAGTGGTATATACTGTATTCTTTTTAAAAAAATCTCATTTTAATTTTGTGTGTGTGTGTGTGTGTATATATATATATATATATATATATATATATATATATATATATATATATATAGATCTATATATATTAAAGATGAAGATAACAAACAAAATACAGAAATATCCAAAAAGTATTATAGTTGTCACAGTTCTGTCAGTTTATGTCATTGGTTTCTCCCATTTGTCTTCCCCCATTGATCTGTGTGATTTGGTTTTGCCCTCGTTTGCCCTGATCCCCGTCACCTGTGTTTAATTATTAGTTACCCTTTATAAGTCTGTTTGTATCTTGAGTTTATGTCGGTCTTTATTCGTTACATGTGGTTCGTGTGTGGAAGTGATCTGTGTTCCTGCCTGTATATCAGAAGATTATATTAAATACAGTGTTTATTGTGAATCTTGTCTCGTCTCATCCAGCACGTCAGCTTATAACAATAGTATAGTAATAGCATTACATATATAATTATAGAAGCAAGTGGCATATATAAAATAGGAGATAATAATAATACTGTAAAAATAGGGCACAATATACTGTTCTAATATGAAGGAATTTTCTGTATAACTATTTTATAAGAAAATCATGTTTTTGGCTATTACAATTAATGAATAATTAAAAAAAACTTTACTACAATAAATGAAATACTGTTTTTTTTTCATATTGCATGTTTTTAAAATAAACAGTTATGCACTCAAAATTAAATAAAATTCAAAAAAACATTTTTTACTACAATATATCAAATTAGACATGATTGAATAATTAAAAAAATACAAAAATACTTTCAAAATGAAAAATCAATTAGAATAAATGTTTTATTTTTAATGCTTTTTATTTACAATAAATTAAATATAAATTTTGACATTATATGAATAAATATGACATAATATTTGTAGATATTTCTCTTTTTAAAAATATTTATATTATATCATTTATTGCAGAATAAATGATATAAAAAAAATAAATGCTTTTAAAAATACATAAAATGTATACTGCACAATATTGCATTCATAAAAAGTGGTATATACTGTTTTGTAATCTCAATTTAATTTGGTATATATATTTCTGTAATTAAATTTCATTGTTACATGTTCAAATCCCCATGATTTCCAGCTGTTGTTTACTCACCAGCACTATATTAAAGCTGTCATGTAGATGAATGGAGCTACTAATCAAAATGGTTTCAAGGTTTTTCACATTTATGCTTTCCCTGACATGGATATTGCTGTTGGACGTGTTATATAAAGTGTTTTAATGCAGTAATATAATCTGCTCTGGCCTTGTTCGATCCACTCGCTGTTCAGAGCTGGATTCAAAGAGAAGATGAAACCACATTAAACTGATATGGTCGAAAACTCAATATTAAATCTTAAGACTGACTCTGACTAGTTTTTCAAGGTCAAAATTGTTTGCATTCTTATGCCAGTTCCAAGAGATGTGGTTAATTGTGTTTACATGCATGAGATGTCAATTACAAGTAACTGGTTTTAAATGTAAGCAACATCAAATACTAATTTCATTGCTATAATTAAACACAAATCATTATATCATTTTACTCCAATATGAGATTGATTCAATTCTAGCTTGCTGTTCTCATTTTAAAAATTCTTCCAAAGGCCATTCTCTGTTGTCATCAGCTGTTGAAGTCAAAGACTGGGTTTTCCCAGCAGAAATGAAGACTTGTTACCATATTGATTGATGGCGAGTGTCCGCCGCAAGAGGGGGAAATCGATGGCCGCTGTGTGGATACCAAGAGAGCTGTGACGGATGCCTCTGATGCCTTCCCATGAACACCCTGGTGGGCTCTCATAAATAAGTCAGAGAGTCAGTGGGTAGACAGAGAGAGATTTGAACCAGCGATGAATTGTGTTAGCATCCTCAAAACACACACTCTGCATCTGCATTCACATGGGTGGATACTTGAACTTACAGCTGCTTGTACCAATGCAGTACAATTTTGGACATTATAGATGATATGAAAGCTGTTCTAAACAGTAAAGACTGCAAAATATATCAATAAAAATGAATAATGAATAAAAATTAAAGGTGATATACAATGAAAATCTGACTTTTTCTGTGTTTAAGTGTTATAATTGGGTCCATGGTGCATCTACCAACCCTGAAAAGGTATATATAGTCCACAAGAGAAAATAATAGTTCTAAAGTTTACATATGTTTGATTCTTAATACTGTGTTCCTACCTGAATGATACACAGCTGTGTTTTTTGTTTAGTGATGAGTTGTTTATAAGCCTGCTGTTCTCCAGAAAAATCCCTCAGGTCCCACAAATTCTTTGGTTTTCCAGTATTTTTGAGTATTTGAACCTTTTCCAACAATGATTGTATGATTTTGAGATCCATCTTTTTACACTGAGGACAACTTAGAGACTCATATCCAACTATTACAGAAGGTTCAAACACTCACTGATGCTCCAGAAGGAAAGACCATGCATTAATGGAGATGTGTACATTTTTCTTATTTTGCCTAAATATCATATTTTTTCCATTTAGTTTTTCCCTTTGGAGGCTACAGAAGATACTTACGTTTCCCAGAAGACAAAATAAGTTACATTTACCCTAATCTTCAAATTCAAAAAAGTTTTCACCCCCTAGCTCTTAATGCATTGTTTTTCCTTCTGGAGCATCAGTGAGCATTTAAAACTTCTTTTATAATTGCTTATGAGGCTCTCAGTTGTCCTCAGTGTGAAAAGAAGTCATTGTGGGAAAGGGTTCAAATACACAAAAATGCTGGAAAACCAAAGAATTTGTGGCACCTGAAGGATTTTTCTGAAGAACTAGTGTTTGGAAAGGTATTATATTAAATATATTAAATAGTGATCTTTTGTTATTATGGGAAGTAGGGATATGCCCAAATAGTGAATCCATATTTGTAAAGGCATGGAAAATGAACAACACTTTCTTCAGAGACACTAAAGGGACATGGTTAGCCGCTTGCTAGCGGTAGCCTTTTACATTAGAGTACATAATAGATTTCACATATTTGCAGATACTGAGCACCACTGACAAACATCTAATCTTGTAAAATATGTGGAAAGTTTGAGCAAAGCATGCTAACTGTTCTGTCATTGGCTGCACAGATAAATACAGAACACTATTTAGAGTCCCAACCTCAGAAGAGACAAGAGACCAGTGAATTTATTGATTTATTGAGATTACTGTATATTACACTTCTGCCACACAGATCTAATATAAACATGCAATTTCTTTCCCAGCTGTTTACCTTATCAGACATAACTGACTGTTTTTGTAACTCATTTGAGTTTTTAACATAAACTTGTGTGTATTTGACAGTTTAAGCGCAATAAGACATGAAAGAGAACTTAATTTAGCACTTACATCCCGTATGACAGCCACTTTCTGTGCCAAACAGACGTTTTTTAGCAGAGTATCTGAGGTACAAGCTGTAAAGGCGTAGCCCTATTCTGGAAAAGGGGGCGGGGAGCAGCAGCTCATATGCATTTAAAGAGACATGCATGACAACAGCGTGGTTCTGCTTCTTTCTACTCAAAATAGTATTTTTAAAATGATATAATAAATGATCTGTGGGGTGTTTTGAGCTGAAACCTCACAGACACATTCTGGGGACACCTGATACATTACATATTGTAAAAATGGGCATAATAGGTCTTTAAAAAAATTAATTTACTACAAACGTTTAGCTGCCAGTCAATGTGATGCTGCCTTAGAATTTGGGATGAATATAGAAGCTTACGTTGCCAATATCTTTTGAACAGTCATAAGCGCACATATAGTGCCTTAACGTACCGTTTCAAGGTTTCGTAACAAAGCTCTGGGGTCCGTATCTCCTTTTATCTATATGCAGTGATGTCTGAGAGGTCATCATTATCTGTATGAAAGACTGACTGCGGAACAGCAGGGTTGAGATGGCAGCTGCAGGAACCGATGACCTTCAGCAGAAGCCGTCTTAGATGCTAGTGGCCCTCTTTCACAGGTCTGTCAGACACTGAGGCAGTCACATGACCCTTATTTCCACATATTAGTGAGGAAAGCAAGAAAAGCCACTATTTGCATAAGAAAGGGCAACATATTCACAAATGTCAGGATTCTCATGAATGTGATAATGGCTTCCTAAGAGAAAAAAATGTACATTTCCAGTGCTTGCTAACAGTCATGAAGCACACGGGAGTTTTTTTTTTCTCCATTTTTCACGTTTACTTTGTTTTCTGAAGCAGGTATAACACTTTAGTCCCCGAGAGCTAAATTTTGATGAGCTTTTCTCACCTGTAGAGATGTGTTACATCTATTATCTAAATCAATAGAAAACTCAAGGTTTGTTTACAGGTGAGTTTTGAAGTTATTTATTGTATTTCTGTAAATAGGGTAGGAAATACTCTTTTTTTTTTGTTATTTCAGAAAGGGTCCAAATGACATCACTTCCTGGGTGTCTAAAAAAATATACATTTTGACATAATTGTATAATTTAAAAAAATCATACATTCAAAATAAAAATCAATTAAAATGAATGCATTTAGCAAATAAAACACTAAGTTTTTTTACTACAATAAATGAAATACTATTATTTTACTTTTAAGCAAATAGTATGTTTTTTAAAATGTTTTTATTTTACTTCAATAAATGAAATACAATTTTTTTTAAATAATAAAAAATAAATAAATAAATAAAACCATACATTAAAAATAAAAAATAAATTTAAATGAATGCTTTTAGCAAATAAAAATGTTTTTTTTTTTAAATGTTCTTTTTTACTACAATGAATGAAATACATTAAAAATAAGAAAACCATGTTTTTGGCTATAAAATAATGAATAATTTTAAAAATATTTTTTACTACAATAAATAAAATACTATTTTTTTTTTTACTTTATGATTTTCAAATAAATAACATTATATATTCAAAAAAATGTTTTTGACAATCAAAATGAATGCATTTTTTTTTACCTCAATAAATCAAAAATCAATTCTGAAAAAAAATCATACATTCAAAATACAAATCAATTAAAATGAATGCTTTTAGCAAATAAATGCTTTTTTTGTTTTACTACAATAAATGAAATACTATTTATGACATTATTCTGTAATTTTAAAATAAAAAATATACATTGAAAAAAAATTATGAATAATTTTAAAAATACCTTTTATTTTTTTACTTCATTATTTTAAAATAAATAAAATATATAATATTTGTAGATATTTCTCTATTTTAAATATGTAAAATATGTTTTATATATTATAAAAAAACATTATGTATACTGCACAATATTGTATTCATAGAAAGTGACATATGCTGTATTCTTAAAAAAAATCCCCTTTTTGTTTTAGTGTTCTACTTAGATAATTCATTTCTTTGGTGGACAGATTATGCATCACTTTAAGCAACAATAACTCAAGCAGATCTTGCATGGATGAATTCTGCACCTTTTGAATCTTTTGCAGCATTTGTAAAATCCAAGCAGTGAACGATTCAAATCACATCTGATAAACCATTTAAAAGGAAAATGATGGAGAGCTTTGAAGTTTTTCATTAGATCCGAACAGAATATTCGAGGTGGCAGAGTCCATATTGAGCAGAAAAGCCCCCGAGCCATTGGATGGACATGTTGAGGGTAGAATTAATATTGGCAGGAAATCAGGTGGGAGATATGAGCACCTGCCGTTTGCTTTGAGCGGCCAGCAGAGGCCAACGATGCCCGTCAGTGATAAGACTCCCACACCACGATACGTTTTCCTGTGAACCCGGCGTATCTGATGAACAGATACCGCAAATGGGAAATGGGTTTTCATGAGCGCTTATGTTATCTCAATTACAGCTACATCTCACACGGCTGCTGGAAAAACGTGTGCTGAAATTCAGAGCTGTGGCTTCAGATTAGGCTGTTACTGAGAATAAATCTTTCTCTTCGGCATGTCTTTCTTCAGGCCTAGAAGTGAATTAAGCCATATTTTTGCAGGATATACGAAGTGTTGAACTGTGCAAAGTATAAGACTTTTTTAGGAAAAGTGGAGTCAAGGGATAGTGGAAAATAAGGTCATGCTCGCCTGAATAATTTTCTGTACTTTTGCATGCGAGTTTGTCGAGAGCAGTATACCGCTGTTCAAATTCTGTTCAACACAACAGAGCTTCCCACTGGGAGTTTCTTTGGGAACAGTAGGAAAGAAACATCACAGAAAAGTGGCTGATGGCTGAAGACACAGTGGAAATGTCAAGGAAGATGTCAAGGAGATGCTGAAGTTTTACAGAGGAGCTGTTCTTTTGTACTCAGAAGTCAAAGGTCACTGACTGAATGAATGAAACAAGTGTCTTCACAAAAAAGGATTTGTAGATAACTACTTTAAGAATAAGCACCACATACAATAGTTAAATGTTTGGAATAATTAAAGCACTTTTTCACTTCCATAACAAAAATTATTCAGTCGTAAAGAAATTATGTTTTTTGAGGAAAACATTTCAGGATTTCTCTCCATACAGTGGACTATGGTGCCCACGAGTTTGAACTTAAAAATGCAGCTTAAATGCAGCTTCAAAGGGCTCTAAACGATCCCAGACGAGGAAGAAAAAATTGACAGTTTATATACTTTTTAAACCTCAAATGCTCATTTTGTCTAGCTCTGTCTATAAATTCTGTGTATTCTGGTATAAGACAGTTAGGGTATGTTGAAAAACTCTATCCCATTTTCTCCTCCAACTTCAAAATCGTCCTATACATCGCTGCAGAAGTACCGACTCAGTGCTTACAAAGTGAATGTACAAAACAGGTCAAACCCCCTTTACAAAAAAGGTAAAACAGCGATGTGGGATGATTTTAAAGTTGGAGGAGAAAATGAGATGGAAGTTTTTTGACCTACCTGTCTTGAACAGGAGTGCACAGAATTTACGCAGAGCTAGACATAATGAGCAATTGAGGTTAAAAAGTGTATAAACTGTATAATTATTTAGAAAATAACCTATGGTTTCGCTAGATAAGGTGCTGATTCCTCGGCTGGAATCATTTAGAGCCATTTGAAGCTGCATTTTGGAAGTTCAAATTTGCGGGCACCATAGAAGTCCACTATATGGAGATAATTCCTGAAATGTTTTCCTCAAAAACATAATTTCTTTATGACTGAAAAAAGAAAGACATGAAAATCTTGGATGTAAATTTTTGTTATGAGAGTGAATTAATCCTATAAGATATAACAAACTCCACTATTCCCTAAAACACAACTGAATGAGAATGCTATGCAAAAGGACATGGTCAATTGCAATGAACAAACACATTTTCTCTCTAGTAGCATCTCAAAATTAAGTGCTCTGCTTCAGCAACACATAACCAAACAGTGAGGTGAAAAGGTTATGTATTATTGCACCATACCTCTATTTAATCAGTAGGGAAAAGCAATCACATTCATTGAATGCTGTATCTGAAGCTGGGGATCAGTCCTGCCTGCCGCTGAAAGCATATGGGCTTTGGCACTCCGACCTATTTCTCAGAGTCTGATCCACAATCTGTAGTGTGATGGTATTTGATCCCCACTCAGGCAAACCAACAACAAACGACACACATGAACACCAGCAGTCAAGGACATCCAAGAGACCCAATGTGAAATTTGGCATGTGTGTTATTTTCCATCTTCAATCAGACTATCATGGGTGAGACTTCCAGTTTCATCAAAGGCTATAGGGAAATAGTGAGAATAATAACAACATGCAGTAAACTGTTTGCACTACAAACCAGTGTGTTCAGAATTAAGATAATACATTAAAATAATACACAGAAATTTGGAATATCAAGCAGCAAAACAAGCTATTTGGAAAAGCTAAAAAAAAATGGCCGTGCCCACTCTTACAGGAAAAATAATGTGGATAAATCAATAGTAAACACAGCTAATAAAAAATAAAACGATAATATATAAAAACAATAATATATAACAATAATATATTTTTATATACAATAATATATATATATATATATATATATATATATATATATATATATATATATATATATATATATATATATAGTAGTCAACATTTGAAGTGGATCAAAACCTTACAACAAATTTGTCCTAAAACCAAATCAATACCCATTATTGTCCTAGGACATCTTTGATTAACTTTTTTATATAACTCTGATTGGATTCATCTGAAAGAAGGAAGTCATATACATCTAGAATGGCTTGAGGGTGAGTAAATAATGGGCTAATTTAGATTTTTGGGTGAACTAACCATTTAAGCTTTTTCTCCCCTATAGAAAATTATTAAGGTAGGCTAAGGAGACACTTATTGTACAATTTAAATTTTTTTTTAAATTCTGGGCTTATCTTATAATTTGGTCATCCTGTGTTTTACATTAAGCCTTTTAGAATGTCCCGAAACCTTGCCTTGAAGTAGCCTAAACACTGACTGTATTTCTTTATATTTGAGTCCAAGTTCAAAAAAAATCTTTATGAAACGCTACATTGTGAACATATGAAGCTGTACGAACCACTGCAAACCGTAAACAGGAAGTGTTTGTCTGCCCTGTTGAAAAAACAGCATATGCTGGTTAGGTAGTTTTGATGCTGGGATGCTGGTTAGGTATGTTTTGATGCTGGTTTAAGCTGGTTCTTTGTTTAGATTGTAAAAAAAAAGTATTTCTTGCAACCTCATGCTAATGCAAATTTAACTGAACACGAGCCTAGACCTATGATCTACAAAGTTTTATTTATGAGTATAGCAAATATGTAGCTTATACAAATATTTGCGCTGTCAGTATGCAGACTGACTCTTCATGCCCACATGGTGTGGTGTGTGTGTAGTCTGCCGGAGTTTATGCCCTTTAAATGGTTCATTAAAAATGCATCGTCTTCCTCAGAGAGATTTCTGTAGACAGAGGAGACCGGATATCACTTGTTGGCTGGGATGATTGACAGGTTGTCTGACAGCTGCTTGTCTCTGTTTTATTTTGCATCACACACTCTTCAGTGTTTGTGAACTCTTTGAGGTGAGGAGAAATCTATTATCCAGCACAGTTTTTGCTAATATCTTAGATTAAATTTAATTAGGAAACAGTATAGCTCACCCAAAGATTAGCCTATACTTATGAAGACTCTGAATGACAAAACTTGGTTTGTGTGAACAATTCCTTTAGTGACAGAAAAGTGCATGAATAATGTCTCCTGGTTCATTGCTACACTCCTATGTTGCTATTTTCTTGGGTAATTATTTGAAATCAATGATGATTACAATGAGGTTTTGAAACAGTGTTCATAAACAACGTCTTCCTTAATTGCATACAGACATGGTGTGATTTTGATCAATTTACTGCTGCTAGAATATTAAAGGAGAAGTTCACTTTCACAACAAAAATTTACAGATAATGTACTCACCCCCTTGTCATCTAAGATGTTCATATCTTTCTTTCTTTAGTCGTAAAAAAGTGATGTTTTTTGAGGAAATCAGGATTTCTATCCATATAATGGACTTCTATGGTGCCCCCGAGTTTGAACTTCCAAACTGCAGCTTCAAAGGGCTCTAAACGACCACAGCTGAGGAAAGAAGGGTCTTATGTAGCAAAATGATCAGTTATTTTCTAAAAATAATACAGTTTATATACTTTTTAACCTCAAATGCTTGTCTTGTCTAGCTCTGTGTGTATTCCAGTTCACGACAGTGAAAAACTCCCATTTCATTTTCTCCTCAAACGTTTCTACATTGCTGTTTTACATTGTTTTGTAAAGGGTGTTTGATCTTCTTTGCACATTCACTCTGTAAACACTGGGTTGGTACTCCTGCAGCGATGTAAGACAACTTTGAAGTTGGAGGAGAAAATGAGATGGAAGTTTTTCGACATACCCTAAGTGTTTTAAACTGGAATACACAGAGTTCACGGCACGCAGAGCTAGGCCAGACGAGGATTTGAGGTTAAAATGAATGTAAATTGTAAATGTTTTTTAGAAAATAACCGATCGTTTCGCTAGATAAGATCCTTCTTCCTCGGCTGAGATCATTTAGAGCCCTTTGAAGCTGCATTTAAACTGCATTTTGGAAGTTCAAACTTGGGGGCACCATAGAAGTCCATTAAATGGAGACAATTCCTGAAACATTTTCCTCAAAAAACATCATCTCTGAAGAGTAATGATGCTGAAAATTTAGATTTGATAACAGGAATAAATTACATTTTAAAATATATACGAATAGAAAGCAGCTATTTTAAATAGTACAAAATATTCATACTATTACTGTTTTTGCTGTATTTTGGATTAAATAAATGCAAGCTTGGTGAGCAGAAGTGTTCTTTTAAAAATATTAAAATCTTACTGTCCAAAAACTTTTGACTGGTAGTGTATATTAAGAGTAATTTAAAATATTAACAGAAACCATATCAATTATGCTAAATTATACTAATATAAACACAGATGCACAGGACATATATAAATAGAGAACAATTTTGTGGAAAATAATACATATATATTCCAATCACGTCCATATTTTATGCTGGTAAAATCATGATTACATTATGTATGTATATACATCTGGCTGCGCGGACAACATGGCAAATGTTGATTACATTAATTAGAGTTTCTCACAAAACTTTCTACTTCCACAATACAAACAATAACATTTTCCAGCTGATTACATAATAACTCAAGCCTCTGGATATTAATGGTCAGATTCTATTTAGTCTCCTGTATAGTTTGAATTTAATGAGATCAGTCGTCCCAGAGTTTAATTAGGCCAGACAGAAACAGCTGCAGGAGGCTGAGCTCACGGCAGCCTCTGGAAACGCAAGCCTCTGCCAGGCCTCAACGTCGCTGTTTAAAAATATCTGACACCCACGCTACCTGACAGTCCTGTCAATAACTGCCATTTATCATCCATATCTGCCTGCTTTCATTTAATTACTGCAATGAATCTAATGCAGGGCGGCAATCTCGGACTTCCTCCATCCATTTACTGCAAGTTTCTCCACAGCTTTGGTTGGTTCTGAAAGCATCCTGAAGATAAAAGAATAATGGTTCTACAATGTCAAGGTCATGGGTTTGATTAATTGAACAAGTAACACAAATCATGATACATTTATTTTTTTTTACCATAAATGTAAATGTTAATCTGGATGAATTTACATGATAATGTTCATGTGACACATGATCTGTCGAAAACATCTCATCTGCATTGTTTATAAATTAAATTAAATAATTAGAAACAGAAGTGGAGAAAATGTAGCATTACATCACTTGCTCACCAATGGATCCTCTGCAGCGAATGGGTGCCGTCAGAATTAGAGCCAAAATACTGATAAAAAACATCACAATAATCCACACACGACAGTCCATCAATTAACCATGCTTTATGGCCAAAATACCAGTCCAAAATCCATAAAAATGCTTCCTACACTGACTTACAATGAATGTTTTAGACTGTTTTACCTCATAAATTGTGCTTGATCTGTGCATATTTCTCTCCTGATTCAGACAAAATGACCTTTTCACTAGAGAAAGCAATATTATAGATAGAGAACTCATATTTTAGTCTGAAGCAATAGTTTGAAGTTCTAATACATAGGTTTAATGTAAGTACTTACATTTCTTGTAGTGTTTAGATTATTGTGATGTTTTTATCAGCTGTTTGGACTCTCATTCTTATGGCACCCATTCACTGCAAAGGATCCATTGGTGAGCAAGTGATGTTTCAGCAGAGGCCTACAATGTCAAGATCATGGGTTTGATTTCCATGTAACACAAATCATGATAAAAATGTTTACCATAAATGTAAATGTAAATCTGGATAAATTTGCATGATAATGGTTTATGTGACACATGTTGCACACATACTAAACAGACGCATACTTTATGAAATCTGTCATGAACATCTCTACTGCATTGTTAATCAATTTAATCAAATAATTATATACAGATTTGGAAAAAATTTAGCATTACATCACTTGCTCACCAATGGATGTGAATGGGTGCCGTTCAAACAACTGATAAAAACAATCGGCAAGTAATTCACACCACTCCAGTCTATAGTTACCATTATTTATGGTAAAAATACCAGTCCAAAATCCATAAAAATGCTTCTTACACTGACTTAGAAGTGTGTTAAACTGTTTTCACACGTAAATGGTGCTTGATCTGTGCATATTTCTCTCCTGATTCAGACAAAATGACTTTTTCACTAGAGAAAGCAATATTATAGATAGAGAACTCATATTTTAGCCAGAAGCAATTGTTTAAAGTTCCAACACATAGGTTTACTGTAAGTACTTTCATTACTTGTGATGTTTTTATCAGTTGTCTGGACTCTTATTCTGATGGCATCTATATTTACTGCAGAGGGTCCATTTGTGAGCAAATGATGTAATGCAAAATTTCTCCAAATCTGTTCTGTTAAACTCATTATCATCTTGAATGGCCTGAGGTTTTTTTGGTGAACTGTTTCTTTAAAATCAAATGCGCTCCCTCAGTTTGACACTTCTGGCATCACCGTCGGTTTCGCTGCGCCAAAGACATGTTTGAACAGATCGTGATGATTGACACTCTGAGGAATCATCCTTCTGCAGTGTTTGTCGGTGGTATCATTCAGTGATTGCTGTGAAAGACAGACAGAGAGCCACGCTTGCGATCACATGACAGTACACCTGCTGTCTGAGGCACAGCTTGAAGTCTTACATTTCCTGTCACTCGACGTTGTTGTTGTTTTATTTTCCTCAGGGTTCCTGCAGAGAAGAGTCTCGAACATGTACATTTGTTCAGTTTAGCATGGCTTACCTCATCTAAAAAGCAAACAAACTGAGGTTGCTCACAGGCTGAACTTCAGAGTCTGTTCAATATGGATGCTGGTCTCTGACGTAAACCTGTAGTGAAAGCAAGGATGCATAAAATCATAATTTACATCAGTGGTTCTCAATCTTGGTCCTGGGGGACCCCTGCTCTGCACATTTTGCATGTCTCCCTTATTTAACACACCTGATTGAGATCATCAGCTCATTAGGAGAGAGATCCATGAACTGAACTAACAAGCTGAAGATCTCAATCAGGTGTGTTAAATAAGGGAGACATGCAAAATGTGCAGAGCAGGGGTCCTCCAGGACTAGGATTGAGAACCACTGATTTACATACATCTGCGACAGAAGCATTGCCCTTAGAATGACCACCAGCACTGTATACATAATTAAACCCTGGACTGGACCTATATACAGAACCTAGAAAGGGTCAGTATCCTGTGGCATGCATGTGTTGAAGTCACTCACACGACACACTCATGAATAACCTTGCAGTGTTGGAACTGACCTTTATAATGACCTTTATTTCTGCTGTCACACTAAATATTCTCTTATAGTGCCTCAACATCTCCACTGGTCCTGTATGTCCTGTTAGTGTATGATAAAATGTGTCCCTGGACCACAAAACCAGTTTTAAGTAGCATGGGTATATCCGTAGCAATATCCAAAAATACATTGTTTGGGTCAAAAATATTTTTCTTTTTATGACAAAAATGTTCCATTAAGATATTCTGTAAACTTCCTACTGTAAATATATCAAAACTTAATTTTTATTTTAAAATATAGATTGCTAAGAACTTCATATGGACAATTTTAAAGGCGATTTTCTCAATATTTTTATTTGATTTTCAAATATTTCTAAATATATCTCTGCCAAATATGGTCCTATCTTAATAAACCATACATTAATGGAAACTTATTTATATAACTTTCAGATGATGTAGAAATCTCAATTTCGAAAAATTTAGCCTTATGACTGGTTTTGTGGTCCAGGGTCACAAATGTGATTTAAGATGTGTCAATGCATCAATTTAAAGTTAGATAATGTCACACAGCGCCTCCTACAGGACATATTTGTCGTTGTAATACTTTTAGTATTAAAGTAGTGCATTCCAAAGCGTTTGGATTCATCTCAGCCCAAAAACCTTGAGGAAAAAACTGTTTCTATAAACTATTCTATGAGGCATCCATTTGTAATGAAGGTCACATTAAAACTGAGTTGGAAACCGTTAACCATGTCTTCAAATTGTATATTTGCTACTTTCTGCCTTTTATGTGTAGACCTTATTCATTTATAGCTCATATTTATATAGTGTGTCATTTCAAATTCCAATTTCCAATTTTGTAAAGCGAGTAAAAATATTACGTAATTTTGTAGGCTACGTCTTCTGCTCAAGCTTGTTTACAAATCTAGGACGGTTACTATAATTATTGTTATTGTATAAATAAATTGTTATCTATGAAAATTAGTTGTTGTTTTTTTCTCGAAGACACAGTATATAATAATATGATACAAACATATTTTTGTAGTAATTAGCATATGGATAGGATACCTATTTTCTTAAGCGCATTCACATTGCAGATCGCAGCTTTAACGAAACGCGTTTAGTTCCTCACGGGTCCCCGTCAAAGCGGAAGTGTCTCCATGCTGTGACACTCATTCATTCAAATTAATATCATGTTTTATCTGTTCTGTCGGTGAAGTGCACTTAAAGCTGTCTGAAGATGTTGCGCAGAAGGACAAACGGACGAGAAGAGGCGGACAGCGTCAAACCTGATAGAAAGAAGGTGATGAAACACAATGAGGTCTGCAACTCATGACTGAATGTGTTTTTACTAACAAAACTGCAGATGCCATGGTAATTCCATACTTCTAGACTGTAGTATTACCATGGTATATTCTGAAGTAACCTGTGAATAAAAATCGGTGTAAGAAGAATCACGGAATAACTGTTTGCTAACTTTTCATTGTACCACTTTTTGTAAATATTCTCACATGTATGACTGTCGTAGTTAATTCTAAATTATATACATTTTATATTGATTAAATAAATAAACAAACCCCTTTAGGAATAAATTAAAAGGTTATTATTTGAAACTGTGGCTGCATGTGTGCAAAATTAAATAAAAGTTAGTGTATTGTCAAGGCTGTTGTTATATTTTACAACTGATAGAAAGGTTATAGAATGATGCAAACACTTTCAAAATGGCTGATATTTTGGTTTATAAAAATGTATAGTGGAAATTATATAATATTTGAAAATAGTTGGAGTATGCCATGACACTGGACACTGTTGTCACTGCTTGACATGTAATTTCAACTCTCCCACCACAGACTTCAGAGGACTCTCGTGTGACTGTCTCTCAGAGAAGCTGCTGGACTGTTGTGTCTTTCTGGCTGAAGGTTCTACTCTTCATCATCTTCACTCCAGCTTTCCTGAACTATGCCTCCCTGCAGAGAGAGGGACAGGTGCTGTCAGCCACAGGTGAGACCCCATCATCTCTTTCGGAGGACTTTAGGATCATGTGCAGTTTGTTCATTTTCAGCTCCTTTCTTTCTATATACAGGTGCTCAGATGATTGATATTGGCATCGGCCAAAATATCCATCTGTTGTGCAAAGGACATGGACGACCTGTTGGTAGGTTAAATGAATAGTTCATGCAAAAATGAAAAAAAAGTCTTATATTTATATTGTGGGTTGTGCACAGTGAAAATGATGTTTTATTTTTGTTTCAGTTGTTCTTGATGCTCCAGCAGGAATGTCTTCAGATGTTTGGTACTATGTGCAGGATAGTCTCTCATTATCAACAAAGGTTAGTTCAAACTACCACTGCGACTACTGGACATTTGGAAACTGGATGTTGAAAAAAAAATTAAATATTACATTTCATATACAGTTAAGAATCTATAAAATGTTAATTATTTTACCAAAATAATAGGGATTGTACAAAATGCATGTTATTTTTTATTTAGTACTGACCTGAATAAGATATTTCACATAAAAGATGTTTACATTTAGTCCACAGGAGAAAATAATAGCTGAATTAATAAAAAATGACCATGTTCAAAAGTTTACATACACTTGATTCTTAATGGTGTATTGTCACCTGAATTATCCACAACTCTTCTTTTTTTTTTTTTTTGGTTTAGTGATAGTTGTTAGTGAGTCCATTGTCTGCCCTGAACAGTTAAACTGCCCACTGTTCTAAAGAAAAATCATTTAGATCCCACAAATGCTTTGTTTTTGTTTTTTTGCATTTTGTGTATTTGAACCCTTTCCAACAATGACTGTATGATTTTGAGATCTATCTTTTCACACTGAGGACAACTGAGGGACTCATATGCAACTGTTACAGAAGGTTTAAATGGTCACTGATGCTTCAGAAGGAAACACGGTGCATTAAGAGCCAAGTTGCATTGAATTTGAAATTCAGGGTAAATTTACCTAATTTTGTCTTCTGAGAAACATCTTCTGTAGCTCCTGAAAGCTTGTACTAAATAAAAGAAAAAATGATATTTAGGCAAAATAAGAAAAATGTACACATCCTCATTCCTTTTAAAAGTTTACACCCCCTGGCTCTTAATGCATCATTTTTTCCTTCAGAACCACCAGTGAGTGTTTGGACCTTCTGTAACAGTTGCGTATGAGTCCCTCAGTTGTCCTCAGTGTGAAAAGATGGATCTCAAAATCATACAGTCATTGTTGGAAATGGTTCAAATACACAAAAATGCTGAAAAACCAAAGAATTTGTGGGACCTGAAGAACAGTGGGCAGTTTAACTGTTCAGGACAAACAAGGGACTACTAAACAAACAAAAAAAACACAGTTGTGGATCATTCAGGTAACAACACAGTATGAAAAATCAAGTGTGTGTAAACTTTTGAACAGGGTCATTTTTATAAATTCAACTATCACTTTCTCTTGTGGACTATATGCAAGCATCTTTTATGTGAAATATCTTATTCAGGTCAGTACTAAAAAAAACATAACATGCATTTTGTATGATCCCTCTTATTTTGGTAAAATAATTAACATTTTGCAGATTCTGCAAGGTGTATGTAAACTTTTGACCTCAACTGTATCTTTAAGTATGAATGTGTTTCTTTACATACAGTACATGCTGTCATATGAACAGTTATTTAGCAATTAGCTACCTTGATTTTATTTACACTAACTGTATAAATTAGCTCTTTAACCTTTAACACTGTTTCAATAACTTTGAAACACTTCTCAGCTCATGCGGTTTGAATGACAATTATTATTTAGTGGTATTATTAATTTTAACTGCACTGACACTATCAGATGAGTACAAAATTTGAAATGAATTAAACTAAATAATGACATTGGACTGAATTGAATCAACATCGAATTGTGCTGAATAACTACACTATTGCCTTTTGTAGAGCTGCTATAGTTGAACTGAAGTTGATGCTATAGTTTCTGGTAAAGTTGTTTTAGTTGATGGTTTATTGAACATGTGGCATCTTTGTAACCTTATTATTGAACTCAATCCTTAAACAAAAGAACTGCTTCATCTCTGACAAATGATAAAAAATTGGTTTCCAACAATGGGTTGTAGGTAAATACAGCTAAAATGTAGCCAAAATATCCACCTCATCTATTTATTATTTCAGAAACCATCGCAAATAAGTGAATGGTCCAAATGAACCAAACTGTATCGCAAAGGTCAAAGGAGTGATTCATTCATGAATCTGGCATTGCTGGCATTTTATTCTAAACAGGTGATACAACCATATTTCATAATTGGTGAAATATATTGTCAAGGAAAATGATTATTAGGTCAATATATATTAATCTCCATCATCAGATTTGCATTTATCAGTAATAATATTCTGGGGCACTGAAGTATATAAAAAAAATCACTTTATATGATGAAATATTAGTAGCATTTTTTCTTATCCATTTTTTTTTGAATCTGTGTTTTTAGTTGTTAGAATACATTTTAGTAAGTTACTGGCTAATCATGATTTGTTTGCACACAGATTTCTTGCACAATATTGTGTGTACTCATTTAGTGAATGAGATCCAATGACTCATCTGTATTATCGGAATCACTAACCAAATGCTTTATTTTTTTAACTTAATGGCATGTTGTATTGTACTGTATGTTAGTTTTTCTTGCAGTCAGTGTGGGCAGCGTAATTAACTATGACTTTATTGTTGCCTAGTTTTATTCTCATCCCATTTTGTGAAATTCACAATCTCACAACTCTGTGGCATGTCAGCAAACCTAAATTTGCAAAATGATTTTTATTTCAGTGACATCTATCAGGTAGTAGGGATGTTTTATGCATGTGATTCCAAAACAAAAACCACTTACTTAACATGATTAAGCTTTTTGCTCTTTAGAATGAACTAATGGAAACTCTTCCATTAAAGAGATGATAAGAGAAAGCCTTTCACTGGTGTCATGTACAAGATTAAACAAACAAAGCAGCACCACAGTTTTCATTGATGTTAGTCATTACTTTAGGACATAAAAGCATTATTGATTTTTCTGCTTCTCCAGAGAAGTTACAAGACTTCAGCTTTCAGAACATGTGCTGCTGCTTTACTGTAGTAAGTCAAGGCAGTGAGGCGGTGAAGCATTTCTGTGGCATGTTGTCAGACCTTCTTTTTTTTTTTTTTTTTTTTTTTTAGCACAAATCTAGATGTAGAGTGCTGGAGAGTGTTGTTGCCGATGGCTTGCATTGCAGTGACTCTCCAGTAGAGCCAGACAGTGATGCAAACATTTGTGATAATTGATGATTTTGATAGCAATATTGTGCAACAATATGTTTAATGCAAATTTTTATGTGGATGACGTTTCCTAAAGGAATTATCAATGATGTTTTTTTTTTTTTTTGAGTGTCAGTTAAGGTTTATCCTGCTGTCATTTTCATGACACTTAATCTGTGGTCTGTTTCTCAGGTGTGCACCTATGACAGAGTCGGTTTGGGTTTCAGCCGAAGAACTCTGCAGAATGAAACTACCGGCACAGAGAAAGTCTGGGGATTATCAACCACTGGAAGGTATGAAAGTGTCTGTCTTAAACTAAACTAGGGTTTTTCCGATTCCGATACTAGTATCGGAAATGCCGCCGATACCACAAAAAAATCTAGCATCGGAATCGGCGAGTACTTTAACCCACGTACTGATCCGATACCATTTTCTTAAGATATAAGTTATTCCCGCTAGCAAATCAGAAGCCAGTTTTTCTTCGCGGCTCAGAATGCAAACAGTGTTGCCACAAGCAACTACTGTTTAGAGCAGCGAAGAAGAAATACAAATGTGCTAGCAGTTTGTCCGCTAAAACAGCGGCATGTCTCATATGTAGGGCTTTATGATTTCTGCAATGCGGAAAACACGGACGGAATCGCGGAATCCAGTCAAAATGGAATTTACAGTTTAACGCGGAACGTCACGGAATTTGTCAAACTTCAACTGTCAAACTAGTTCATTACACTTAAATCAAATCGTGACATGGACTAATATTAAGCCAAAAACCGACTGTTTAAATATGAATTAATGCGTGGTTCTGTGTTAATGAATTGTATAGGCGCGTGGTTTGTTTACTCCTGTACTGAAGCGCGCGGGACACTTGCGGTAATATTAAAGGGCTCCAGACTGTGACCAATTTTTCTGCCAGTGTTACTAATTTTCGTGAGCGGTCACACTGGCGCGACCACCGCGTTGTTCAACTCATAAGCTCTGCCATTTCTGTCTCAGATGAGAAACATAAAATGGCACGCGAAACGAAGGTGAAACTAACACGACACGTTTGGGCTGCTCAGGGCTGACCGTTTATCAGCTTGGACTGCAATGCAAACAAACTTGCACAAACCCCGAACAGCTTTATTCGGGAGCCAAGGTCGATTTTGCAACACTGTTACTGCTGCGAGATGCAGTGAGGAGCATTTGAAAATGCCGCACAATGAATAAGGTTGCTGCGAGATCTAGTGAGAATCTTTCAAATTCTGGCCAAAATTCTCTGTTATAAACAGGGCTGATGTACGTCAGAAAACCAGATTAGTAATACTAACTATATGAAAAAATATTACTGTCAAATGTATGTCATATAATAAAAATACTCTATTTCACTGTATATGTCATATAATAAAAGTTCAATGTATTTCATATAATAAAAATACTCTAGTTCACTGTATATATCACTGTATATTTGTTTTATTAAGGAATAAGTCTGAAGCACACAATAAAATAATTTATTAGTATTATCTACAGCTGTATATACAATTACACACCCAGGTATCGGATTAGTATTCGGTATCGGCCGATACCCTGAGCCCAGGTATCGGAATCGGTATCGGGAAGGAAAAAAGGGTATCGGAACATCTCTAAACTAAACAGTTTTTCAATACAATATATGTGACAGCACCAAAACATGTCCAAATAACTTGGGCATCAATTAGAGCATTTTGGGAAATTGTGTTCTTCCACTGTGGTCCATAAAATGAAAGTTGATCTCCTGACACAAATACAGTATATAGCTTTCAAATGTTTGATGTATTTACACTACCATTCGAAAGTTTTTGAACAGTAAGATTTTTAATGTTATTTTTAAATAATTATCTTTTGCTCACCAAGCCTGCATTTATTTGATCCAAAATACAGCAAAAACAGTAATAGTGTGAAAGATTTTACTATTTAAAATAACTGTTTCCTATTTGAATGTATTTTAAAATGTGATTTATTCCTGTGATTAAAGCAAAATTTTCAGCATCCAGTCTTCAGTGTCACATGATTCTTCAGAAATCATTCTAATATGCTGATTTGCTGTTACAGTTGATTACAAAGACGTCAAGATGTCCACGTCAAAAGAAATTTACAAAAATGATTATATGTCCATAGAAAGCACATTAAATTTAAGTATAGTGTCTACTTTTAAGGTGTCAAATAAGTTTTTGTAGAATAAAATGTCAAAATTTGGTTGAAATAATGTTACATTGTTATTCAGTCTAACACAATATTTATGTAAAACTTCAAACAACATGCTTATCCTGACTTGTACATATTAAAATATATAAAAGAATAAGGGAGCATAATAACTTTATTGTGTAAAACATCCTTACTGACAAATGGGCAAAACCTAGGATAGTGGCAAATTTAAAATTGTTGTAGAATTACAACTAATTAGTATTTGGGGTGAAAGTAATTCATTTTTTAATACGTCATAAATTGATTTTTGTTGTAAATATGCCTGAAAAGACTATTACACTGAATGACATTTTAGTGGGTATCTTCTGTAAATTAGGGAAACATGTATGACATTAATTTTTTGCTCAAATGCAAAAATGCAATGAAATTAAATTATTATTATTTTTTTAAAACAACAACTATTTAAGTCAGTATTACACTTGTTGGTTTTATGCTTAAATATATTAACAGTTATTTTAAATAGTTAAAATATGTAAAAATATTACTGTTTTTGCTGTACTTGGGATCAAATAAATGCAGGCTTGGTGAGCAGAGAAAAAAATGTTAAAAATCTTACTGTTCACTTTTAACTGGTAGTGTATATACTAGCTTTTAAAAGTTTAATGTCAGTAAGATTTTTTTTTTTTCAATATTTTAAAAATAAGTCACTTAAGATTATCAGCCCTCATTTATTTGAATAAAAATACAGTAAACATATTACATTTAAGTTGTATAATTTAAGTGTTTTCTGTTTGTATGTATTTTAAATGTAATTTATCATATATAATTTATTTAAAAGAAAAACAGTATCTATTTTTAATTGAAATCTTTTGTAACATTATAAATGCCTTTTTTTGACAAATTTCATGTCTTCTTGCTAGTAAGTGTCAGTTCATTATTTTAATAATTAAAATGATGAACTTTCCAAACTTAACCTTTTTGAATTATGGTGTACTTGTCTACAATACATTAAGATTTTATGGTTATATTAAGCAGTAAATCTAAAAAAAAAAAGAAACACCCCTCGCATGTTAACAGTTTTAATCTACATGTGGGTTTCTGTGCATATCTTTGACATTGACTTGCCCTACTATTCAATCAGTGCTGTAGGACGTCTTCAAGATGTTTTTGTCCATGTCCTCTGGCAACAAGACGTCCTGCTTTCAGGTTTATTCGTCCTACATGTGGAGTCACTCTTATCTTGTTGCTGTTGACTTGATAACATTTCTTCATGCATTAAAGTGATGTGTAGCGAAAGGACAGGGCATTGGGTTATCAGTGGTCCTGATTTTCTCCTCTGTCTGGCACATTTAGAAGGAGGACAGTAAGATATTAATTTTCCTAAAGAATGTAGCGGATCGTCCTTTTTGTTCTTTACTGAAACCCTTTCATTTGGAAACTGATTTGATTTGATGTTAAAGGAAAGCCAGTAGTACATACTAAGGACATGTGCTGTTTCGTTCTTAGTCTTGTTGACTAAATATACTACTGTACTAATAAACATTGTGTACTAATACTGTATCCTGCAATGTGCTCAACTTGACTAACTTTTTCCAGTGTGATCAAAAAATAAATATTACCCACTATTTTAAACTTTTTTTTTTATACTTATAATATTCCTATATAAATATCAAATATATTTTACACAAAATGGAATTAAAAATTCAAACAAAATAATTTAAATGTAATTAATACCTGGACACCACTTGCTGAATTAAAAATGAAAGATATATATATTTTTTTTATAATAAATATTCACATTTATATACATCAGAGATGTGTGCTTAAATTACTTTAAAATGTAAAACAGTTTATAATATTTGAAAATAATGCAGTTTTTACTGTATTTTTTATACCAGGACACTACTTGCTGAATTAAATATGAAAGATAATTTTAATAATAAATATTGACACTTTTCACCTTAATTTAAACAAAACACCAGATATGTATACTTAAATAAATTCCTTTTAAAATAGAAAACAGTTTATAATATTTGAAAATATTGCAGTTTTTACTGTATTTTTGTTATCAGGACATCACTTGTTGAAATAAATATGGAAGATAATTTTAATAATAAATATTCACACTTTTCACCTTAATTTGAACGAAACGCCAGATATGAATGCTTAAATTACATTTAAAATAGAAAACAGTTTATAATATTTGAAAATATTACTGTTTTTACTGTATTGTTTATACTGGGACACCACTTGCTGAATTAAATATGAAAGATAATTTTTATAATACATATTTGCACTTTTCACTTTAATTTTAATGAAACGCCAGATATGTATGCTTAAATTGCTTTTAAAATAGAAAACAGTTTATAATATTTAAAAATATTGCTGTTTTTACAGTATTTTTGATACCAGGACACCAGTTGCTGAATTAAATATGAAAGATAATTTTTGTAATAAATATACTTTTCACCTTAATTTGAATGAAACGCCAGATATGAATGCTTAAATAAATTGCGTTTAAAATAGAAAACAGTTTATAATATTTGAAAATATTGCTGTTTTTACAGTATTTTTGATACCAGGACACTACTTTCTGAATTAAATATGAATAATATATATTTTTTATAATAAATATTCACACTTTTTTTTTAAACAATAAACATTTACCTTAATTTTAACAAAACACCAGATATGTATACTTAAATTGTTTTTTTTTTTTTTGTTTATAAAAAACTTTATAATATTTGAAAATATTGCTGTTTTACTGTATTTTTGATCAAATAAATGCAGCCTTGGTGTGCAAAAGAGATCTCTTTCATGGACAAAAAAACCTCATAATTATTTCTAATTATGACCCTAATTTGAATGAAACACCAGAAATGTGTGCTTAACGAGTAGATGCATCCCAACAACAATGATAAAAATTATTATGTGACCATTTAGATTGTGAAATGATCTTTAAAAAAAATGCATCAATTTAATAGCATAAACAACAACAATAATAATTTTATTTTTACATTTTATTTTTTGTTTTAATTATTATGCCAAACAGTAGAAATAAAACAATTAAGTATTTGTTCTGTAAAAAGGAATAATGGAATCTGTACTGATATCAGAAAAGCAATGTCGGTCAGTCTCTAGTTTTTCTTGCCTGTTTTCTTGACCCCCTGCACATACCAGAAACACACTGCAGTAAATCACTCAGTGCCCACTGAATCTTCATGGCCTTTTAGTTAATGAGGATGTCAGAAATAAAACCCATTAGTGTCTCATGGTACACCATGCTTATTAGTTTAGTGTGTCAGCCTCTGGTTTGAGGTCAGTTTGCCCTTCATGTAACATCACTGACTGCTTTAAAAACTGGGCAGCAGTCTGGGACAGTGGGCGTCCTGTCTGGAGGTGATCGGACATGTGTGTCATAATGTGTCTCGGTGATAAATGAACTGTCAGATGAGTCACGTCTAGACTTTATTTGCACAAACCTGTGCTCCTTCCTGACCTGTATCTCTCCTCTCTTATCCTTCAGGATGGTGGATGACCTTCATCGATTGGTCAAGGCTGCAGATATAGCCACACCCTTCATCCTGATTGGCTCAGAGTTGGGTACGCTTAACGGCAGGTTCTACAGCCACATCCATGACATGTAAGTCACTCACACAGTCAGTCAGTCGTGTCTAAACAGGAAGTTTGTTCCCGCCACAGAATGCATTACGTTACGTTTATACACCACAAGATCCATTTAATGTTTTTGAAAGAAGTTATTTATGCTCAACAAGACTGCTTTTTTTATTAAAATACAGTAAAAACAACAATATTTTGCGAAGTAATAATATAGTTTGAAAGCACTGTTTTCTGTTTAAATATAGTGAGTTTTCAGTATCATTACTTCAGTCTTCAGTGTCACATGATCCTTCAGAAATCATTCTAATATGCTGATTTGCTGCTCAAGAAATATTTCTTTTCATTATCAGTGCACCAAGTAATTTGTGCTGCATAATTTTTGTGGAAATTTTGATACATTTTAGGGCTGTCAGACTATTAATCAATTAATCCTGATTAAGCGCATCTGAAGTAAAAGTTTGTGTATGTATGTATGTATATATACATGATAAATATACACAGTACACACATATTATGACAAACAAACTGTTATTTTGGATGCAATTAATTGCAATTAATCAGGATTAATCGTTTGACAGAAAAAAAAGAAATTAAAATTTTTATTCAGCATTGATTAAATTAATTAAATTGACAGTAAAAAGATCTTACAACCCATTTATATTTTAAATAAATGCGGTTATTTTAAACCTCCTTCAAAGAATCCAGAAAAAAACAAAACAAACAGCAATTACTGTATTTTAACTGATTACCGGGGTTCAAGTGATTAAGGCATATAAGGAAAAAGACATTACATATTTAGCAAGGCTGTACCTACCTAAATCAATGATTAAAACAATGTTTTTGGCAAATCCAGGTCATGTACCATAGAAATACATTGTTTCTGAGTCCCTTTTAACTGTTACAGCGGCATAAAACTTTGCATGCTTGTTTAAAATCACCAGTCGCATGTGTTCACCAGTTTTCGTGAAGTTTTGAGTTTTCATTTAGGCTTTATAGGATTTTGGGTAAATTTGGACAAGCCCCTTTTCTAAATGACCCCGTTATAGCCTCCCAAAGGGTAAATTTAAACTTTATAGGATTTTGGGTAAATTTGGACAAGCCCCTTTTCTAAATGACCCCGTTATAGTCTCCCAAAGGGTAAATTTAAACTTTTTTTCCAGAGAATTGCGCTGCAGTGTTTTTTTCCAGAAAACCTAGGAAAAAAAAAAACTAGTTCGCAAAAGTAGGTTTTTAACGTCTTCTCAATCATTTAACAAACAATTTGATTTACAACAGTGGTTCTAGAGGCAAAGATATCCGGAATACGGATTTCTTTCATATGATATGAATATTGTTGTATGTTCGAAAAACCGTGCAACGTACAATCGTTTACACCCTTGAAAAATGGGATATCCCAGTGACCGATTTCTTTCAAATTTCTCTCAGACCTTTGGGGCGGTAAGTCAAATAGGCCCACCGAGTTTTGTTCCGATCGTCCTCCGTTAACCTTGTCTAACAGGTGCTCACACTTCGTCGGTCAATAGCGGCCATGTTTTTTGAGATGCGCAAATGTCCTTATAGATACTTGTGGTAATTTGGTCCAAGACCGTGTGCACCAATTTTCATGTTGATAGGACAAATTGTTGCACAGTTATAGCCATTTTTATGTTTTTTTCCCCTCTAATAGCGCCACCAAGTGTCCAAGCTCTGCATTTTTTTCCCCCTTTTGACCTCAGATTGAGCTCTTACATAAGAGTTAAGAGTTCTGAGTTTGGCAAAGACATCTGATTACGTTCTGGAGTTATAGGCATTTTACTAAAAGTGTCCCAGCCCCTTTCGAACGTTTCGGCATCCCTTTGTGATGGTGAGTTGAAAGTTCGATGGTTCTTTTGATAATTATTGATATTCACTCTCCAGAGAATCTTTCTGCACTGGTTTGGTTTCGATTGGGTGAAAAACCTAGGTCTAGTTCTCAAAAGTAGGTTTTTCAAGAAATGTGAAATACCCCAAAATTTACCAGGCTCACGATTAAATCTGGGGCATATATTTTGATTCCAACGACATACAGTCTAACACTAAAGCCTGCAACTGATGGTTAAGGAGTTATGTACAGTGTAGGGTCAGGGTTTCCACAATAATATTAAGCAGTAAAAACATTGGTAACAACACATTTTAAACATTGTTACTAATAAGTACTATTATTAATAATTGAGCACAAATAATAATTAATGATAATTGAGCACCAATTCACCATAATAGAATGATTTCTGAAGAATCATGTGACACTAAAAATACTTTGCCATCACAGAAATAATTTACTTTTTAAAATATATTAAAACACAAGTTGCTCTTTATACTGTATTTTGATCAAATAAATGCAGCCTTCATGAGCGAAAAAGACCACTTTCATAAACTTTAAAAAAATTAATAATTATTCCAAACTTTTGACCAGTAGTGTGCGAATAGTGTTATATATGCCTAACAGGGGTTTTCTTTCTGAGATTTATACCTGCCACGACCAAAAGATCCATCAGAACAGCTTGGGACCGACCTCTCGGCACACACTCCCCCAACCCCTCCACCCCCTCCACCCTCCATCTGACAGATTTAGCGTTTCATCTGCTCTGATGTGCAGCTTTAAGACCCATCAATTCAGCTGTGTCAGGCCTGTAGCGCCCAAGGACTGAAAATATTGTCCCCACTGCGGCTCTGAGCCCATTTATCTCACTCGATAGATGCTGTACATTTCTCCCTGGTTACAGGAAGAGCTCGCTCGGTGTGTGTGGGGTCTCATCTAAGCTGGAGAAACATCCTCTGTGTGGTCTTTTCACTGTCTCTCTCTGTCTCTTCAGGCAAGTGTCTGACCTGGTGTTGATCGATCCGATCCCAGAGGATGTCTTTGAAGAGGAGAAGTGGCAGCAGTACTGGTGAGTCATCAGCTGAGAGAGAGAGAGAGAGAGAGAGAGAGAGTGTGAGTGAGTGTGTGTGTGAGGCACAAACATCATTCTTCAAATCCCAGCTCAATCCTTATACTGACAGTCAGAGGAAAAAATTAAAGGTGAAGTGTATCGTTTTGTAAAGGTGTTAAGATACTTTCTTGTACTTTAAGTAAGCCATTCTGAGGTTGAGTTCCATTAAAAGCATACAGACTGTAGCTGTATCATTGTTACACACACAAATGTTACATACTTTACCTTTAACTTATTTTTACAGGAGAATAATTAATTGAATCAACTGAAGTATTTGGCATGTTGGCATTTATTGATACACAGAATTAGTATCTGATTTGATTAGTTATGCAAAAATTATACTATCATATTGCAAATTTGACATTTATATAACATTAATATTTAATATACATGAAAGTACTATGGAATGAATTTCCAAAAAGTTAATAATTTCAAAGAATTACATGTGTATATATATTATCTATAATTAAAAAAAATCTATATATAAATATTTATTAATATATAATTTTATTTTATGTAATTATATTTAAATATTATTTATATATTTAATATATATTAATGTTATTAATAACATATTAAAATTATTTATATTTTTAATATTGGTTTATTTATTAAATGATTCATTCATACATATATTGACAATACATTACACACACACACACACACACACACACACACACACACACACACACATATACAGTGTGTGTGTGTGTATATATATATATATATATATATATATATAATTAGTTTTAAATATATGAAATATATTTACATATACAAAATGTATAATTGCACATAAATTATTAATATTATATAGATATTACATTTATTCAGTTATACAGTCAGAAATATTAACATTATTTCAATTTTTTGTATTGTTTATTAATGATACAATCATTTGTTCATAAATATAAAAAATACATTTGATATAGTTTTCAACATAAAATATAATTAATTTTCAAAATTCATATGAATAATATTTGAGAATTTCATGGTTTTTGGTTTGTTCTGAGCGTTCTGACATAAATTTTATATGTTTGTGCAAAACCTAATAATACATGTTATATAATTACAGCATGATTGGATTTTTTTTTATTTAAAAAAAAAAATATGAATCTAAAATCCATGTTAACTTTTTTGCAGCCTTTGAATTTTTTTAATAAATAATAATTTTTTTTATAATAAATCATCCTAGTTAAACTGAACTGATTGGTAACTGATGTATATGTACATATATATATGTATATGTATATATATATGTATGTATATATATGTTTTTTATTTATTTATTTATTGTCGATTTAAAGATTTGAATGGAATCTTTGTAAGGGCAAATATTTACTCCGGTAACGTTTACATTTACCACGTCTTTTGTCAGAGCTAAAAGGAGCCAGTCTGACAACTCTTTAATTTTTAGCTCTCAAAAACTGAGCTGCTCATAGACATTAATATACAGCCAACATAAGCACTCATTAAATATTTACAGTCACGTATGGCTCCAGTTACATGGGTATTTACAGTGAGTTGCAGTTTATGGCCATAGTTAAGCATGCTAAAGCTATTCAATTTCAGTGGAAGTCAGTAAGAAATAGTCGCATTTCCTGGCCTCATTCTACCTCATTCTGCTATTGGAGTCATTTAGAAGTGACATGATCGCAATTCCTCAGAGATCCCTTCTGTGCTGCTTTAAAACCCCTTTCTTCCTTCATGGAGAATATCCCGTTTCATAAACTTCTACCTCTATTATTTATCGCCATTATGCGACTCGAATGAGTTCAGTTAGATAAGAAATGAATATGCCCGGATTGACTCATTTGTACATGACTGGACGTGGAGCAGCGCCATTTATCTGGGAAATGTGCACAATTATGCTTTGATTAATAGATGCTCGTTCTATTGAGTGCAAGTCGGTGTACATGCAATCCAATTACTCAGGACACACTGAAATAAATGTTGTGGATATTAACTCAGGGCTTAAGTTAATATCCGTATCACATGAGTTTTATTACTGATCTTACTTAAAGAGCTGCCGGTTTAAATTAAAGATGCTGAGGATGTATTAAACACTTCTGCTGGCGATTATGTGATAGCCGTGCAATAGAAAATGAAGTCTTTGGGGAAATATTGTATTAGAATTTTATTTTAGAACAGCTTTACAGGAATAATTCTTGGATTTTTTTATAATGTATTTTCATTATCTGCAGTTACTGGCATAAAAGAGCATAAAATGCGTATAAAATTTATGATTGGTTCTATATTATGATTAAAACCCCCATAGCAAACCTGCACATATTCTTTCAGGTTTTTTTGACTAACATAACTTTCTAGCACCATTTACTGTTTACGATTCATTTTATATTACTAAGAGTCTCCAAGGTGTGTCAAATGCGGGCGTTAATTCTTTGAGCGATGAGAGGCCATTGCATGAGGTGTAAACTCAAACCAAAAATACTCTTTGTTTTGCTGACTGGAGTGGTTCCGTGTTCTTTTGAATGGATTTAATTGGGTCACACATCTGCGTAATTGCCGTCCCCTTCCTTTTAAGAAGCCTTGTGTGGCGACTAAGAGATAAACTGCCGGTGTCCAATAAGGAGAGCCTCCGCACCTGAGAATGACAGCAGAGACGGTATCAGCGTCTTCCCCGTGCCAGCAGGATTTCCACATCAAAAGAGCGTCTCATTAACGCTGCCCACTCTGAAATGAGTTCCCTTATATCCGACAAAATGAGTCACTCCCAATCGACCGAGGACAAAACGGAGCAGCAAAGTGTCCCGGCTCTCATCCGGTCTGAACTCTGATGTGCGGTCAGGGACTCAGAAGTTGTCAGATCATGAAAATCATCTGGCACTTCAGTGGTGACTTGTCGAGTTAAATCTACCTACCCTGGAAAAATCCAACTTAAAGGAGAAGTTCGCTTCCAGAACAAAAATTTACTCACCCCCTTGTCATCCAAGGCGTTCATGTCTTTCTTTCTTCAGCCGTAAAGAAATAGTTTTTTTAAGGAAAATATTTCAGGATTTTTCTCCATATATTGGACTTCTATGGTGGCCCGAGCTTGAACTTCCAAAATGCAGCTTCAAACAGCTCTAAATGATCCCAGCCGAGAAAGAAGGGTCTTATCTAGCTAAACGATCAATTTGTATTTATTTATTTATTACAATTTCTATACTTTTTAATCTCAAATGCTCGCCTTGTCTTGGTCTGCCTAAACTCTGTTTTCTCTGGTTCAAGACAGTTAGGGTATGTCAAAAAACTCCTGTCTCGTTTTCTCCCTCAAGTTCAAAATCGTCCTACATCGCTGTTTTACCTTTTTTGTTAGGGGTGTTTGATCTACTTTGCATGTTAATTTTGCAAACACTGGGTCGCTACTTTTTAAGGGTAAAACAGTTAAAAACAGTTACAAAAAATAAACGAATAACCAACTGTTTCGCTGGATAAGACCCTTCTTCCTCGCCTAGGATCATTTAAAACCGCATTTGGGATTGTCTAAAGCCACATTTAAACTACATTTTTAAAAGTTCAAACTCTTGTCACAGATGCGCAGCCATTTTGGTGATACTTGGATGTGAACAACAGCATGGATTGCATGGTTAATGTACTACTGAATACGGTGTTCTACTAATTTACACTGTCTAAACTATGGAAAAAATGTGTGGAAGCTGCTAAATCATATACTGTAGAGGCCTTTTTACTCAATATCAGTGGAAACAACTGAAAATATTCTACTTTTATTTGTGTGCACTCACAATATCAACAAAACATTGTGCTTTTGTAAAATAAAGTAAACAGTTAAAAACAGTATTAAAAATAACCAATCGTTTCGCTAGATTAGACCCTTCTTCCTCAGCTGGGATAATTTAAAATGCATTTGGGATTGTCTGAAGCCACATTTAAACTATATTTTGGAAGTTCAAACTCAGAGCACAATAGAAGTCCACTATATGGAGAAAATCCTGAAATGTTTTCATCAAAAAACATAATTTCTTTAATGACTTAAGAAAGAACGACATGAGCATCTTGGATGACAAGGGGGTGAGTACATTATCTGTAAATCTTTGTTCTGGAACTTCTCCTTTAAATCAGAAAATTGAGTGAAAATGGGTTTTGCTACAGTTTAAGTGATTGACTATCTGGACTACTAGCTAGTAAACCATCTTAAACCAGCAACAAACAAACCTGCCTCCATCCCAAAACACCGGTTTTAGCTGGGCTTCTATTCATCCCAGATACGGTTGCTTGCGAACAGATGGTCTTCTTTGGCCCTTTTCTTTAGAGTTTTTTTGCTGTGGTGACAAAAAACAGCTGAATGCAGTTCCTGTGAGGTTTACACAGTACAGACTTGCTTTTGAAGGAACAGAAGCAGCTGTCAGAAAACCCCATGCTGGCATTTACACGCAAACATGTCAAAAGTGTCAAATTTCAAAGTCTCTCTTGAGAGGGATTTCCCCAAGATAAAGTCTTCTCTGTCAGTGCGTCCCATCTATCAAATGGCACAATGAATCTCATAAAAATTAGGAACCGATTTAATATAAGTAAAAAAAATCTGAATATTGAATTTTTGCTTTGTTCTGCCTGGAGTATTGCAGTTGTCTGTCCAGTGGCATAGCAAGTCAGCCACAGGCCCATATGCAAAAAATGTGTATGGACCTCTAAAATGTTATGGGCTCCAACTCGGTTAATTTAACTTATTGTTGATTTTTCGTACATTACGGTACTATTCACAACCTGTTTTATTTACAGTATAAGCATTTTCGAGTCCATTCATTATTTATAGCGTGCACACCACCCAATAATCACAATAAGCTTTGTGTTACTTTTATTATAACACAAAGTCTCAGCCTAATAAGTCTCAGACTCTCCATCTCCTCAATGGATGCACCTTTAGAGAGAAATGTATCTTTACGGATTACATAATAAAAGAGTTTTTGTTTTCGATTTGTCATGCCTGTGAGGCAAGTATTCCCTGAGTTTTGGTTCATTTTGTGAAGCATTCCTGCTTAAAACAGAGACGGCAAAAAGTGCATCCTGTTTGTTCACTTTATTTTACAAAAGTACAATGTTTTGTTGATATTGTGAGTGCACACAAATAAAAGTAGACTCTTTGCAGTTCCGAATGACCTATTACTCTTACCTTTATGAGCAGAAATGACGGCGTATTTTAAGTTGTTTCCACTGATTTGAGAAAGTCCTTCTCCATATGATTTATCAGCTTCCACCTATCACATAGTTAGTAGTTTAGACACCATAAATTAGCTGTATTCAGTAGTACGTTAACTATGCATTCGGATTGGGACACATTCCGAATCGTCATGTCTGTCAGCCGTCGGCGATGAATGAAGGCATCGTCTATTGGCCCAACCCTAGAATTGAGTGGCAATTTGTTTAGAACTTATAAACTCTCTTTGTTAATAAGATTTGTGGCAGCCATGTCAAACATTGACTAATGTGACAGAGGTTATGCAAATTAGCATATTGCAAATTGATTTCTTGTGACAACTCTCAATAGGAATGACGACAGTGGAGCTCATGTGATTTGTTATCTGTTAATTTTGGAATTTAGTGGGAGTTCCTACTAGCAACCAATAGCACAGCAACCTGCTGACCTCCAGAGATCAAATTGCTATTGCTGTGTGAACACACCTTTACAGGGGCTAAAGTGGTACGAGACCCTACGGGGCTAAGCAGGCCTCTGCGGATATGAGGTGCGAGATGATCGATGTTTGATAGTCAGTTGCCATTATCACATTATCTTCCTATTACGGACACCTCTGGAAAAACAGGAGTCAATGGCACAAATCAATCTGGCAGTCAATCAGTTTCTCTGAAGTGTGACTTCATACATGTGTATGAAACTCATATTGGGAAAATTGCTGGCATTGCCTATAACACATTACTTCTAGTATGCATTGCTTCCACAGTTGAAGAGAGATCCTCTGGAATTACATTGGTCTTGCTTCAGGAATGACGATTACCAGTAATCAGAGCTCCTAGTGCTGGAGCAACAACTGTCAGTCATTAGTAATGAAGTAAGGCCATGTTAGCCTTTCTGTGTTAGTGTTGACTCACAGTGTATCATAGCGTTTCATGACTGCCCCCTACCGAACGCTTTTAGAATTACCTCACAACCTCTGGAACTGTCTCTATGGACATTTCTGTACAGCTAAATTCTTCTTTAAGACTAAAGTACAGCTGTTTTCCAGATACTTTATTCAAGTTTTCTGAAATAGTATACAATTGAACATTATTTCAACTAAATGGTAATTTTTGTCAAGGAGATTCAACATGTGTAATGCTGGAACTAATAGTAAAAATCTAGTTAAATATTTATTTATGTACAGTCAAACCAAAAATTATTTAGACACCAGACATAATTTTTTATATTTTTTTACTACTGTAAGCATTTTTCAGTGATAAAGCCAACAAAGCCTAATCAAAAAAATATTAATGATAAATGACTAAAATAAAAATGACAATAAAATATTATTTATGATTATATAAAAATAATTTAATATTATTATGTAGTAATATTTATTATTATACATTAATTGAAAATAAATTAATAATAGAAAAATGTCTTGTTTACTGAAGTCAAGATCATTGCTTAAATTCTTATGGCCTGGGAATTTGTGTATGTTTTTTATTTGTCTCTCTCTTTTTCCATAATAACTCGAAATACTTCTAAAACATTGAATTATCACAAAATGAACACAATAAACTCTTTAGTTTAAGGATCTGAACCTGGCCAAGCTGATTTTCAGCTGGTCTCCAAGCCTGGCAGACTAGAAAAATCTCCAAATCTTTCTGAAACCAACTAATGGATATTGTTTGAAGATATGTTTAAAGATATTTGCAGCAGGGAAATCCATCCTAATACCTAGTTTCTTACAAATATATGATCTTGGGCCACAAAACCAGTCATAAGTAGGACAGGCATATTTATAGCAATAGCCATTTTTTAATGTGAAAAAAAAAAAATTAAGATATTAAGTAAAGATCATGTTTCATGAAGATATTTTGTCAATTTCCTACCGTAAATATATGAAAACTTAATTTTTGATTAGTAATATGCATTGCTAAGAACTTCATTTGGACAACTTTAATCATGCTTTATTCAATGTTTTGATTGCCCTCAGATTCCAGATTTTCAAATAGTTGTATCTTGGAGAAAACGTACATCAATAAAAAGCTTATTTATTCAGCTTTTAGATGACGCATAAATATCAGTTAAAAAAAAATGACCCTTATGACTGGTTTTGTGGTCCAGGGTCCCATATTGTCATTGCATTGCACAATCCTTTAGCCACATAAATGCTTAAGAATGGTGTGTTTTCTATATTTGTTTGTTTAACCAATATGAAAAGTTCAGTTTTATTTTTGCAAATTTATTTGGTGATGGTAGTGCCTCAGAATTACACATTTCATTTTTAAACTTTAGATATTAACTGTTTTGTTCAGTTGAATTAAACAGCTTTTGCTATGTAAAATGTCTATTTCAGACAAATCAAAACAGTGGAATTTAATATATGAACTAGATAATACAACATAATAAAGTTTTATTAGGCCAGCAGTCATATCCATTTGAATCATGGTAAATAGTCAGTAGAATAATTTGTTTGTCATAACCTTTATCTCCCCTTTTTTGTTGAGCAGTCCGTCTGGGCAGCTCTAGTGGTCGTACAGGACATAATTTGCCATGCAAATTCAGATGGACTCTTATCAAGCACAGAGAGTGTGTGTGTGTGTGTGTGTGTGTGTGTGTCAAAGAGAGAGAAACATTCAGACAGACTCATGTGTTGGTTCTTACAAAAGAAACAGACTCCATTCAGCCTGCACTAATCCAGATGGGAAGTCAAAGAGCAGAAAGTCCACGGCACCAAAGTCATTTCATCACTTTTTTATTCATTTAGATAGTTTTCTGTCATGCTTAAGGAGGGGGGAAGGAGAGAGAGAGAACGGAAGAGAAAATGACCAACATTGGTGAGGCGTTTTGCTTGACACGACTTCCTCACTCCGTCTGCCTGGCGTTATCTGTTTAATTCATCCTCCTATCTGGGCTGTCTTTACCCTCGCTAAATTTCCCTTTGACACGCATGCCTTCCTGCGCATAATCCAGACCTACCGGGCAGAATTAGCACCGGAGAAATTGATAGAATGACGAAATGGAGAGAATAGGACAGGTGGAAATAAAATGTCAGAGCGAACGGACTGATTTGACTCCGAATCAAATTGTCAGGCTCGATACGGGCCGTGTTTTGGGGGAAATGCTGACAGATGAAAATGTGTCAGGCAAGAACGGTTCGAAGAATAAGGGGTAAAATGACATGGAAAAGAATATTTAAAAAGATGAGCTCAAACTCTCAGTCTTAAACTTTCGATGCTAAACTTTTGGAAGGTTGAGCGTTCGGATGTGCATTTTTCCTGGAGTATTACAGCCGATCAGTGGTTTTACACCATTTTTCATGGTTATTGGTTGTTAGTGGTGCATCAATATTTGAACCAACTATCTGAACAAACTCCTAAAGTAAGAATTAAACTGCAGCTCATAACTCATATTGCAGTGTTTCCTAAAGAAACAGTAAGAAAGTAGTGTTAAAACTCGGATGTAAACGAAAAAAGTCTCGTGATTCAGTTTGGAAGTCAGTAATGTGAACTCGGAAATGGTTCTGAATGATTCACTGAGTGACATTGCTAACTCAGGAGCAAAAAAGTTGAATGTTTTGTGTAATATTGTTTTGAAGTTATTTAAAAACGGTGTTAAAAATGTGCATTTTATTTCCATCGTTAAAGCAGCTGAAAAACCTTAAATGCCTTAAAACACAATTACTAGTTTTTAATTTATGTATAATTTGATTTTATATATGGTATTTATTTATAATTGTAGTTTTTATTATGTTTATTTTTTATTATTAAGATATTTATTAGTAGTAATTTTAACACACACATATTCTGACAATGCAATTATTTATTGATTTATTGGTTAGTTTGTTTAAAAAGTGTACTAAATTAAAAATATAACATATAAACTAAAAATAACTAAATTAAAATAAAAACATCTGATTTCTTATATTCCTTTGCTTTACTTATTAAAACTATAAATAAAAGTTACAATAAAAATACATACTAGATTTCAATAGATTAAAAATAATTAATTATGATTAATTTAATGTGTTTTTTTTGCCCTTTCAAAGTTCTGAAATAACTACTTTATTACTTGTTAACCCTATAAAAAAAGTTATTAAAAAATCTAGCTGTCAGTAGATTAAAATTAATGCTGTGCAGTGATTAATCGTGACTAACTGCATTCAAAATAAAAGTTTTTATTTACATAGTATGTGTATCTACTGTGTACATTTATTATATATATATGTAAAAACACTTATGCATGGATATATTTAAGAAAAATATGTTATTTATATATTAAATATATGTGTATATATAGTATTAATTATCAATAAAAATATACATAAATGCATGCAAATATTTTTAAAACATACTGTACGTGTGTATATTTATATATACATAATAAATATACATAGTACACACATTATGTAAACAAAAACTTTTATTTTGGATGCAATTAATTGATTAATCATTGCACAGCACCAGTTTTAAAAAATCATTAATTTCATGTTTATTTTTCTTGTTTCATCTGTCAAAAGTTAAAATAATTAATAGTGAATAATTTAAGAATTGTTTTTTTAACGTTCTAAAATTATTTGGTTTTGCTTTGTAACTTAAAATTATATTAGCTATCAAGAAAAATAAAAAATTATAAAAAATGTTTATTACCTGTCAAAACATTAAAATAATTAATGGTGAATAATTTTATTATTTTCTTTAAAGTTCTAAAATAATTTTGTTGTTGTTGTTTTAAGGATGGCGACGGTGTTACACATTTTGTTTATTAGTTTATTTCTTAGTTTGTTTAACAGTGATAATTACTTTTTGTTATTTAAATAAAGGTTAAAAATTCAGACATGACTCACACTTACAGTATTTTGTAACTTTCATTATTTTTCTAAGCAATCAGGCTAACTAGATTTATGCCTGCCTGCTGGATGATGAAATATACAAAAAAAAAAGGTAAAAAAGCAGTCAGCATGCCCATAATACCCTAGCAACTCCCTAGCAACCATCCATCAATGCTCCGGCAAGCTCTAGAGCATCAGCAGAAGTGTTCTGTCACGTGTGTGTTGGTGTGAATGAAGTGTTCTAAACGTGTCTAAATATTCTTGACTAGAGTGTTGATCAGTGTTTCTGTGTCATTGATTCATTCTTAATAAATGAGCTGTCATTGTGAAGCATTAGACTGAGCAGCGAGGAGTCATTTAGTCCTTCATGCGCGGGTAATGACCGCTCAATTAATGCAGTTCATCACAGCAGACGCCTGTCACTGATTCATACAGCACACTGCACTGCTGCGCCTCCTGGTCCAATGTTCAGGGCTTTAACATCTCCTCATTGTGACCCTTTGAATTTGTTTGAATAAACGTGCTCTTTGAATGAGATATATGAACTCTAATTCACAAGAACATCAGATTTGTCTTTATTATCACTTAAATGTCTTCTGTTTGTACGTTTTTGCAGGTACTCTCACCTCGTCCCGTCTCTGCAGATGATGCAGTTCTCTGCAGCCGCAGGTTTGAGTCGTCTGCTCATTATTCTGGGTGTGTTGAAGCCGGTCATTCAGGGAGGGGATGTCTCAGAGGAACTCATACAGCGACAGGTCAGTCCACAGAGCCTGCTAATAGTTAATGGATTAAACCTGCATCTGTTTACTGCTATTGTGGTCATTTGATTTCCTGGTTAGCAGATTCTCTGCTTGAGAGTTATAATGTTTGGTGGCTAATCATGTATTGTATGCAGATCAGTGAGTTAAGAAACAACCAAAGGTTGTGGCGTCACTGCTCCTAGTTTTCTACAAAAGTGATTCCCAATAAGGGGTACACATACTCCAAAAGGTATTGAATAATTTGTAAGTAGTACTTGTTAAATCTATGAAAGACATTTGTAACTTAAAAATAAACATTTGTAACTTTAATACAATAATAAATACAATAGCTTGCAATAGATTAATTGTTTAATTTAATGATATTCTTATTTGAAGTTATGAGATGACTACACTTTCATTTTTTACTCATTTAACCTATAAAAAAAAAATTTTTTTTTACTTTTTATAACATATAACTGCTGAAAGATTGAAATAATTAATAGTGAAGTTTTATAATTTTATTTTTTATAATAAAGTTCTAAAATAATTTGGTTTTATTTTATTCCAACTTAAAAAATTATACTAGCTATCAATAAATTAAAAATTAAATTAAAATGTATAAATTACCTGTCAAAAGATTAAAATAATTAATGGTGAATAATTTAAGAAATTTCTTTAAAGTTCTAAAATAATTTGATTTTACTTTATTACAACTTAAAATAAAGGATACTAGCTATGAATAAATTAACTTTTAAAATAAAATATATAAATTACCTGTCAAAAAATTTAAATAAGTAATGGTGAGTAATTGAAGAAATTTCTTTAAAGTTCTAAAATAATTAGATTTTACTTTATTACAACTTAAAAAAGAAATGATTCTAGCTATCAATAAATGAAAAATTAAAATAAAATGTATATTTTACTTGTCAAAAGTTTAAAATAATTTGTTTAATAATGTAATCATTTTCTTTAAAGTTCTAAAATAATTTGGTTTTATTTTATTGCCAATTAAAAAAATGACACTAGCTATCAATGAATTTAAAATTTAAAATAAAATATATAAATTACCTGTCAAAAGATTAAATAATTTAAGAATTTTTAAAGTTCTACAATTATATTTTACTTAATTACAACTTAAATGATGCTATCTGTCAATAAATTTAAAAAAAAAAAATTAAATAAAAAATAAATATAAATATATAAATTACTTACCTGTCAAAAGAATTAAAATATTTATTGGTGAATAATTATTTTCTTTAAAGTTCTAAAATAATTTGGTTTTGCTTTATTACAACGTAAAAAAAAATATACTAGCTATCAATAAATACAAATTTAGAATAAAATATTATACCCGTCAAAAGATTAAAATAATTAATGGTGAATAAGTTATTTTTAATAATGAACAACTTTTTTTTAAAGTTCTAAAAAAATTATATAATATAATAGGTTAAACCCGTAAACCTGAAAAAATGACCTTTTTACCATTAAACCTATAAACGTAACAAAAACATGCTCTTTAAAAAATAATAATAATAATTGTCCAAATAATGAAAAATTACAACTTAAAAGAAAAAAGCATTAGCTGTCAAAAGCTTAAAATAATTGTGACTAAAAATCAATATTAATAATTTAAATAATTACACTGTTGTGATTTCTTGATTTATTTTTTTTATTTTTATTTTTTTTTATTAAGGCTGGTGGCAGTGTTCAGGATATGTTTTAAATCCATTATTTAAGTGCACATTTCATCTTTGGCATGTTATTGCATTTCCTTTTTTAAAAAGCAAAGCAGTGTAAATTGTCAATGTGCAATTTGACATTTGCAGGCACTTGTACTATATATAAAGACTAGTCATCTTCTCAGTGACATTAGTAAAAGTTACACTGTTCTTCTCTCACTCAAGTTGTACTTCTATGATAAATACGCTACTGTTTTATATGTTTTACTTATTTTTGGAATTTCAACAAACTTGATTATTTCTGATGATGGTGAGACAAAAGTGGTTGGTAAACACTGTTCTTAGAACATGGCCACTTGGTGGTGCTCTTGCTTAAATTACAGTTGTCTCTCTGAGGCGTTTTGACATGCGGAGCAGGATTTGTGGAGAACAAGAGAAGCAGTTTAATGATCAGTTGTCTAAGATGAACAACTTTCCGGGATTGTGTGAATGTGAGAGGCTGCAGACAGAGACTGACGCGGAGGCTTTTTTGAAACGCCTTCAGACAGGGTTTCTCAGGTCACGATGCAAAACAGCCGCGTGCAGTCAAGGTACGAGGCCGCTCTCTTCGCTCCAGTTCCACCCAATTTCATGCACGTTAACATGCGGCCACGAATATGCAAAACATTTATTAGAATTTTGAATGGCCCCTCTTCCCCTCAAAAAGCTACAGATTCCCATTTACGACATGAATCGAAGGTTGACCTGAGGAACGGAAGAGGTGATTTAGAGGAATGTTTCGCCTTTATAAGGAGGTTGAAATAATTAATGCACAACAGGAAGGTGGTGATGACTAGGTGCGTTTTTTTTGCTTTATTTCATACATGCCCATCCTTCCTCTCTATCTGCATAAAAACAGACACAGTGTTTTTAAGACCTCTGTCTCATTTGTCTGGGAAAGATTAGAAGCATAAAACGAAAGCAATATGTTTCTTTGTAACGGTAGATTTCAACAAAACAAAACAAAATAAACGAGCTTTAAAAAACCTGGCTGTTTGCTAGAGACAAAAACAACTTTGCTTGCGTTGTTGGTGTAAATGCAGTAGGGTGCCAATGCGTCCATGGCATGCAACTGTTTACAGTTATTAGAAATGTTTAAATTAACCTCAGGTTATGGTTGCAACCATAGATGCATGTTAACTAGTATGCACTGCATTCAGACACTTCAGGTATATCAATGGCGCTGGTGTTTTGGAGAGCTGTTTGCATGGAAGTCAGTAGAGAGAATGGCTCTGTCCACTGAATAAACTAAAAAATAAAAATCAATAAATAGACAAAAAAGAAATACAAATCTCATTTGTAAAGAAGCCTTTTCTGCTCATCAAGGATGTGTTTGTTTGAGTAAAAATACAGAAAAAAAAACAGTAATATTGTGCAATATTATTGCAATTTAAAATAGTGGTTTTCTATTTTAATATACTTTAAAATTGAATTTATTACTGCTCTGCAAAGCTGAATTTTCAGCATCATTACTCCAGTCTTCAGTGTCACACGATTCTTCAGAAGTCATTCTAATATGCTAATTTATTATCAATGTTAGAAACAGTTGTGCTGCTTAATTTTTTTAGGAACCTTTGATACATTTTTCAGGATTCTTTGATGAATAAAATGTTAAAAAGAACAGCATTTTTGTAACATTATACACTACTGTTCAAAGTTTGGGGTCAATCATTTTCTTCTTTCTTTGAAAGAACTTAATACTTTTATTCATTAAAATGTGTTAAATTGATAAAAAAAAGTAATAGCAAAGATTAATATTATTAGAAAATATCTCTATTTTGAATAAATGCTGTTCTTTTTAATTAGCTGTTCTTTTTATTCATCAAAGAATCCTGAAAAAGTATCAGAAGTTCCAAAAAATATAAAGCAAACTATTTCCAAAATGAACAATAAATCAGCATAATAGAATGATTTCTGAAGGATTGTGTGACACTGAAGCCTGGAGTAATGGCTGATTAAAATTCAGCTTTGCATCACAGAAATAAATGAAATAAAACAGAAAACCACTATTTTAATTTGCAATTATATTTCACATTATTACAGTTTTTCTTCTGTATTTTTAATCAAATAAAAAGGACTTCTTAAAAAAAGCATTAAAAATCTTACTGATCCCAAACTTTTGAATGGCAGTGTGAAAAAAAAAAAAAAAGCTGTTTTCTATTATATCATATATACATTTATTATATTCTAAAATGTATTTTATTCCTGTGAATTAATGCAAAGCTAAATTTCCAGCACCCATTACTCCAGGCTTCAGTGTATTTGAAATACAGTAGATATCTTTTGTAACATTATAAACGTCTTTACTGTCACTTACGATTATTTTAACGTATCCTTGCTATATAAGACTGGTAATTTCTTATCCATTAATTTATCTAAAAAAAATGCAAAACTGACTGCAAACTGTTGCATGGTAATGTATAACCTACTGGCTTTTTGGACTTTGACATTGTTTACAACAGAATAGTCTTTTTAAATTTCACTTATTTTAAAAACCTTAATTTAAATGAAGGTACGGAGTGACATTCATTTTTCAAACAGACAAATATTCTATAGGAGAAGTTCAGTTCCAGAACAAAAATGTACAGATAATGTACTCACCCCACTGTCATCCAGGATGATCATGTCTTTCTTTCTTCAGTCATAAAGAAATTGTTTTTTGAAGCAAACATTTTCAAGATTTTTCTCCATATAGTGAACTTCAATGTGCCCACGAGTTTGAACTTCCAAAATGCAGTTTAAATGCAGCTTTAAAGGGCTCTAAATGATCCCAGCCGAGGAAGAAAGGTCTTATTTAGTAAAAGGATTAGTTATTTTCTAAAAAAAAAATTACAGTTTATATACTTTTTAACCTCAAATGCTCATCTTGTCTAGCTCTGCATGAACTCCGGGTCAGTACAGTTAAGGTACGTCTAAAAGCTCCCTTATCATTTTCTTCTCCAACTTTAAAATTGTCCTATATCTCTGCAAAAGTACTAACCCATTGTTTACAAAGTGAACCCGCAAGGAGGGTCAATTGCACTTTACAAAAAAAAAAAAAAAAAAAAAAGGGTAAAACAGCAATATAGGATGATTTTGAAGTTGGAGAAGAAAATGAGATGGGAGTTTTTCGACATACCCTAACTATCATGAACTGGAATACACAGAGTTCATGCAGAGCTAGACAAGATGAGCGTTTCAGATTAAAAAGTATATAAACTATAAATATTTTTACAATTGAGACTTGGCTGGGATTGTTTGGAGCCCTTTGAAGCTGCATTTAAACTGCATTTTGGAAGTTCAAGATCATGCATAATTATAAAAAAGGCAAAATATGCGGTATAGTTTGTCACACTGCAGGCCATGTTAACTTAAGGTCATGCATTTCAGGCCAGATTTCAATTGCTATTGCTCATAGTGACTTGTCAATGCATGTTCAAACTACAAATCACATGATTTAAAGATATAAAGGAAAAGGTGCTGTCAGTACATTCGCATCTGACTTCTTTACACAAGAACACAGACAATCAAATAGCAATTAGCGGCTACATGGTGCTTTCATGTTTAACTGAGAGGAATGGTGGCTCTTGAAATGCCTGTCGACATTTAATTTGAGCGCTCTGTCTGTCTCTCAGAATGGAGGATTGTTCTTCATGAGAGGATCTGCTCTCTCGTGCTGTTGACTCAAGTGTTGATTTGACGCTTTCAAGTGTGTCTGTCTGAGGTCACGAGAGTGTTTTACATCTGCGTGTATATTATAATGACCAAAGACTGAAAATTAAATATTGGAACAACTCGCGTTGCTTGAGCCGTCTTGACCACTGTCATGATATATACAGTCGTGGCCAAAAGTTTTGAGAATGAATCAAATATTCGTTTTCACAAAGTTTGCTGCTAAACTGCTTTTAGATCTTTGTTTCAGTTGTTTCTGTGATGTACTGAAATATAAATACAAGCACTTCATACGTTTCAAAGGCTTTTATCGACAATTACATGACATTTATGCAAAGAGTCAGTATTTGCAGTGTTGGCCCTTCTTTTTCAGGACCTCTGCAATTCGACTGGGCATGCTCTCAATCAACTTCTGGGCCAAATCCTGACTGATAGCAACCCGTTCTTTCATAATCACTTCTTGGAGTTTGTCAGAATTAGTGGGTTTTTGTTTGTCCACCGCCTCTTGAGAATTGACCACAAGTTGTCAATGGGATTAAGATCTGGGGAGTTTCCAGGCCATGGACCCAAAATATCAGCGTTTTGGTCCCTGAGCCACTTAGTTATCACTTTTGCCTTATGGCACGGTGCTCCATCGTGCTGGAAAATGCATTGTTCTTCACCAAACGGTTGTTGGATTGTTGGAAGAAGTTGCTGTTGGAGGGTGTTTTGGTACCATTCTTTATTCATGGCTGTGTTTTTGGGCAAAATTGTGAGTGAGCCCACTCCCTTGGATGAGAAGCAACCCCACACATGAATGGTCTCAGGATGCTTTACTGTTGGCATGACACAGGACTGATGGTAGCGCTCACCTTTTCTTCTCCGGACAAGCCTTTCTCCAGATGCCCCAAACAATCGGAAAGAGGCTTCATCGGAGAATATGACTTTGCCCCAGTCCTCAGCAGTCCGTTCGCCATACTTTCTGCAGAAGATCAATCTGTCCCTGATGTTTTTTTTTTTTTAGAGAAGTGGCTTCTTTGCTGCCCTTCTTGACACCAGGCCATCTTCCAAAAGTCTTGGCCTCACTGTGCGTGCAGATGCGCTCACACCTGCCTGCTGCCATTCCTGAGCAAGCTCTGCACTGGTGGCACTCCGATCCCGCAGCTGAATCCTCTTTAGGAGATGAACCTGGTGCTTGCTGGACTTTCTTGGACGCCCTGAAGCCTTCTTAACAAGAATTGAACCTCTTTCCTTGAAGTTCTTGATGATCCTATAAATTGTTGATTTAGGTGCAATCTTAGTAGCCACAATATCCTTGCCTGTGAAGCCATTTTTATGCAACGCAATGATGGCTGCACGTGTTTCTTTGCAGGTCACCATGGTTAACAATGGAAGAACAATGATTTCAAGCATCACCCTCCTTTTAACATGTCAAGTCTGCCATTCTAACCCAATCAGCCTGACATAATGATCTCCAGCCTTGTGCTTGTCAACATTCTCACCTGAGTTAACAAGACGATTACTGAAATGATCTCAGCAGGTCCTTTAGGGGCAGAAATGAAATGCAGTGGAAAGTTTTTTTCAGGATTAAGTTAATTTTCATGGCAAAGGACGACTATGCAATTCATCTGATCACTCTTCATAACATTCTGGAGTATATGCAAATTGCTATTATAAAAACTTAAGCAGCAACTTTTCCAATTTCCAATATTTATGTAATTCTCAAAACTTTTGGCCACAACTGTACAGTAATATATCTCTAGGTAAATACATTTGTCTCTGCTTTTAAGTGAAGAAGAAGAAATCAATGTAGAAGTCATTGCTTGTTATGATTTTGTTTTTCTTGATTCTCCTGTCAGAAATATCTGCTGTGTAACCCTGCCCATCAGAGCGCTGCAGTAGATGAGCATTTCTTTCTGAACGAGAGTGCTTCTCAAGTCAGGTAAGACTTTACCTTCAATTAATAGTTTCATATGTCTATGTTTCAATGGCCCCAAAATTCATACTTTTCAACCACATTTAATAAAAAAAAAGTTTTTAAAAGAAAAAAGAAAGAAAGAAATATTGTTCAAAATTAGGACTGGACACTTTGTGTAATATGAAATAAGTTCATAGTTATTAGTGAAATATGTTCATAGTTATTTTGATGATCTACACCTGTAATTGCACTGATAGCACATCAGCATGAAATGTTTAGTTTGTAATGTAATGCAATGACAATCAAATATATTTAAGTGTGATTAAAGTGTTCAAATACTTTATACTGTATATAATATGCTTTGCAAAGGCATTGCACAGGGTTAATATAATTTTAAAAAATTATATATATTATGTATTTTACATATTTATTTACTTTAAAAAAATTAACTTTAAAATAAAAATGTAAACCGTTTTATTTATTAAAAAAAACTTTAAATCTCTTTTTTTATTATTTATATATATATTTTTTATTTCAACTAGTTGCCAAGGCATATCATTTTCATTTAGTTAATTTTGATGTACTAAAATAAAAAAAAAAATAAAAAAATGATAACTATATATATTTTAAAAAATTACAAATAAAAATAAAATGAATGAATGAAATTAAAACGAAAATATAAAAATAAATCGTAATTCAAAAATATTAATAAAACTAAAATAAAACTTTTTTTCGTTTGATAACTAATGAGTTTTTGAAATAATACATTTCATAAAACGCTTTTTTTTTATTAATGCAATTAAATTAAAATTAATGAAACCTGTCAAGACGTCATATTTGTCATATTTCACTCATATTTCGGATTATTACTTGAAATAAAATAAACTTTAAAATAAAAAACGTAACTGTTTTATTTATTAAAACTATTTTTATCTTTTTTATATCATCTTTATCTTTGTCTTTTTTATTTTTATTTATCTTTATCTTTAATTTTTTTATTACTTTTTCATTTTCAAAATAAAAAATAATATAAACTATATAGGAAAAAATAAAACAAACAAACAAATAAATAAATAAAAATGAAATGTCTGAAATTAAAACAGAAAATATACAAACATAAAAAAATTATAACAAAACTATACTTCAATAACACTGCTGGTTTATTTTATTTTATTTTTTTTACGAAAATACATTATTATTATTGTTACTATTATTATTATTATTATTATAAATTGTTGTAACCAAGATGTGGATCAGATT
>NC_133369.1:10591185-10612314 GCF_049309525.1 Garra rufa | reverse complement strand
AGTAGTGTGTCTATTCTAATTCTGTTTATTGGCCTCTGAATTAAGTATTTTTGTGCTATTTTTCACCTTAAATTTTTTGCTTAAAAAAAGAAAAGATAATAGGACTATTTAAGCAACATTGCATTTAGAATATATATTTGTTTTACATATTTTTATTAATGCAATTAACTTTAAATTAATATGTCAGTCATATTTCAGATTATTACTTAAAATAAAGTAAACTTTAAAATAAAAATTTGAACTGTTTTATTAAAAATCTTTAAAACTTACAAAAAACAGCATTTAGCATTTTCATTTAGTTTTATTTTTGATGTACTAAAATAACTAATACTGAAATAAAAAATAAAACTATAGAAAAAGTTAAATAAAATGAATATTTTAGTCATATATATTAGATTATTACTTGAAATAAAATAAACTTTAAAATAAAAACTTATATACTTTTATTACAAATATTTCTTAATACATTTTTTTCATCTTCTTCGTCTTATTTTTGATGTACTAAAATAAGTAAAAAATAATTATATAGAAAAAAAGTAATATAAAATGAAATGAATGAATGAAATTAATACAGAAAACTGAAAAATAAAACGTAATTCAAAATATTAATAAAACTATACTAAAATAACTGTTTATTTTAGTAAACAGTGGTGGGTTTATGCATTTATTTTTTGTAGTGTTTGATGCAGAACAGATTTTTTTTTTTTTACATGTTTTGTCTTTTTGAAATGACAATATAGCTACTATAATATATAAAACATAATATATATATATATATATATATATATTATCAAGGTGTGATTGGTAAAAAAAAAGCAGAGGGGGATGATGGGTGTCAGGTCAGCAGAGGTAGGGATGCAGAGACCAGAGGGCACCCTCCCAGCAAATCGCACCCTGTATATAATATAAATATTAGGGACCTGCAGCAATTTTTTTTATTGCTGTAGTCCACTAATAATGTTATCATTAATTATGCTAATTAAAGATATATTTTGCTTAAAAATACTTGTTTTAAAAAAAAAAAAAAAATTATTTAAGCAACATTTAAATTTTTTTTTTTTTTTTTTTTTGCATTTGTCCCCCCTTTTGACAGGACCTGTAAATGTTTCCATTAGCCATCCTGAAAGAAGACAATAACATGGTGTTTATCCTGAGGACTGAAGTTTAATTGACACCACATCAAAATAAAAATTTCCAACAGATCTGGAATTTTATTCCATCCATATACATGCATAGCAACAACATTTTTAAGAAATATTTTTCTTACATAAGGACATTGGAATGATCATTTTTACAGTATTCCCTTGTCTCGTCCCACCCATCAAAAATCACCATTGATAAACCTGCTTTTTGTACAATTTCATTTTTTTTTGTCCAGGAGTAAGAAATAGCTGCTCTTCCCCCTTTATAATACTGCTTTCCGTAATGTTCCCGCCCTCCTCCTTTTTTTCCTTATGTTTTTTTACAAAGTATTGCGCTGAGAGCAAATTTTTAAAAAGGGAGAACAAGGTGTATCAGCAAACAGAAATACAAGTACTATACAAGAATGCTGCCATCCTCATTTAAACATCCACTTCTGAGTCGAAGAAAAGACAGACAAACAGCAACATATATATGCAAAGCCATGTGTACAGTATATGCCAAAACATGAGCTGCAGCGTTGTGCCTGGTTATCCCTCCGAACTGTTTTAAGGCTGAAGTCAAGAGAATCGTACTGCAAGTGACATTTTGACATATACAAAAAACTGTACCAGCAAATAATACACAAGTGCTCCAGTAGCTATTGTTGGGTCTAAATTGCATTGTATCCTGTGCCTATTGTCTCCTTGAACCTAACATACATTGTAAACAATATGTCTGCTACACAAGAATGACTATACATTAACATTACAAACAACTCTGATATAAACTTTCTTTGAATTTAAATTAAGAGCACTACTCCTATTAATACTGATTGTAAAATAAATAAAAGGTGAAAGTGGCACCAATATTACACTTGGATTTTTTTTTCATCATTTTGCATTAAGTCTTCAAATAACGAAAGAAGAAGCTTCTCTTGATTGTCCACAAGCAGTATATAAAACTGCATGATGCACTATTTCAGACACGAACGTGTACCCAAAAAAAACGAGGGGAGAAGAGCCAATTTCATTTCACGTGCTCGGCGGCATGTGACGAGCAGTAAAACTTCTTGTGAGTGATAAAGTTTGACAAGTTATTGAACTGGATGTCACAGAGGCGGCAATACTTCCCACTGCCCGCTGGCGCCGCCGACCCATTTATGCCTTTTCCGGCTGGCGCGGATTCCTCCACGGGTGATTTCGAAGTGGGCGATACATTCTCGTTTGGGTCGGGAGGGTTCTCGGCTCCCCACGTGGGTGAGGTTTGTTCCTCTGGTGATGAGGTGTTGTGAGGCTGATTCTCTTGCTGGGGAGTTGCTGGTGTTTGGCGATCCTCTTTATGACCCCCGTTGACAATCACCATGCTCCTGTTCTTGGGCAGCAGGGGCAGCGCCTCCTTTCCAGGATGGGGGCAGCCGTTGGCTGCAGGCGGTTCTGTGCCCGTCTCACCCGCACCGTTACTGCTTTGCTCCTGTTCCGCCACCTCACCCTGCATAATGAGACTCCCTGCCATATAGTCGCTGCTTTTTATCCCAAAATACGGCGATATTTGCTCAGTACCTTTCACCTTCTTTATTGCTCCAGGATAGAGACAGTGAGGCAAGAACATATTCTTGTTCTCATCTTTCGAAGTCATGAGCGACGTATCGCCGAAAGCTTTCAGATCCGGCGTCGGCCCGAGGTGTGGTGGGAACATGCCTCCGTTCTGAACCATCAACTTGTTGCCACCGTTTTTCTCGCATTTCACAGAACTCTTGTCAAAGATGTCTTCCGAATTATTGCCTTCGCTCTTCACTCCCGGGAACATCGGCTGCTCCAAATTGCCGATCTCGCCATGCTGAGCAGCTGTGACGGGGCAAAAGTTCTGTTTATGGGCTAGGTAGTTCTCCACTTTGTTAAAACTGATCTTGCACACGGTACATTCGTGATAGTCCAAGAGTCTTTTGGGCGAGTTGCACGACTTGTCAGAAAGAGGTGAGCACTTTTTGCTCAGATCTATCGGAGCATCTAGTTCCTGCGGGTCTGCAATAGCATTACCTTTGGGGGCAAGGATAGGCTTGGAGACAGTAAGAGAAGCATCTAAGTGTTTCGGGACGAGGCTCGGAAAGATGTCACATCGTGGATGAAAGCGGTCGGCCAGGCTTTCCACCGTTTCCTGGGATGTGCAAGGATTTCCTAGAGTGGGCATACCCAAGAATCCCGGCTGTGGCCCCATGGGTTGCCGCTGGTCTTGGTCCGGTAAACACATCTCGTACATCTTCCTCCGCTTGCGCGTTCTCATGGTCCGCTGCATGGCGGGCACCTTTGTGGACATGCGTTTCATGGGCGGGTCGTGACGAGTGGCGCAATAGTACTGCTTGTGAACCATGTATGTTTCATGCCGGCTGAAGGTGATGTTGCATGCTTCACAGGTGGTCTTATTTGGGTCGTTGACATCCTCCACCAAAGCCGTGCTGGGACTCTTCACCTCTGGCTGTTTCCCGCCGAGCCTTTCCTCAACTCCTGTTGGTGTAGTAACCTTCTTTACTTGCCCAGAAAGGTCTTTTTCAGGCACTTTCCCACCAGCGTTCATAATTTCCAAAACAGACGAATTCAAGCAAGCCGTCGTCACGAGATGACTGTCAGTCTCTGACGGAAGGCATCCGGGGAGCATACCGACTGAAGTGTGGCCACTGTTTGGACTTATGGCATCGGACACCTTGTCCGGAACACTTGAGAAATCTGGGGACTTCGCCATGTGCTGCCAGCGACTGTTGCAGTAGTGCTTCTTGTGAACCAAGTAGTTATCTAGATTATTGAAGGTGATGTTGCATTCAAAGCAGGTCGCTCCTTTAGGCATGAGAGGACTGTAGATGACAGGAGGGTAGCTGTTCCCTCCATGGCGTAGCCTGCGATGCACCAGCTCTGACATTTTGGCCAGAATCTCAGATGCTTGTGGTACCACCGAAATGTCCTGGGAGAATGCAAACTGTGACAAGAATGGACCCATGGGGAAGGTTGGTCCCATGTTGTGCTGGACAGGCGAGGAAGCTAGCCGTGGACTAGAGGGTTCGGACTTGATTCTGGTGTAAGAGAAACTAGCCTTGCTTCCTGGGTGACTTTCTCCCTTCTGCAGTCCGAGAGTAGGTTTTTTCTCCGGTCTTTCAAGTTCTCCATCAGGACTGTTGGCCTTGTTAGGCGTGCTTTTGGGACTTTGCATAACCACGTCCTTCCTGCCTGACAGTTCGGCTCGTGCCGCCTGCAGGCTTTCCTCTCCTCTTGGGGAGTTCTCGCTGTCGCTCTCTCTGTGAATCTTCCCAGAGTGCCCGTGTAAGTCTTGATGCTGCAGCAGTTCCCTGTGGTTCTGGAAGCTGATGTGGCAGTGATTGCATCTGAAGGCTGCCTGTGACAGGTGTGAGAGGATGTGGTGCTGGAATGTAAGGAGTGAATCTGCTGTGAAGTTACAGATTGTGCATTTCAAGCTGGTGCCAGGGGGAAGAGACTCCTCCATTTTGACACCTGTGAGAAAGAAAAAAGAGAGTTTTTGTCAATCTTGCATTTCCATCTAATTTTAAATTGTCTGCTGTAGCATTTTCCTAGACACTATTGTCAATATTACTGCCTGATGGTGACTATTTGCGATAATATTTAATATTATTATTAATTTTGTCTTTGTTTATGACTACTAAAGGTCTACAAAATAGGAATTTGTTATGAGTGAGCAAAATAAACCTGGGGTCTGAGGGGGTTTTGGTGCCCTGGAGAAGTTTTGACATTTGTGACCCTGGACCACAAAACCAGTCATAAGGGTCAATTTTTTTTCAAGATTTATAAATAATCTGAAAGCTGAATGAATAAGATTTCTATTAATGTTTCGTTTGTTAGAAAAGGACAATATTTGGCCGAGAGACAACTATTTGAAAATCTGGATTCTGAGGGTGCAAAAAATCTAAATATTGAGAAAATCACCTTTAAAGTTATCCAAATGAAGTTCTTAGCATTGCATATTACTAATCAAAAAATAATTTTTCATATATTTACGGTAAGTAATTTACAAAATATCTTCATGGAACATGATCTTTACTTAGTATCCTAAAAACTTTTGGCATAAAAGAAAAATGTATGACTTTGACCCATACAATGTATTTTTGGCTATTGCTACAAATATACCCGTGCTACTCAAGACTCAGTTTTGTGGTCCAGGGTCACATTTGTGCATATGCCAAGTGAACAGTTACTTATTTTGATTAAATGCGCAATGACTGTGGGCTGCTTTTTTATATAATTGTCAAAATGCATTGTATTTATTATACCAGCATGCTTACCACTGTGTGTGCTCAGGTGCATCTCTAGAGCACGAGGGTTGCTGAAGCTCTTGTTGCATTGTGGGAAAGGACAAATACTGGGAGTTTGGTGGGAATTGGTGTCAGTCTCTTCAGAGACGTTATCAGGGTCCCTTTGCCGCCCACTGCAGTAATACATCAGGTGGGCCTGAAGGTTCCTCTCACTCCTGTACCATATCCCACACGCTTTACAGGGGAAGATGTCCTCTGAAACACAGAGACAAGCATGTGAAGGCAAACCTACAACAGTTCTGCTGAGCTGAACTCCGCTGAAGTGTTTATTTTGACACATTATGAGCTTTAGCAGTAGCATTTTGAATCAAATTGCATCATGAATGCATTCATGCCAACCATTTCTTTTTATTCTTCTAAAGTGGAATTGCTAAGAGGAATCATAGGGTATACAGTTGAGGTCGAAACTTTACATCCCCTTTTCAGAATCTGCAAAATGTTAGTTTTACCAAAATAAGATCATAAAAAATGCATGTTATTGTTTATTTAGTACTGACCTGAATAAGATATTACCCGCTTACATATATTTCACAAGAGAAAATAATAGTTGAATTTATAATAAAAAATACATCCCCTTAATTCCTAATACTGTGTTGTTACCTGAATGATCCACAGCTGTGTTTTTATTGTTTAGTGATAATTGTTCATGAGTCCCTTGTTTGTCCTGAACAGTTAAACTACCTGCTGTTCTTCAGAAAAATCCTTCAGATCCCACAAATTATTTGGTTTTTCCAGCATTTGTGTATTTGAACCCTCTCCAACAATGACTATTCACTGCTATTACAAAAAGTTCAAACGCTTACTGACGCTCCAGAAGGAAAAACCATGCATTAAGAGCCAGGGGGTGAAAACTTTTTGAATTTGAAGATTAGGGTAAATTTATCTTATTTTGTCTTCTGGGAAACATGTAACTATCTTCTGTAGCCTCTGAAGGGCAGTATTAAATGAAAAAATATGATATTTAGGTAAAATAAGAAAAATGTACACCTCCATTCTGATCAAAAGTTTTCACCCCCGGCTCTTATTGCATGTTTTTTTCCTTCTGGAGCATCAGTGAGTGTTTGAACCTTCTGTAATAGTCCCTCAGTTGTCCTCAGTGTAAAAGGATGGATCTCGAAATCATACAGTTATTGTTGGAAAGGGTTCAAATACACAAAAATACTGAAAAACCAAAGAATTTGTGGGACCTGATTTTTCTAATGAACAGCAGGCAGTTTAACTGCTCAGGACAAACAAGGGGTTCATGAACAACTATCACTTAACAAAAGAAACAAAAAACACAGCTGTGGAGCGTTCAGGTAACAACACAGTATTAAGAATCAAGAGGTTGTAAACTTTTGAACAGGGTCATTTTTATAAATTCTCTTGTAGACCATTTGTAAACATCTTTTATTTGAAATACCTTATTCAGGTCAGTACATGCAGTTTGTATGATCTCTCTTATTTTAGTAAAATAACATTTTGCAGATTCTGAAAGGGGGATGTAAACTTTTGACCTCAACTGTATATCAGAAGGGGCGTTAGGAGTGTTTGGGACATCTGAATGATCAGTTCACATGCACGGCTCAAATAACAGTTTTAAATGACAATTCTGCTGTGATGTTGCATGGCAACAGAGATGATTCCAGTAGGCTCGTGCCCTTTCCTCAAGGGCAAATGAAAACATTGCACCATCTGCTAGCAGCATCCTCTGTGTCAAGCTGAACTCTAGACTTCCCTGATAAAGTCAACAAACAAAGTATTTGCAAATGGCTCAAATTCTACAAGGTTGGTCAGAGTCCAGATATGTTTACTGTACCCCTAAACTGAAGGGCAGAACATCATGTTCCTCCAGCAGAGATTAATCTGTGAATAACTACAGCATACTCTTGTTTTCAGTGTAATACGTGCGCGTGTAACACGTTGTGAACTGGCTCAAATAATCGCTTGGAGAGCTCGGCGGTGCAGCCACGGGAACAGGTGAGACCCCATATGCGGCAATATTGCAGCCAAGTTTTTCGCCAAGCGGAGACTCAACCGAACGGCTTTATTATAAAAGTATGTTGACAGTTCTTAGTTTTGATTTGCTGCATGCATGTTTATGATGCCTGTGGACAGTTATTGAGCTTGTGTGTAAACAGAACTGCTTACTGTTGACTATAGCTGTAGGTAATATGGAGGCCATGGCAGCTTGCTGGGGCAGGAGCTGGATGGTGTCCAGAAGGCGTGCTGGGTACATGCCCTCACCGAGAGACATGTGATTGACCGCCTGCAATCGGGAGTCAAAGTCCACTGCGAATGCCACCAGCTCTTCGCCTTCCATCATGTTCTTGGTGGTGGTGCACCACAACTGACCACCTGTGTGACACAAGAAACCACACATTATTACTGCTGCATTTACACACTTACGGTTAAAATTATGAATTACTCGTGGTTCTTTAAAGGTGAAGTGTGTAATATTATGCTAATAAGATTCATGTCAATATGTGACCCTGGCCCACAAAACCAGGTCACGCAGGTATATTTGTAGCAATAGCCAACAGTACATTAAATGGGCTTTTTTTATGCTAAAAATCATAAGGATATTAAGAAAATATCATGTTCTATATTTAGTAAATTTTCTACTATAAATATATCAAAACCTAATTTTTGGTTAGTAATATTCATTGCTAAGAACTTCATTTGGACAACCTTAAAGGTGATTTTCTCAATATTTTGATTTTTTGCACCTTCAGATTCCAGATTTTTCAAATAGTTGTATCTCTGCCAAAACATGTCCAATCCTTAAAGCTTATTTATTCTGCATTCATATGATGTTTAAATCTCAATTTTGAAAAACTGACCTTTATGACTGGTTTTGTGGTCCAGGGTCACAAATATACTTCTTTTGTTTTCCCCTTCTGTTTTCAGAGAAAACTACACAAGCTTATAATTTGTGTTTTAAGGAGATTTTCCCCCTTGCTGATTGATTAATTAATTTTTTTCCTACTGGTTAACTAATTTTACTAAATATTACCAATATTTTGGGTTCAGTACAATTTTTTAATTAATGTTTTCATTAAGCGATGATGCAAATTGATTGAAAGTGACAGAATTTTATAATGCTATATAATTTAAATTTCAAATAAATGTAGTTATTTTGGATTTTCTATTCATCCAAGAATCCTAAAGAAATGTATTATAATTTCCAACAAAATATTAAGCAGAACAACCGTTTTTAACTTTTTTTTTTTTGCACCAAATTTTGATCATGTGACACTGAAGACTGGAGTAATGCTGCTTAAAATTCAACTTTGCATCGCAGGAATAAATTACATTTTAAAATATATTACAATAGAAACGGTTGCCTAAAATTGTAATAATATTTTACAACATTACTGTTTGTATGGTACTTTTGTTCAAATAAATGCAGCCTTGGAGAGCATAAGAGATTTCTTTAAAAAAAAAAAATTACAAATCTTACCCACCACAAACTTTTGAACTTTAGTCTGTAATATTATATTTAAAATTCTGAAGTAGTTTAGACTAGTTTTTACATATATTATTATTTAATTAAAATGAATTAAATTCAATTTATAGGTTAAAATTAATGAAATAAAAATTATGATAATTTATTATACATTTATCATACTTTTATGTAAAGATCATGATTCCTGAAGATATTTTGTAATTTTCCTACCGTAAATATATCAAAACTTAATTTTTGATATGCATTGCTAAGAACTTCATTTGGACAACTTTAAAGGCAATTTTCTCAATATTTCGATTTTTTTTTGCACTTAGATTCCAGATTTTTAAATAGTTGTGTCTCTACCAAATATTGTCCTAACAAACCATACATCAATAGAAAACTTATTTATTCAGCTTTCAGATGATGTATAAATCGAAATTTTACAAATTTACTCTTATGACTGGTTTTCTGGTCCAAGGTCACAAATTAGTGCTTGAAAATGAGAATAAATCATTTGTGTAGCTAATGGAATTAAGGGAGTATTCCGGAAACCTGCTTGAAAACAAATCACTCTTTTTGCAGTTTTTATGTGCTGATGTTACACACTTCATCTTTAACTAATCATGTTGCTCTAAAGGCATGATATATATTTACGGTCTACTGTACATCACACATTTCAAGTTCAGATCAAACACTCTGCTTGAGCATTCTGAATACATTCAGAAAAGACAGAAGAAAAGAAAAGGAGGGAGGGATAGATGGAAAGTCAGCGGCAGGGTTTAAGCTCAGATAGCATTTATCATCACACACTGAAGGATTTCAGCCGCACTTCATTTGCCATTCAAGGGATTAAAGTTTTAAATATGACTATTTACAAAAAAATCTGGCTTCCGAGATAACAACAAACTATGATACGCAGATGCTAAATGGCAGAATTAGGACATTGTTTCAGTAGGGAAGCTGGACAATTCATTAAAGCTCTCAGTTAGGGATGTGCAAACACACAAACTCTGCTTTCACAGCAGCTGTTGGAAAGGTAAGGAGAGAAAATGAAAGAATCTGAAAGAATGATACTGCGCAGTCATTAAACTACTTTTTGCACACATTTAAAGAGAAAACTTAGGGTGAAATCATTAAATAATCACTGATTTTAAGGTGCTCAAAATGAAAGACATACAATGAGACCACATATATAAAAGAAAGTTTGAGAATGAAATGGCTTTCTAATACAGGCACTGACTGCGAAGGCTTCCGCGTGTTAGAAATGTGCGACTGCTGCCTGAAAGAGCAGCTTATCACGGTGTGAATCTGCAGAGGGGAGACACACTCTTCAGACGGGTCCTCTTCATCAGCGGGATCCTGTCACACACCACACATGCCTGGAGAGGCTCTCTCGTTCCTTATCTCCTAATTAAAATAACAAAAACTGCCGTCGCCATCAGCGCAGATCACAACTGTCACCTGCAACAGCAGGAGGGCGCAGGTCACCTCTGCCTGCTCAAGAGTACTGCTGGAAGTTGCATGAAGAACTCATTACTTACACTAGAAACGGAGGCAGAAACGGGATGTACGCGGGGCGCCACAACCATTGCTGCACTGTGGGATGGCTCATGAGTTGTGATGTCAAAATGGATCACTTGTAAACTGAAAACTTTGAGACTGCACAGAAATGAGGTGTTATAAAAATCAGAACAATATCAGTGTTGCCGTCATGTATTTCTCTAATGCGGATGGTTTTCAGACTGTAAGGTTATGGTTTGAAATCAGTGGTTTTCAGCTCGTTTTGCTTCAGGTTTTAGATTCCATATTGGATATCAAATATAGCATCATACATATTTGTATCATTTATATCATTTGTGACCCTGGACCACAAAACCAGTCATAAGTAGCACGGGTATATTTGTAGCAATAGCCAACAATACATTGTATGGGTCAAAATTATTGATTTTCTTTTATGCCAAAAACATTAGGATATTACATAAAGATCATGTTCCATAAAGATATTTTGTAAGTTTCCTATCGTAAATATATCAAAACTTAATCTTTGATTAGTAATATGCATGGCTAAGAACTTTAAAGCTGATTTTCTCAATATCTTGATTTTTTTGCACTCTCAGATCAGATTTTCAAATAGTTGTATCTCAACCAAATATTGTCCTATCCTAACAAATCATGTATCAATGGTAAGCTTATTTAATCAGCAAATCTCGATTTAAAAATAATTACCCTTATGACTGTTTTTTTGATTTTAGGTTTGAAAATATTTTAAAGTATTTTTTATTTAATACTCACTTTTTTATTTTAAAATATAACAGTATTTTCACACCTTATTATTTTGTTTATTATTCATTAAAAAACGAATAAAGCGCTATAATATTATTATTATTATATATTAATTTATTTTCTATATTATATTTAATGGGTCACACTATGTTTTGAACCAAATCTCCAGGTGCAAGAACCAGACTGAAAAACTGGTTCTTGCAGACTGTGCACCCCTGATTACAATATTTAATAATATTTTGAATGAACTGTTATTTTTAGTTCTCATTTTCATGTTAAATGTTTTAGCAATTTTGTTTGTGCTTTTGTCTATTATAATAGCTTTTTATGTCATTTAGGCTGGCATTTATATATTTTTATTTCAGTTCTAGTTGAAGTAATTTCAGTACATTACAATTTAGATTTTATAATTTAAGTTTACCTTTTTTTTTCTTCAACAATTAAAAAAAAATTGTTTTAGTTTTAATTAACAATAAAAATGTATCTTACGGAATAAGAATATGCTTGAAAACATTGATAATTATTAATAATCTCAACAAATATATAAATACAGAATGCACAATGCAGTGAAGTGCATAATGAAGTGATTTAAAAAAAGAAAAAGAAAAAAAAAATATATATATAATGGGAATATAATATATATTAAAATAAAAAAAGAGAATTTTACACTACCAGTCAAAAGTTTTTAAACAGTAAGATTTTTAATGTTTTTTAGTGTTTTAAAGTACAGCAAAAGCACTAAAATTTTGAAATATTTTTACTATTTAAATTAGTGTTTTCTATTTGAATATCTTTTAAAATGTCATTTATTTCTGTGATTTCAAAGCTGAATTTTTAGTATCATTACTCACACATGATCCTTCAGAAATCATTCTAATATGCAGATCTGCTGTTTAAGAAACATTTTTCAGGATTCTCGATGAATAGAAAGATCCAAAGATCAGCGTTTATTTGAAATAAAAAGCTTTTGTAACATTATACAGTATACTGTTCAAAAGCTTGCATTTTGGGGGGAAAGAAATTATAGAAATTAAAACTTTTATTTAACAGATCCTTTATATTGATCAAACGTGATATAAAGACATTTATAATGTTACAACAGATTTCTATTTCAGATAAATGCTGTGCTTCTGAACTTTCCATTTATCATGAAAACCTGAAGAAAATTCTACTCATCTGTTTTCAACATAATAATAATAATAATAAATGTATTTGAGCAGCAAATCAGAATATAAGAATGATTTCTGAAGAATCATGTGACACTGAACACTGGAGTAATGATGCTAAAAATTCAGCTTTAAAATCACAGAAATAAATTATATTGTAAAATATATTGAAATAGAACACATCTATTTTAAATAGTAAAACTATTTCAAAATTGTACTGTTTTGCTGTACTTTGGATAAATAAATGCAGGCTTGGTGAGCAGAAGAGACTGTTAAAAAACATGAAAATATTACTGTTCAAAAACTTTTGACTGGTAGTGTATATCTTTTACATTTATATTTTAAAATCCAATTTTTTTTTTATTTCTCTAAATTTGCATTCTCTCAACAACTAATGACTGCCAAAATACTGCACGCTGTATGGATGACCTTTGACCTCAACAACAAGACATGGAAAATGTTTTCTCCTGCCTATTGAAAGCTGATATGCCTATTCATTTTGCTGTTAATATCCATAATTATATGGTTAACTGCATTTTTTACATTTTAATAATTAGTATTTTCTCTACAATTCTTACATTTTTTTAAAATTATTTTTAATAACATTTTGTTAAATCATTCTGAATTTTCATCAGTCTATATCTTAGTGGAAATGACAGTTCAACACTGCACTTTTTTGGCAAATGCAGAAAAAAAATTTGTGCACGGCCTTCTAAATACTGCAGAAATAGTAAGAGTAATATGCCAATATTCTATGTCAAACACACATGCAGTGATGAACAAAAGCCTGCCTCGAACCCTTCGCAGGTGTGGGCGGTCAGGCCAGCTTCTTTGAAATTAAATTAGTGTAGAAACACTTCCATCACATCCTCCTCCTCAACTCAAGGTGCTCGTGGGGTCACAAAGTCAAACTTAAAGAAAATCCACAGTTCGGATTGGAGACTTCCTGTCTGTGCCATTGTAAGTTCACACACTGAAACACACAGGTCGATGGGCGGCCCTAAAGCGAGAGTGCACGCGTGCAGGAGACACGGGACCCGGGCTGAAAAGCGTAGCCAGCGCCGTGCTGCTTTCGCCTGTGAGCTGTCTGCAGCAGAAGGCCTTTGTGCCGCGGCCAACGCAGTCGCAATGAAGCCTATTGTCTCCGTCCTCCTGCAGCGCACCTGATAAAAGAATAAAGAACTATGACATATTCCAAAAACAATGGAGGAATTAAGGACACACAATAAGCCAGCTGCTTCATTAAAACAATCAAAACCCGGTATCCTGTACACAGTCCAGATAACTTTAAAAAAAGCTTCTTTTCACACAATCTCACGCTATAGAATCCACTAGCACGGGCTCGTCCTCGCAACCCAAACCCCCCCTCTCGTTCGCACTAATGATGCTTTTAAACACTTACTTAAAGATGTTCACATAAAGGAATTACAGGAGGGTTCAGCATTATGCAATTACCCATGTAAGTCTGTGCCGTTCTAATCAAACGCACCAGGATGAGCCGCAGAAAGGCGGCTAATGCAAGGCACGAGCGCTTTGAACGATCACTTTAAAAGATCGACCGTCTTGTAAATGCACAAAACAATCCTTTCTTGCTCTTGTTTGCTTTTCTTTCTGTCTTTCTGTGGCGAAAGCCGACAGAAGGGTTGGCTAATGAACTGGCCGGAGGACAGCTACTCAAATGTTTGCATGTGTAAACAGTGAAAGACTTTAATAGTTTGCTGTAAAATGCATAGTTAAACATATTCGTGTTTGTTTCTCCCATCTGTCCAGACAAACGGCTGCATCAGAGGCCGTAACGACGGCGTTGAGCACAATCCTTAACGCTACGCCAAAAATGAATCTGGGACAAAGGAAGGCAAATGCATCCTTTGTATTTTGTGTCAATAAAGGTGTATTTGATGTTTTAAATTGTATGCCATCCTTCCAGAAAGTTTTTACCTTCAGACATTCAGTGATTTATTCACTACATGCAAAGCTGGAGCAAATTAAATAAGTAAAAATAATTAATAAAAATACATAAATAAATAGAAAATATAAGTAAACAGCAGTTCTTAGTGGGTCTTTACCCCAAATAATAATTTTTTTTTTTAGCAAGAATGCTTTAAATTGATCAAACAATGTTACAAAATATTTCTATTTCAGATAAATGCTGTTTATTTTAACTGTCTATTCATCAAAGATACCTGAAAAAAAAATCTACTCTCTGTTTTCAACATAGTAATTATAATAAATGTTTTTTGAGCAGCAAATCAGAATATTAGAATGTTTTCTGAAGGATCATGTGACTGGAGTAATGACGCTAAAAATTCAGCTTTGAAATCACAGGAATAATTTACATTTTAAAATGTATTAAAAACAATAATAAATAAATTAATTAAATGGGTTGCAGGTTGTTCTTCTAGGACAGTGGGGGGAAATGATCTGAAATGCCAATAAAATCATTGCCCAAAAGCTTTCAGTTAGTTATTAAAAGGGAAAAATGCTTTTCAGAACTTCAGCTTTATTAGCGGGCAGAATGCAATAAGCTGCTAATAGTCGAATACAAAGTATTTTGAGACCTAAAGGCTTCAAGTACTTATAAAAAAGACTCAGCTTCGTCTCTGAATCAGGATATAAGGCTGAAAAATAATCTAAGACCAGTAAACTAGTGACTGAATAGTTAATTTAATTTCATTTTAGGTCATTTGTGACCTTGGACCACAAAACCAGTCTTTAGCAGCATGGGTATATTTGTAGCAATAGCCAAATATACATTGTGTGGGTCAAAATGATCGATTTCTCTTTTATGCCAAGAATTATTAGGATATTAAGTAAATGTTCCATGAAGATATTTACCATAAATATATCAAAATGTACTTATTTGATTAGTAATATGCATTGATAAGAACTTCATTTGGACAACTAAACACGATTTTCTCAATATTTAGATTTTTTTGCACCCTCCAATTCCAGATTTTCAAATAGTTGTATTTCGGCCAAATATTGTCCTATCCTAACAAACCATACATCAAAAGCTTATTTATTCGGCCTTTAGTGTATGTGATGTATAACAAATTCATTTTGCTCTGTCCTCAAAAATAGTTGCTCCAATTTAAAATCTGAGGTGCTAAAACGACCTTCAAAATAAGTTGCAAATGCATGTTCCTTGTCATAAAGTGGTTTACCACATGGAGCACTTTCCAATTCAATCAATTCTCAGTGGATAAAATCAATTCCATCCTTACAGTCTTTATAGTCGAGTACTGTGTTTCACTTGGAAATGCATCAGATTATGCAAGTAAAGCGGGTTGCATTTCATGGCTTTGAACAAAACTTGCCTGGTTAAGACTTAACTCAGTACAGCGATGAAACACAGTACTGAGGTACTGCTTTTCTAACACTAATTATGAATTCATTTGAACCCAGTAATTAATTAAGACCAAAAACAATACAAACCAATACAGCAAGTCTACAAAAAATCTTGTTACAGATAAGCCATCAGACTGATATGTTCTGTTACAATGTCAACAATCATTGTGTACAGCCATAAGGGGGCACTGTTCCCATACTGTAATACAGATCTGACCTATCAGAGCTCTCTCTGCTCATCCCAAAACCACAGGAGACCAATCTCAGACACACAGCTACTTGTCCCCTCCTTGTTTCCCCGAAAAGACAGTTTTCTCTAAGCATTTCATTGTCTCGAAGTAACTATTTTACAGTATTTTCCAAAGCATAACTGACTGAATTAATGTACACATGCTTACATTCTTTGCACATTTGTGGAAGTAAATAAATGACAGTAGCAATACTGGCATATTTGACACTGGACCACAAAACCATGTTGCATGGGTATATTTGTAGCAATAGCCAAAAATACATTATACGGGTCAAAATTTTTCTTTTATGCCAAAAATCATTAGGGTATTAAATAAAGATCATGTTCCATGAAGATATTATGGAAATTTCCTATCATTAATACATCAAAACTTAATTTTTGATTAGTAATATGCATTGCTAAGAACTTCATTTGGACAACTTTAAAGGCGATTTTCTCAATATTTTGATTTTTTTTTGCACCCTCAGATTCCATATTTTCAAATAGTTGTATCTTGTCCAAATATTATCCTACCCCAAATAAACTATACATATTTATTCAATTCATGTAGTATATACAGTTATGATATGGTGTGAAATGCAGTATTTTGCATTGCATTAGTGCAGATTTATATAATAGCATAGTAAAGTAATGTAAAATTTCTTCTCAATGTTACACATTCCAGCTTTCTAACTGCGATCAGATACAGAAATGTGTTTATAACACTGAATGATTTAAAACTTGATGTTTATTTAATGATTAAAAGCTGATTTTGACAAATCCCTTCAGAAGTACTTTTCATTTGCAGATTTGAGCATCACACTGACAAAAGCTTTAATTTACTGTGTTTACAGCAACAGCTGTGATGAGAATTCGCATTAAAAACACATCCGCTCGTCAGTTTAACGTCAAGCCCGAACTTTGTTTACACATCACATGAATGTTGCAAAAGCATTTACGGATGAAAAGCAAGCATCCCACAGCGGAAAATAAATACATTTGGCTTGAAATTACCCATTTTTTGTGCATGCATTATTATGAAAAAAAAACAAACAAACAAACATAGAATTTGATCTACTTTTTATTGGAAGTGGCGTAGATTAGCTCAAGAGTAAAAGAGAGTGTTGAGCAAACATTCTCACTTCGTCAGGTTAGCGCGCATTGGTTGCGGCCAGTCGACATGTGTTTACTGCGGCCCCCGCTGGGAGGGACACACACATGCCACCCGTCTTGACCATCAGCGTTAATGGGACGTCACGCCTCCGTGGCAGCGGGGAGCGGTAGTGTTGAGCTGCGCAGCAGACCCCCAGCTGTGGTCGGTGGCCCGCGTCCCCTTCCCAGCATGCTCCACGCTGGGGAGCAGGTGAACGGCCGGGCTCCAGCGGGACCGTTCTCGTCCAACATGGCTCCGTCCCCGTGCCACATGGGCCCGTGGACGCTTGCCCTCATGCAAATGCACGGCCTGGAAAAATGGCTCCTTCTCCTCTTTGGAAACCTCGACTCGGGCCGTCTGGCAGTGGCGTTTTTTCGTGGGAGATTGAGCCAGATTGATGCACCTGTCAACCATTTTGGAAGATGACGGATCGCTGCGACATGGACAAATCACAGGAGGAGAGCTGACAAAGATGTCTCGCAGTGGAAGCGCATTCTGGGAAAAAGGGGCGTTTGAGGTTGAGACGTGTCGTTTTTTTTTTTTTTAATATATAATAATACAGTAAACCAGGGTTGCCCAAATGGAGTTTGTGAACCCCTGGGGGTTCATGAGGGAACTGCAGGGGTTTGTGCGTTGATTAAAGCTAATAATCAATTATATCCATTGTAAAATTAACATAAATAAATGGGGATGCACGATAATCACGATATAGGTAAATGCAATTATCAAGTCAAACACTACAATTTAAGTACATATCTATAGAATAAATAACTATATCTTCTCAGTTTACAGTAGATGCAGTAAGTGCTGCAAGTTTAATGTACATTTGGAAACGCAATGTGCACTAGATTCACTTTATTTACACATTTGCATAATTTTTGTGAGTGAAAATGTACATTATTGCAGCAGCCATTTTCAGTTTCAGACAAAATAACAGCACAAGGATTTAAAATGTTGAAGGTTGAGGGTTTGTAGGACATAATGTAAGGTATAAATGTATAATTTTAGTGTAACAAAATTACAAAAATTATGGTTATAATCGAATATTACAGTAATACATTTTGGGCTTCATTTATGTAAATTGAGTTAAAACAAAAAAATATATATATAAACAATTGTAACAATACAATTATGAATAATTTATCATTATTTATTATCATTTATTATTAAAAATCAATTATTCCATTTGATTGGCTTCCTAAACAAATAATAATAATAATAATAATAATAATTTTACAGTGTAATTTTAATCTACAACAGTAATAACAGTAATATACATATTTTTTAATAAGCATTAAAACAACAAAAAATATTAAGCTTCATCATTTGTTTAGGAACCCAATCAAAGTTAATAAAAATAATAATAATAAAATAATAATAATTTTACAGTGACATTATAATTTACAATGGTTATATATGTCTTTATTTTTTTAAATTAAAACAACTAAAATATTTATCATTCAATAATAAATCAAATAATAATAATAATAATAATAATAATAGTAATAATAATAATAATAATAGATGTTTTCATTTTTAAATTAAAACAACAGAACAATTAAAATATTTATCATTCATCATTAATCATTTGTTTAGGAACCCAATCACATAATAATTTTTTTCTGATTATTATTAATCAATTTTTCAATTTAATTGGGTTGCTAAAGTAAAAAAAAAATATATCTATCAAATTAGTGTAAAATAATAATAATAATTTCACAGTGTAATTGTAATTTTATAACAGTAATAACGGTAATATATACATTTTACATTATACATTATACATATACATCTTCATTTTTAATTCAAGTTAAAACTACTAAAATATTTAGCATTTATTATTTGTTTAGGAACCCAATTAAATTTAATAGTAATAACAATAATTTTAAAGTGAAATTGTAATTTAGAATGGTAATATATGTCTTTGTTTTTTAATTAAAACAATTATTATTACTATTAATTATTATTATTAATTAATAAGATCTATCAATCTAAATATAAAATGACAGTTGTTGTACATTTGATTGGGTTCCTAAATACCAGTGCATCTAATTGGTTTTGCTGCCACAAAAAAGAAAAAAAGGAAAACAAAAAGTTTGTGAACTCCTGCAGTAAACCATAGGCACACTGTAAGTCTGACCAGTGGCGAATGAGTGTGAGTTTGAGAACCTGTTTGAAGGCAGATTATTTTTGCAACTGTGTTTGGTAACACTAATGGCACAGAAAGACATCACCCACAATCCTTCCCGAGAAACCCGAACGCCTGCACCACAACCCTTCTGTAATTCCACATATTGCACAAAGCGTGAGCTAATTACGTCCGCCGTCGCTCCGAGCATCTGAAATAAACAGTCAGTGGCTAAAGGATCTAATTGCGTTTGTCGGCTGGTGCGGAGGGAGGACACTACTGCCCTCGCACAGTGCCATGCTGTCGTCCTGGCACGGCCCGTCCACTGCCCCAGGTACTGCCATACGGCCATCTGGAGCTGACATCTGTCTCTCTATTGATCATAAGGGTTTAGCACTTGATCAAACAGACTGCGACAGGAAATTGCTCTTTTCCCCACAGTAAAGGTGGGCGGCAGGCACGAGGGTAATAGAGTGGAACAGATTCGCTGGGTCTCGCCGCAGCACACACCAGCCCTGGCATCCAGAGCAAACGTGGAACGGGCACCGGTGGAAACGGCGTGCCAGGGTGTGCCCACTTCAGCTGCTGTGTGCGTTTGTGTGTGTGTGCGTCCCAGGAGAAGAAATAAAGCGGTAAAAGGATTGTTTTGAAATGAAAATCCTTCCCGCTGATGTCTACAGCATCATTAAAACTTCTCGATATGCGCTGAAAGGCTTCACTTCGCAGCACGCTTTGGAAAATGACACAAAATGGCAAAGGAGTTTGGAAAGGTGTCAAAAACAAACCCAAATATATCCCAAAATATTTACAGGGATAAATGCGCCAGATGGGGAACGTTCTGCTTTTTTTCAGGCGCAAACATACTCTGTAGCTCAGGAAATGCTGAATACAGGAACATTTTAATGAGCGCAAAACATCTGCTAAAGTCCTCGTCCAGGCAACCACTTCTACAAAACACTCAACATTTCATGTTTGTATAGATGTAGTCCTTTGAGTGGCATGAAACACAATGTTTATATTGTTGTGAAAATAAAGGAAATATACATCGTTTTCATATACAGTGGCTCCAAGTATTTGTATATTTCAAACACGCTTAAAAAATGCTGAATCACTGCATTATATAACAAAGCCTAGTGTCATTTATTAAAAAGATATTAATAAAGAAATGTAACTTTAAACCAAAATATTTTTTTTTAAATTTAAGATAAAGTTCAGAAAATTTTCTGGTTATCAAATGTAAAAAAAAAAAAAAAAATTATATATATATATATATATAATATTTAATTATATTATATTAAAATGACAGAAATATGCATTTTTCTATGCTATGTGTCAGTGTAAAATATATAAATATTTTTTTATATTATTTTAGATATTAAATTATTTTATTATGATATTGAATGTCTCACAACATTAAAAATAAATATAATACTATATATATATATATAGTATTATATTTAATTATATTAAACTATACTATATGTGAGAATAAAAAGCTACAATTATGAAATATACACAATTACATTATAAATTATAATATGTATAAATATAACAGAAAATGACTGATATGCATGTTGCTTTTGCATCTATATGTCAGTGTAAAATAGATATTTTAATTTTTATATTATTTTAGATATAAAATTATTTTATTATGATATTGAATGTCTCACAAAATGGAAAAAAAAATATAACTAAGAATTCAGTAAAAAAAAATATATATATATTTATTTATTTTTTAAATTATTATAGATATTGATTTATTATTATGATACTGTCTCAGTATCAAAATGTAAAATAAATAAATAAAATTATTATATATCCTTTACATAATATAGTGTAATTTTATAACTACATACATGTATAAATGTATTTTATATATATATATATATATATATACATATACATATACATATATACATACATATATATATATATAC
>NC_133369.1:10518671-10590685 GCF_049309525.1 Garra rufa | reverse complement strand
ATATATTAATATATATATATATATATATACATATATAAAACTACAATTCCAAAAAAAAAGAATTCAGGCATTACATATATACATACATATACAATATAATTTATAATTTTATATACATGCTTTCATGCCAAAATGACAGAATTATGCAGGTTGAATTTGTAGCTATGTGTCAGTGTAAAATAGATACTTTACATTTCATCTGGTAAAACACACTTTACCCCCTTTATACATGTGCTGATGTCGCATTTTCCCAGGCAGTAGAAACAGCAGACGTGTCACTATGACATTTTGTTTGTGCGTGTAATTCGGCTCATGTTAAGTTTGTGATTCACCCCTCCTCTTCCTGCCCCTCATTTCTCCTTCCCGCCGCTGATTAAACCGGCGACCGTTCCCCATCTCGCATTTCCATTCAATCTCAGGGCACCAAAAGCCAGATGCACAAGGTGCTTCCACTTTCACAGCTTCGCAAAGCAATAGAGGAAGACAGAAAGAGAGAGAGAGAGAGAGAGTCCTGTAGCCCAAGGAAGAACAAGTTGAAAGTGCGAAGGAGGAGGAAAAAAAAATATGACCAGGGGATGTGATAAAAAATTATCAGCGAGTGTGTTTTCCTGTTTGGTTTTAATCTACATTTAATTAAATTCTTATCTGCTGTGTGCTTATGGCTGCATTTGAATGGCACGACTGCATTCATTATGAATGGTAAAATTGAACTTGGCGCATTGTGTGTGGCCCAATAAAGCAACAAGGCTCACTGCGGTGCATGCAGGAAGAAATCAAGTCAATTAAGACGCTCTTTAAATTACCACTGTATCAAAACAAGGAGCGCCATAATAGAATCCTGACAGGCAGAATGCAAACAGTTACTGTGTTTAATATACATCAGCCCGGCCCGTCCTGAGGGACCAGATTTACTGGCCTGAGAGGGACCGAATTAGGGTCATTACATTAAGAGGTCAAATGAAATGCGTTTGTATAAAATACAAAAACGCTGAAATACTTCAGACAACTATAAATAGGCAATCTGTAGACTGATTCTCACAGAAAAGTGTAAACACTGTGACACTATCAAAACACTGCTGTGTTTGTTTGAGAATAACGACTAGTGACACTGGCTCAACCAATGGGGTGAGTTTAGGGCGGGGCTATGAGTGTGTTTAACCAATGGCAGACAAGAAACTTGCTTAGAAAAATGATTATTTTAGCAATTCAATTTAGTGTCACTATCGGCACTTAGATTTTTTAATATCTCTACAATTATTAAAATGTACAATTATAAAATGGTTAAGCAAAAAATAAATAATGAAATAAAATAAATAAAAAACAATACCAAAAAAATTCACTTAGTTCAAAGTTTAAAAAGTCTTTTATAATGTTACAAGACTTATATTTCAAATGAATGCTGTTTTAATAGTTTAATAGTAATAGATAAAAAATCCTAACAATTCATAATTGTCATCATAGCAAAAAAATATATATAAAAAAATCACTTAAAAAAAACAAAAGAAAGGACACATCAAACTGATCAGTAGCGACAGTCAAGTCATTTATAATGTTACAAAAGATTTATATTTCAAATTCCGTTTCAGTTTTCACAAAATATTAAGCAACAGAACTGTTTTTTAACAATTTATGAAGATCATGTGATTGTTTTCTGTGATTACAAATATGAATTTTCAACAAAGTACATTAAAATAAATAAATAAATTAAAAATGTATCACAGTTTTCACAAAATTTTGTGACCATTAAAAAAATTAAATAAAAATAATAATAATAAAGATACCATCAAGTGATTTACAATTTTACAAAATATTTATATTTCAGATAAATGCTGTTTTCCTTTCTATTAATCAAAAATAAATAAATAAATGTATCAAAGTTTTCTCAAAATCATGTAACTGCTGAAAATTCATAATTGCCATCACAGGAAAAATAAAATAAAATAAAATAAAATAACGCAATAAGTAAATACATACATCAACATAAATAAATAAAATAAAAAATACACACAAAAAAATATAGAAAAAGGACACATCAAACTGATCAAAATTGACAGTTAAGTCATCCAAAAAAAAAAAATATATATATATATATATAATAAAAATCATAAACAATGTATTGTAGTTTTCACAAAATTTTGTGACTGTTGAAAATTCAGAATTGCCATCACAAAAACAAGTTAAACAACAAAAACCATAAATAAAAAATAAAATAACACAGCCAAGTGATTTATAATGTTACAAAAGATTTATATTTCAAATAAATGCTGTTTTCCTTTCTATTCATTAAAAAAAAAAATCCTAAAAAAAGTAAAGTTTCACAGTTTTCTCAAAATCATGTGACTGCTGAAAATTCATAATTGCGATCACAGGAACAAATTTTAAAAAATAAAATAAAATAAAATAAAATAAAGAAATAAGTAAATAAATATATCAACATATAAATAAATAAAATAAACAATACAAAACGGGAAAAAAAAAACTATAGAAAAAGGACACATCAAACTGATCAATGTCACAGTCAAGTCCTTTATAACGTTACTTTTATATTTCAAATATACACTAAAGATTTCAAATACATGCTGTTTTCTTTTCCATTCATGAAATAATATCATTTTTTCTCCAAATCAGCAAATATCAAATGGAGACAAATTCTAAAGTCTTGTATCTCATATTTGTATCCACAGAAAATAGACCAAACTGAGCTTAGCTTTGCCAAGACACTAAAGTATGCAATCAAAAAGCTCTTTACAAAAAACATTTCTTATAAAATTGATATTCTCATAAAGCTGATATTCACATTTATCTTACAGTGCTACAAACTTCCTGTATGACAGACTAATATTTGATTGAAACAATTGAGAACTCAATAAGGAAAAATACACGAGAAAAAGGCTAAATATCTGTGATGAATCAATTACCCCAGACCCTAAGTATGTTTAAAGACATCCACTTTGTTAGAAATAAAGCAGACGTGCATGTGCTGCATCAAAAAGAGTGCAGCGACATACAGTAACGCCTTTGACGAAGAGCAGGATTTGCAGGATTCCATGCGGCAGAGAGCCATTCATCAGAGGAAGGACAGAATGAGAGTCACAACGCAGACGCTACAGTCAGACCTGCCAAAATCCTTAAATTCAGATCAGGCCTTTGCATGCGTGTGTGTGTGTGTGTGTGAGAAAGAGAGAGAGAGATGAATGGCCGCGGTGCGTTCCAGAGGGATCGCAACAGATAATCGCGTCTCTCTCGAGCGGCGGCGGAGCGCTCAGATCTGCTCTTTTAAAATAATGTTGAGGGAGTAAAGTGTCTCCAAAAGCCCCTGCGTGCAGGTTATCTTGGGCATTCTGTGTTTGCCGTTTAAATCTTAACGGGACACGAGCAGGTGCGGAGAGCAAATACATCTGGAGTGGATAGGAACTGGAGTGGAAATGTTGCAGAGGAGAGAAAGATTAGCTGTCGCATGGGCCTACGGAGATGAAAGTCTCTCCCGATGGCTTTTATTCCCTCTACATAAAGAAGGAGAGAAAACGGAGATGGGAAAATAAAACGTGCACACCTTGTACAACTCAATTTTACGATGTCCATTACCTCACTTCTGTCTGCACAAACGTCACTGATCATTGGCTGTTGGGGAGTAGCTAACAAAACGTAGTCATACTACTTTGTGAGCACTTAAAATTCCATAATTTTATAGATAATTTGATTTTATCACACTATTTGTTGTACATTATTTATATTTATATTTTTAATTTCTCTAGTTATTTTAATGTTATATTATTGTATATTTTGCTATTATAATATTTTATTTATTTAATTATTTTGGTTACACCTATATATTTGACATTTTTCTTTTTGTACAGAATTTTATATTTTGGATGTAAATCAGCCAGCGACATACATATTTTCATAATTATTTATATATTTATATCATTTTAAAAGTTAGAATATTTTAATAAACAATATAATTTCCATAATTTATGTCCATTTACATTTTTTTTAAATAAATAATTTCTATTTAATAAAATATAATATAATAATTATTTAAAATATATAAATGATATAATATTTACATTTATTATTTATATAAACTCTTATAACCCACTTTTCTTTCTTTTTGATAAAAATCTTTATACATATAATTTGTATAAAATATTAAAAATATTGAAAAAACAAATTTATACTTTGGTGTATTTGCACCTTTAAAAAAACAGATTTTTTTCATTTGAGAAGCATCTACAGTGTACTAGTTATATTTTTGTTATAGATTTATTATTTAAAATTAAATTTATTATATATTTTTAAATTATTATTATTTTTAGCGCATTATTATTTTAAATGTTTTACAATCAGATTTTGTTCCTTTTTTTAGAAACAAAATATTTTTAGAAAAAATATTTTCCGTTTACACCCACATATTTGACTTTTTTATATATATTTTGGATTTAAATGCATAATTATTTAGATAACTAATGTACATTGGCATTATTTATGGAAATAATTTTTATATTTTAAATAAATAATTTCTATAGTATTGATAATATAATAATTACATATTATTTACATGTATTATTTTCTTACATATATATTTGTATAAATTTGTATGTATATATATATATACACACACACACACACACATACATGTGTATATATATATATACACACACACACACACACACACACACACACACACACACACACACACACACACACATATACATATATATATATATATATAATTATTTAAAAATATATAAAAATTATTAATAAAATTATTAAAATTTATAAATATAAACATTTCATTTAAATTAGCATATGGTCATAAATTATAGTGTCAACTGAATTTATTTAATTTTTTTTTATACTTTTTTTATATATTTATATTAATTATTTATAATATATAATTTATATAATTTACAGTATAATTTTTTATTTATAATGTATATTATTATAGTGTTGTCAAGTTTTACTGGTGGTAGTTATTGTTCAATTGAATTTATTTAAATGTAATTTTTATGTAAATCATTTAATTGTTATTTAAACTATAAATTAATTACAATATAGAATTTATATATATATATATATATATATATATATATATATATATATATATATATATATATTTCTTTTTTCATTTGAATTAAATTATACTGCTAAATTTTAGTTTTGCCTAGTTTTCTTGGTGGTATTACTGTTCAATTTAATTTATTTAAATATATATTTTTAAAATTAAATCATTTAATAATTAGTTAAAATATATATTAATTATTTATAATATAGAATTTATATTTATCATTTAGAATGTATATTATAATTAGATTATGGTGCTAAATTATAGTGTTGAATAGTTCTACTGGTGGAAGTTAGTGTTCAATAATGTTTAAAGTAATTCACTACTCTATAGTCAAAATGAGCTACACTATGAGCAATTAACAATTATTTCTGTTAAACAAACTTTTTTAGAGGGAAAACAGTATACAGTACAGTACAGTAAGTATATACACTATACATTCATGCAACAATACAGTAGTTGCAATATAATTGGATACTTTTTTGTTGGAAGCTTGCACAGTGTTATGCTTTAAATCATAAGTAGATTATACCTTGGCAAGCTACAGTGTTAAAGTAGTTTCTGCAGCACTAGCATGTCTCCAACCACAATTCAAGAGAACTTTATTTATGCTGCCATTTAAATATGACGAGGGTCAAATACATAAATCTCTGTGGCTCTTTAATGACAGTGGATTGTAGATTGCTCTTTTGTTTATCTTTTAAATGAACACACAAATGCACACACACACGTGCAACATGCCAGTCTGTGGCGGTTGCGTTTGATATGCTGTCTGAATGATTCATTTAGCTGGCGGTTTCAATTGTCTCTGTAATTGACCGCCGGCACCGGCACGTGACATCGTCACCTGTTCGTTATCTGCGCGGTGCCCCATTTGGGCGCCGTTGAACAGCGGGTCTGTGAACTTCTCACGGCTGATGGCAGAGACTGAAAATTAACCCAACTTCTCATTATCATCATAAAGCATTTCTTCAGCGACAGCGTGACACCTGCAACCTTCATTTGCACATGCTAAAACAATGCAAAATGGACACTGTTTTTATTTTGAGGCTAATGTATGCACTTCAGACAGAATATTCATGTTTGAGCATCAAACCCATGAGTTTGGAATAGTCATTTTAAAACTATGGGTAGTTAACATATAATCTTAGAAAGCGGGCTGCATGATTTATTTTTTCTTAGTTGAGGTTTTTATTGTTTTTTTGTTTTTTTTACCAATGCCATTTTAAAAATAATAATCTTTATATAAACAATTTTTATAAACTTGTTGGAAAATAGTTGCAGATACTAATTTCAGGCTTGCATAAAATCTGGCTGAGTAGTCATTGGGTGACTGCAGAATGATCTAGCCTGCAATTATTTGGATGAAAGCCATATTTAAATAATAATCATTATACATGTCATTTGTCAACAAATATCGAAAAATTGTTATACTTTGGAGTATTTGCACTTTTTTCACTGCAGAAGCATCTACAATTAACTAGTTATCAATTTTTATATAATTTATTATATACAATTTAATTATTATTTTTTAAATGTATTACATTTTCCAATCTTTTTTTTTTTGGAGAGACAAATTATTTTAGGAAATTGTTTTAGGCTGGTCATTTTTACCAACAACACAAGTGTAACAAGGTGGGGAAAAAATCCTAAAAAGCACAAAAATATCCCACTTTTTTTTTCAGAATGATCTAGGCTGCAATTATTTGGAGCCATTTATTAATAATCTTTATACATAAGAGTTGTATGAACTATTAAAAATATTGAAAGATTGTTATACTTTGGAGTATTTGCGCTTTTTTAAAACATGTTTTTTTTTTTTACTGCAAAAGCATCTACAATGAACGAGTTATTATTTTTTATATAATTTATTATATAAAATTTATTTGTTATATATTTTTATTAGATTATATTATTATTATTATTATATAATATATTATATATATATATATTTTATAATATTTAATTAATTTATTTAATGTATTATTATTATTATTATTTTCAATTTCTTTACAATCTGACTTTTTTTTTTTTAGGCTGGTCAACACCACAAATGTAAAAAGGCAGGAAAAAATCCTAAAAAATAAAAAAAATATTTTATTTTTTTGCAGAAATATCTAATCTAATCTGCCATTAGTCAAGCCTTTAAAAAAAAAAAATCTTTATACATATTATTTGTATAAACTATTACAAATATACTGTGGTTATACTGAGTATTTGCACTTTAAAAAAAGCATTTGTTTTTACTGCAAAAGCATCTACAACTGATTATTTTTATATTATTATATTATATTAATTTATTACATAACATTTTACTAAAAATATGTATTATTATTATTATTATTATTATTATTATTATTATTATTATTATTATCATCATCATCAATTTTTTACAATCATTTTAGGCTTGTCTTTATTTATGACAGGGAACAACAAAAAGTATTTTTGCAGATTGATCTAGTCTACAATTATTTAGAACAAAGCCATTTTTTAAATAATAATCTTTCTTCATATAAGTTGAATAAACTATTATAAATATTGAAACATTTTTATAATTTGGAGCATTCGCACTTTTAAAAACTTTTTTAACTTTTTCAGATTTTTTTTTTTTATTAGAGAGTAAATACTGTTAGTGATTTCTTTAGGCCACAAGTGTAACAAAAGTGTAAGTCAATAATTTTTAATCAAATGTAACAAATGTTTAATCAAATGGGCACCATTTCTTAAACTAGCAAAGAAATGGTGCCCAAACTACAGTCACTAAAATATATAATTACATAAAGTATTCCTATAATATAGAAATACACACAAATATTAACCTAACATTGTGGAGTTGATTTAACATGAAATACCATTATAAAAAAAAAATAATAATAATCTTGAGAAACTACACTCTTAAAAATAAAGGTGCTTTAAAAGGTTCTTCACAGCAATGCCATAGAAGAACCATTTTTGGTTCCTCAAAGAACCATTGAGTCAAAGGTTCCATCTCTTTCTTAACTTTTTATAATCTGAAGAATCTACTTTCACCACAAAGAACCTTTTGTGAAACAGAAATGTTCTTCAGATGTTAAAGGTTCTTTATGGAACCATTTAGACAAAAAGGGTTCTTCTATGGCATCGTGAAGCAGTTTTTGAGAGTGTACGCTGAAACAAAAGCTTCAAATCACAGCGAATTTGCCAACACTTCTAACATAGAAACTAAAATTCTGGACTCTTCTGGAATCAGGTGTTGACAGAACAATCTACTCTGCAACTATTTACGAAATGTTTTTTCAAAAACATTTTTTACTCTGACCCGTTTTTGTCTTGCAGAGTTCACAGTACACCCCAAATCCTGCCAAACCCACCGCTCAGAATACATTTGGTTTTTCTAATTTTAATTTAAATATGGATATTTGTGGACAGCCAGTGGTGCGGGTAACACACTGCCGTCATTCGCCGAGTCTTTCTCTGGCTGGCTGAGCTAAGCAGGTTTAGAAGGACACTCTCCAATGAGACGAGCCCGAGACTTTGGCAGGAGCGTCACAGCAGTCCAGTTATCCTCCGAGAAACTCTCCGGGCCAGCTGTGATGCGTGTGGCCCGGGTTTATTGATCGCTTCCACCAGCAACGGCGCATCAGTGCATCAAGCCCGAATCCGGGACTCGAGTCCGTCGTTCGAGTCCGGACGCCCCCCACACCTCATTAACGGCCCTTTGACAGGCCACGGCACTAATGCGGCCTTAATCTGCTCCAAATCACTCTAAATGTCAAGCTTGGGCAGGGGACTTCAGGCTCAATGCACCAAGCGCTTAGCGGACGACACGCTTGCCCCGAAGCCACAGCCACCACCAGTGAAAAAAGCTTCCGAGCCCCTGATCGCAACTCGTTTCCGCTTTCAACTTTTGTTTCAGTGCAGCATTAACATGCACTTTTAAACCCACACCCTCGCTCGCTCTCATCCTTAATGAGAAACAACATCTCTCGCTGAAGGAGAGAGAGAAAGAGAGAGAGAGAGAGAGAGAGAGACTGAGGCTGTTTATTAATAATCGAGTTGTGGAATGTTATCAGCCCGCACACAATCCGACCAATAGTTTGCCCTGATGGTAGCTGGGTTCCTCATTAGCTGAACATATTTAATCCAGAAGTTTCTTATCAAATGTCACACCTGCATCTCCAAATGGCATTTCCACATTCAGTGGCATGTATTTGGGAGATGACGCTCCAAGGTGCTTTACGGAGATTAAGCGGCAGAGAGAGTGCGAGCTTATTTTATCATTTAGCGGGTCTGGAATGAATCCAAGGAGTTTTTGTCTTGTTGTTGTAATTAGAAAGCCTTTTAAGTGATAACGGCTGCATAGGAATATGAATATGGAGCGATCGGGCCTGTTCTTTTCTCTTTTTCCTCCCTCCCCCTCTTCCTCATATTTTTTTTCTTCTTCTTTTCAATTGTTGAATGCAGCTTTTTTTTTTTTTTTTGTTGTATGCTGTAGCAAGGATTAACTTTGGCTTCTGAAGTTTAATGAAAGACTTGAAAGTAGGCAAACGCCCCATTGGGGAACTCGCTCACTTTTGGCTCTTTTCCACTCCTGACAACATTTTCCTCCGTAAAAATCAAAGGACAGCCGTGACCAGAACGCTCTCTCTGTGGCCTCACACTAATACAATAAATCACTCTCTCCTGTGCTGATGAACCAGGACACTTCAAGAGGACATTTGGTTTACCTACAAGACAGTAGTGGTAAATTCACACACCATAATCAGCGATTAGCGTAATACGTTACATAATCAGATTACATTTTTGGAGGTATTGGATAACTTCTTGGATTTACACCAAAGCTGTTTTTTTTTAAATAAATTATATAAAAAGTTTGGGGCTCAATAAGTTTTATTTTTGCATTTTTGAAAGACGTCTATTATGCTCAACAAAGTTGCACTTAAATAATGTAAATTATTAAAACATTAAATAATAACTATAGATATTTCTTTTGATATTACTTACAGTAATGTAGTAGTAGTACCTGGAGAAAAAAAAAAGAAAATATAAATAAATAAATAAATAAATAAATAAATAAATAAATAAATAAATAAATAAAGTATTGCCATCACAGGAATTAATTATATTAAAATAGAAACCATTTATTTTAAATAAAATAATTCAGTCTATTTTATTTTTGGTTATATTTTAGTTTGTTTTATTTTATTGATAAACTATTCGTTTTCATTAATAGTTTTTATTTAACTAATTTTTATTAATATTTTGAATACATTTTTCCTTTCTCTATTTTCCGTTTTTATTTTGATTGTAGTTTTACTAATTTTGTTGTGTTACATACAACAAATGTTTTTTTGTATATATCTATATGATTTTTTATTATCAATTTTAGGTTTAGTTATTTTTGTACATCAAACTTAAATTTAAAATTCATAAAAAAAGTTGCCTTGGAAAAAAATATTTTATTTTATTTTATTTGGGAAATTTTTATTTTATTTTATGCTATTTTCGTACATCAAGTTTAAAACTACATTAAAATTAAAATAAAAATGCTGACTTGGGAAATAATTTTTTATATTATATATATTTTAGTTTATTATTTTATTTCAGGTAACATCTATTTTATTTAAAGTAATGACTTTTTATAATTTTTAATACATTTTATTTACATTTTCAATTTTAATTTTAGTTAAAGTTTTACTAATTTTCTTGTGTTTCTTTCATTTTTAGTAGTTTTAGTTTTTTATATATCTATATCATTTTTGTTTTCAATCTTAGTTTTAGTTATTTTAGTGCATCAAGTTTAAACTACATTAAAATAAAAAAAAATGTTGCCTTGGGAAATATTTTTTATATTATATTATATTTTATTTTATTTTAGGTTACATTTATTTATTTTTTAAATAATGATTTTTATTCATATTTTTTTATATTTTTAATTCTATATTTTTAGTTTTTGTTTGAATTTTAGGTAAAATTTTACTAGTTTCTTTTATTTTAGTAGTGTTTGTTTTTGAAATATATCTATATAATTCTTAATTTGCCTTGGGAATTAAATAGTTTTTATATATATTTAATTTTATTTCAGGTAATGTTTATTTTATTTAAAATAATGATTTTTTAAATTAATATTTTGAATAAATTTTTATTTCTACATTTTCTGTTTTTATTTTAATTTTAATTAAACTTTTACCATTGCAGTTGTGCTTCTTTCATTTTTATCTGTTTTTGTTTTTTGATATATATTTATAAAATTGTTAATTATTATATTATATTATATTATATTATATTATATTATATTTATATTACATATATTAATTTATTTAACGTAATGTTAATTTTATTTAAAGTAATATACATATACAAAGTAATATATATATATATATATATATATATATATATATATATATATATAGAGAGAGAGAGAGAGAGAGAGAGAGAGAGAGTGTAATAGGTATAAGTTTTAGTTACCTATAATAACCATGGCTGAAAGATCATTAGATGACAATTTCACAATATGATTTAAATTAAATGTATATAAAGTTTATTGTATTGAGTAAAAACTGAAAAAAAGTACATAGAATAAGTAATGTACAAATTTAGGAGCATTACTTATGTAGGAATGAAAGACTCAAAAAAGAACCAGTTGCACCTTTGCACCAGTATTTCATTCAAGAAATGCAAATCTAGGCATTTTATTTTATTTGGAATAATGCAACATGCTTGTTTTTAGTGTCCCTATTCTCCTAGCATGTAAACAGAAGTCTGCGACAAAACCACTGCACAAACAAAAAAAAAAAAAAACGATGACTGCACTTAAAGTGCACACAGAGACAAGAAACGCTTCACTCTGAACTCTCTACACTGATACTAATTTCTCAAGGTCTCACCGGCATTATCTAACGAGAAAGAGAGAGAGAGCGAGATACAGAAGGGAAGTCGGCGCTCAGTCCCTGGTGTGCATCCAGTAAAGCTGCTCACCATCAGCCCAGAGATAAGTGCAAAACTGAGAGGTATTGATCCAGTAATAGCAGCTGATGCTTTGACGCCCGACACCTTAACCCCGCAGACATAATGTCACAGCCTCTTATCCCAGCCTCTTAACACCGGCGACTATCTCCCCTCGCCTGTCAGACCCCCGTAATACGCTTCTCAAAGCTCACCCTAAATCACCCAAATCATCGCACCTTCACACATTATTTATTTTCCATCTATAACGCAGCGCGAGAGGGAGGGCGCAGGGAGAGCGAGCGGCACAAAGTGATTTACAGTTCAAGTAAAAAAGGTTACGCCTGTTTTTTCTTTATTTATCCCCAAAGACCTACAACATCTGTCAAGGCGACTGTATTCTCTCAGCTCCTATCATTGTGTGGAGCTCCATGCCGCAATTATAGAGGAACCGAAGGCTGATTGTGTGCGACTACGCCGCATGACAAATACAGCGGCGAGGGTGGGGGGGTGCCGGCGCGTCCTCGATGGCGCAGCGGCTTAGACGCTCTCATTAACGCGGAGCTCGCCACTGTAACGACGCTCTAATACAGTTGGATAGGTGTGAATAATACCTAATGCCACCTAATTACTCCAGCGCTAATATGCGGTACGCTCCGCAACAGTGGCGCCTCTAAAGTAACGGCAGTATCTGGAGAGAAATCATGCAGCTTTGAGTCACCCAAGGGTGAGCATGATAATTAACTGAGTAAAGAGATTTTTGCTTTTATTTTTATGAGGAAGAAAGGGAGAAACAATTGCTGGAGATAAACAATCCGAATGCCTTCTTATTGTTGCAGAGGTTTGCCTGAATATTGAACGTAGAGTCTAAACGTCTTTAAGGTTTAATGTCCTTATGTCAAACGTCGTTGGTTTTTGTGTGTTTTTTTTGGCCAGTGTCGTCAACCATGATGTTTTAATCTATGTTTTTTTAAGGCCTAACTGAAAGGTAGCATCACCCTAGGGGTGGGCGACAGGGCCGTGCACAGACCTTTTGAGAGGCATGTGCTGAAACTGAAAAAAGGGCATCCCCCCAACCCCTCCACGAACCCCTCCACAGTCGGTTGCTTTGTGTCAAACTCAAATGCAGTTACACCGTGGGTTTTTGACCAGCGAATGTGTGCAATTTGTCCATCATTAAAACGACGACATCACATTACGTCAACATCACACCGGTGTGGTGATGCATTATATGAACCTTTATAGACATACTAGTGTTTATTTCATAAAGGCAACGTTGCACTTATTCAAACAACAATATATTTTACCGTTATAAGACGAAGTGATAGTTGTTTAGTGATAGTCCCTTACTTATCCTGAACAGTTAAACTGCCTGCTGTTCTTCAGAAAAATCCTTCAGGTCCCACAAATTCTGTGTTTTTTTAGCATTTTTGTGTATTTGAACCCTTTGACTGTATGATTTTGAGATCCATCTTTTCACACTGAGGACAACTGAGGGACTCATATGCAACTACAGAAGGTTCAAACAAAGGAAAAACGATGCATTAGTAACCAGGGGTGAAAAGTTTTGTTGTGTACAATGTGTACAATTTCTTATTTTGCCTAAATATTAATTTTTTTTTTATTTAGTACTGGCTTTCGGAAGCTACTGAAGATACTTGTTCCCAGAGGACAAAATCAGTGAAATTTACCCTGATGATCAAATTTCTCATTGTCAAAAAGGGCTCAAATACAAAAAAAAAAGCTAAAAAAACACTGAATTTGTGGGACCTAAAGGTTTTTCTGAAGAACAGCGGGCAGTTTAACTGTTCAGGACAAACAAGGGACTAACTATCACTAAACAAAAAAAAAAACAACAACAAAAAAAAAAACACAGCTGTGGATTATTCAGGTAACAACACAGTATTAATAATCAACCGTATGTAAACTTTTAAACAGGGTCATTTTTATAAATTCAATTATTATTTTCATCTTTTATGTGAAATATCTTATTCAGGTCAGTACTAAATAAAAAATAACATGCATTTTGTATGATCACTCTTATTTTGGTAATTAACATTTTGCAGATTCTGCAAGGTGTATGTAAACTTTTGACCTCCACTGTATTTCTTCTTATTAAAGTTACCGCAAAAAGACCTCACAATTTCTATTGGTTAATCATGTTTACCGGGATATCGACCACCTCTATATCACTCTCAAACCCTCAATGAAAACCCAACAGTCATTTGGACATCACTGCCATTACACTTCAACTCTTTTAATTTTAATTTAAAATCTACAATTTGAAGTTAGAATAGTTTGCAAAAGCACAACTAGAAACACATTTAGGTTGTAAAAGCAAACTAGTGAAAACATAAGTTTACCTGTTTGGCGCGATGTTTAATGTCCCTAAAAACCTGTAGTCCAATTTCACTAGTTTTCAAGACACTTTTACATTTCAGTGTTTTTCTTACATAAATCTATCAAACTGCTTCAGTGAATAGAGTTTTTGTGTCTTTTCACGAGAAAGAAAAGAAGAAACGGCAGATTCGATCATGATTCTTACATATATCATCACGTCATATTCGAATGGAGTTAGATTTCGGTAAATAGTCAAATCACACTAATTCATACTTTTCTTCACAGGATTTAAAAAAGTAAGGGAGAAAAAGTTACCAAGATAAACTAAATATCTTCACATTTATTGTTCACATAAATGCTAAAAAGCATCATTAATTCAAATCTGGCTTGTCAAGTTGTGTTGCACCAGGCTTGACATCACAACGTTTCTCACCATTAACATCAAATTTGATGAAACTCAATGAACCATATTTAAACTGAATGAGAATGGAGAAGAGATGATGTTCAGCAACTAAAGATTTTTTCCTTAAACTAAACACTAAGCACACTTGCTTGAAAAGATTTCATTTTTCTTTCTCTTTCACCAGAAGAAACAATTGCTTAAGATGAACAATCCAAATATCTGTGCATTGTTGTTGATGTTCACTTGAATACTAAACACCACCATTTACCTTTCAGCTTTGCATTTTTGTTGTTTTTGTTGAGGAACTGTCAAAGGCTAGATAGTGCCTTTGCTAAAGGATATTGCCAAACATTGACATTATATGCAAATGTTGTTTATGATCTGGCAGGCGGTACAGATCCTGTCTTGGTCGAGACTGTTCAGCCCACGGCAACTTCCCAAAGCCACGCCGCTGAATCAGGCCTCTAATGAGATCTCAAGGGCTGCAGTTAGAGCGCCACTTTGTACCGCAGCAGTTGAGACATACAGCAACAACTCCGAGGCCTCCATATGTTGCCCAGGAGGCTGAGAGACTAACCCAGTGTTTCAGACAGTACAAGCAATCCCCGCTCTCTACTTCCCTTTTACCGTGAGCTCAGACACACAGTGAAGAAGGTGATGGAACATCAAGAGCTGGGCCAGTCGAGTGCAACTTTGTTTACGTCCCTTCGGGCGTTTGCTGCAATGTCTCGTCTGGCGGTGAGTGTTGAAAGGCAAATGCAAACTTACAATCCATTTGCAGTTACCAAGAGCACTGGTAGTTGAGGAAAGCTCAGGAAAATGCATTTTCGAACACTCTGATGACCACACAAATATGCATGTATACAGTGCCTTGCAAAAGTATTCATACCCCTTCATTTTTTCACATTTTGTTTTGTTGCAGCATTATGTTAAACTGCTTTAGTTAGTTTTTCCCCACATCAATTTATCACTCCATACACCATAATAATGACAAAGCAAAAGCCAGATTTGCAAATTTTACAAATTTATTAAAAATAAAACACTGAAATAAGTACATAAGTGCATAAGTATTCATACCCTTAACTCAGTACATAGTTGAAGCACCTTTACAGCCTCAAGTCTTTTTGGGTATGATGTGACAAGCTTTGCACATCTGCATTTGGCAATTATCTGCCATTCTTTGCCTCACCTTTTCACCTCTCTGTCAGCTTGGAAGGGGGCTGGCAGACATTTTCTAGAGTCCTAGATGTTCCAATCGTCTTCCATTATGGATAATGCTTCTGTGAACCTTCAATGCAGCAGATTTTTTTCTGAACTCTTCCCTAGATCATTGCCTTAACGCAAGTCTATCACTGAGCTCTACAGGCAGTTATCTTGACCTCAGGACTTGGTTTTTGCTCTGATATGCATTTATAAATCAAACTCATTCAAATGAACTTGCCAGCTAGAGTTTAACTCCACTTGAAGTGTAGTAACATCTAGAAAAATATGAATGCTCCTGAGCTAAATTTCGAGTGTCCCAGAAAAGGGTATGACTACTTATGCAACGGGATCTTTTCAGTTTTTTATTTCTAATAAATTTGCAAAGTTGTTACAAACCTGTTTTGTGCTTTGTCATTATGGTGTATGAGATGAAGATTGGTGTGGAAAAAAAAGTAATTTAAAGCAATTTAACATAATGCTGCAAAACAAAATGTGAAAAAAATGAAGGGGTATGAATACTTTTGCAAGGCACTGTATATATATTTAATATTAAGTATTTTTTGAGCACCTAATATGAAGTACAAAAAATCCTGTCCCTTTAATAAAAACTGTTATGCACGCAATGCTGCCATCTCTGCGGTTTCCTCGACTCAATCTTTGCTCCTTCTGCCTTTGACCCTCAAAAGCAGAGAAGAAGAAGAAGTCAGCATGGCTCATTAACAAGCCCTTTTTTCAGCATACTGTCTCATCCTGCCAATGAAGATCTCCATCTCACAGTGGAGGAATGAATGGAAGAGATTAGGATCAGGCATATGCCATTAGCCTCAAATGAAGTGCTTCACGCTGAGTAGATAAGAGGCAGATGTGGCGAGATAGCGCGGCAGAGCGGGGAAATGGCAAAGAAAGTGTGCAAATTGGGCTTACACATCATGAAACACTATTATTACCAAATTAGCCCCAGGTTTTCCCGCCCATCGTGATAAAAAAGGAAGGAAAAACAACAAAGCGGAACAGTTAAAGAACGATTTCTTAGAGCAATCAAACACTGACCTATGAAATGCTTGAGATTAGTTTTCTTAAAGGGATAGTTCACATAAAAATGAAAATTCTGTCTTTATTTACTCAAATGAGAATCTCCAAAAAAACAAGTCCATAAAAATTTGTGAACCATATAATAATGTGTGCACTAAAATATCATGTCTTCATGCTCATGAGAATTTTGAAATGCCTGATTTGTGAACAAATCGATCAGATTGAGTTGGATCATTTCAATTAATCATTTGATTCAGTTCACAAAAACTGAAAGATTCATTCAAAAATCAGACTGATCCAGTTCTCAATGATTCACTCACAGCAATTAACAGCTCAATAATTATTAGCAAATAATGTCTGTAAATGCTATGTTTGTTGCACAAAGCTTTTATATGACGTTTTTAAGACTTTAAATATAGCACACAGGTCAAATTCACCTTTTTATGATGGTTCTGGTGCATTCCCTGTTGAAAAAAAAAAAAAACAGCGTATGCTGGATAAGTATGTTTTGAAGCATGGCTGCTGGTTTGAGCTGCTTTCAGATGGTCCTCAGGTCATAAACTGGTTAAAGCTGGTTCTAAGCAACTAGCTACTGCTAAGAACCAGCTCAAGACCAGCTTAAACCAGCTCATGTCCAACTAAGGACTAGCTTAAACCAGCTCAAACAAGCTGCCATGCTTCAAAACATACCTAACCAGCATTCCATTCTTCCAATCCATTCTTTTCAATATTAAAAATGAATCAGAGTGAATGAGAACTTGAGAGGTCAATCTTCAAAAGGTCATGTGCTGGTCCTAAGCTGATAACCAGCTCAGGACCAACTTATAGCCAACTTAAACCAGCTCATGACCAACTAAGGACAAGCTTAAACCAGCTCAAACAAGCTGCCATGCTTCAAAATATACCTAACCAGCATATGCTGTTTTTTCAACAGGATAAATCCATTATTTTTAATATAAAATGAATCAGAGTGAATGACAACTTGTGTGATGAATCTCCAAAATTTATGCACTGTATTGCTGTTCACTAAATATCATGTCTTCATGTTTATAAGTTTGATTTGCATCTGAATCGATCAGATTGAATCAGATCTTTTGATTCAGTTCACAAAAAATGAAGCTTTATTCAAGATTCAGACTGATCTCAATGATTCGCTCACAGCGATTAACAGCGATTAACAGCCCACTAATTATTAGCAAATAATGATTTTAAAATGCTCAAAGCTTTTATATGACTTTTACAAAACTGTAACTATAGTGTACAGGTCATACGTTCCATGTTATAAAGCTTCTGGTGCATTTGCATCCTTTTTGAATCCTGAAAGCTCTCTATTCATTGCAATCACATGAACAAAAACTAATGCATTATTTAAAGTTTCTCACTTTATGTTCCAAAGAAGAATTTTATTTTGATTACCAATTGAATTATTACCATTTCTTTAATAAACTGCCCTTGTGCATTATTAACCAACAGAGTGGTGAACACTCTGGAATAAAACAGCATAGTGTACTTTGTAAAAGTTAAAATTAAAAACATACTTAAGATGCCATTTGAGCATCCTCAGATGTCCAAACTGCCCAAACTCTCTAGAGAATCTCTAGTGCAGCCGTCACAATTCATGAACAGAACCAGAATATGTGAGGACTGCTTTGGCCTTGAGCAGCTGAATTGAATGTACCGCTACTAGAGTTCTTTTGTGTCCATCATGAAAATGAGCGTATGGGCCATTCATATGTATATTGAACTATTCGTCCTGTGATTGCACTAGTTTAGCTCTTGTAAAATGGGGCGCAAAATGTGTAAAGAACAGCCATGAGGGAATAAGTCTGGCATGGAGAGAGAGAAAGAGAGAGAGAGAAGAAGGGGGGGAAGAAAGCTGGCAGGCAGGTTGAGGCCACGCCAGTGCCGCTCGCGCCATGCGGTGAGGCTGAGACGGTGAGTGCCAGCAAACGTGGCGTGAAGAGGAAAGATCAAACAACACGGCTTGCAGATCTCCACCAATCTGCTCTGTATTATTCCATCAGCCAAAGAGCAGCCGAACCTGCAGCCAGAGGCCACACGGAGGAACCGGACGTCGCCACAACCATCTTAATTTCCATGCTAGAGTAACATGTTAATTAGTAACTTGGATTTGACTTTTTTGCATGTTTTTCATTTGAATTGCCATACTCTAAAAAAATGTGTACACCAAGATCATAAATTTAAAATCAATGGGAACTAATACCCTGTGAAGACACTTAAAGGTGATATTTGTGCTCTACGGCGACCCCTGTAGGTTCCGTTGCGATCCGCTCCATGCGAATCCGGTCCAGAACGAACACTCCAGATCTGCGTGCGCTGAAAGCAGCAGACAGTAAACAGGCTCGGCCATCTCCTCCACCAGGACAGATGGTGAAATGATACAATATGCTTTCCAAAAAACCTCAGCGCATTCTGAGCGCGGCAGTCATGGTGCTGATAGTACTGAGCGCTTTGGTGTGTCCGTGGCTGATGAGCAAGATCAGAGCCAAACCCCATTGCTGGTGATTGATTTCAGAGTTCTGTGAAAGTGTGTGTGTTTGTGTGTGAGAGAGAGATATTTTGGCTCAACACCTCAAACTACTGCTGATCTAGAAACTGACTACATCCGTGAACAAAGGAGAGAGAAGGACAAAGAAAAGACTTTTTATTCTGACCCACAGGAGAAATCACAAATGATGAAATTTCTCAATTGGTGCAAAGGGATTTTTGGAAAGGGAGAAATATCAGAGACAACATTGATACTAAAATGAAACCGAGATCTCATTTTTGTCAATATGTTTTGCCATAGAAAAGAAAAACCTCCAGAAATTATACATTGTCTCTCCTATATATCAATGTGCTAAACTGAGACTTGACGTCTCCAGCTTCTTAGAAATTTATTCTAAATTCTCTAGAGATTCAGAAGAGATCTTAATGTCTCAACCTGTGCTCAGATTTGCCAAGATGAGATCTTAATGAACTCAAAGAATTTTATCCTATACTCATTCCACACAATGTGCCAAAACTTGTTTTTAAAGCAATTTTAAGAGAAAATCTGAGAATTAGTTGGTTCTTCTTAACAATAGTAACCCCCAAAATGTCATTCCTTTAGAAAATCTAAATGAAGATTTCTTTAGCATCTCATTTATTTCTTTTAAACAACAATTTGATTAAACAGAAGTCAAATTGAGACTTTTGGCTACATTTCCTGCTTCATAAAATGTTCTTATGAGAAAAAACAAAAGTCAGAAAGCAATCTGACTTGAATATTATCTAGAGTTTCAGATGAGATCTCAATTATGTCTTAAACATTTCCCATCAAATTCACATGTATTTTAGTCATGTATATAGTTTTACACTACCAGTCAAAAGTAGAAACAATTTTTAATTGTTTAATTTTTTAAAGAAGTCTCTTCTGCTCACTAAGCCTGTATTTATTTGATTCGAAGTACAGCAAAAACAGCAAAATGTTTAAATATTTTTACTATTTAAAAGAACTGTTTTCTATTTGAATTTATTTTAAAATGTAATTTATTCCTGTGATTTCAAAGCTGATTTTTTTAGCATAATTACTCCAGTCACACGATCCTTCAGAAATCATTCTAATATTAGAATATTATTATATTGAAAACAGCAGAGTAAATCTTTTTCAGGTTTCTTTGATTAATAGAAAGTTTAGAACAGCATTTATCGGAAAAGTAAATCTCTTGTAACATTATGTCTGTATCATCACTTTTGATCTATTTAAAGCATCCTTGCTAACTAAGAATATTAATTTATTTAATTTACACAACAAAATATTGATAATGATAATAAAAAACATTTCTGGAGCAGCAAATCAGCATATTAGAAGGATTTCTGAAGGATCATGTGACACTAAAGACGAGTAATGATGCTAAAAATGTATCTCTGATCAGAGGAATAATTTACATTTTAAAATATATTGAAATCGAAAGCAGTTATTTTATATAGTAAAAATATTTCACAATATTACTGCTTTTGCTGTATTTTGGATCAAATCAATGCAGGCTTGGTGAGCAAAGGGGAATTCTTTACATTTGTGTACATTCTTACTGCATCTTAATTAATAGAACTGTTATTTCATGATGTAATTAGGACACAAAACATCCATTAATACTAAAACATCTTTCAAAGAAACATGAAATGCAGAAAACCATTTAAGAATCCAAGAAGAAAAAAAACTGCAGTCAAAGAAAATGTGAGGCATTTTGAAAGGGTTAATGGGATGGTCACATGCTGTAAAATAATATCCCACTAGAACGCCCAGGACCAATGAGGAGCCGGGCAGCGGTCCCCGGGTCCCCCGGCGAGGGGCTCCGTCTCCATCTTTTGTGGCCCTGTTCAAGCAATTAAGCCCGGCTCGGTGTTTTCTAAGGGGGATGTCAAGTGAGAAAAGTCATTTTGTGGCACTGCACTCCTCAGTTACGGTCATGCTCAGTACCAGTGCAAATTAAAACTCTCCCGCCAGCCCTATGTAAATACGGCCGCGGACCGCGCTGCGCTTTAATGAGCCATAATATGAAAGAGCAGTATAAAACCGACAGAAAATAACCGGACGCTTGACAGGTGACAGGTGCTGCAAACTTTTTCAAGGCAGAGGGGGAGGGAGAGAGCTGGGAAAGAATGTGATATTCCGGAATATTCTAGCAAAGTTCAGGTCCTCTGGGATGGAGATGGAGACTGCTGGAGGCGCTTCTGAAGGCGGAAAGAAAAGGTGGAGGGAAGAATGAGACAGTTTTTCCTACTGTTTGAAACATTTTAGGCACTGTAGACACCATTTTAAAGAGATAGTTCATCTCAGAATGAACTTTATTATTAATTACTCACTCATTCCGAACCTGTTTGATGTTATTTCTTCAGTGCAACACTGAACACAAACACAACACAACACAAAAAGATGGCATTAAATATACAAAATCAGTCCATATAACCCATGTGCTATAGCCTATGTATTCTGAAGCCATTCAGTTAGCTTATGCAAAGAAACACACCAAAATTTATTTAAATATGTAAATGGACAATGTGTTTTGAGAGCTTTGAGAGAGTCTTTCAGTCAATAACATTGTACAATTTGGCCTGTTCCTCACAAAAGTATTGTATGCATGCAAAATACTTCATATATAGCACATACAGTCAAACCAAAAATGATTCAGACACCAGATATACAGTAATTTTTGATGTTTGTTCACTAGTGGGTGCAGGACACTATAGTTCATTAATGTAAGTGAGGATAGCAAAATAAAGCAAACTCTGACATATTATACCCAAAAAAATTTCATACAGTGTACTAAATGTAGAATTGATAAAAATGTAGGACCAAAAATTATTCAGAAACTTTGACCTGACCATGTTTTGCTTAAGTGTTTATTTTTTTAATTGCTAATGACACTTTTTTTTTACACCACTGACTGAACAAAATTAAGCATTGCTTGGTAATTGGTCAACAAAGTATTAATAGCTGTGTAAATATTGTCATATAGTACTAACAGTTGTCAGAATTTTCTTTACATACCTTTCTATCAAAGTTATCTGACATTATCAAGATGAATTTGTTCTGACACAGTTTAACTCTCGAGTTGTCATATTATTACCATTTTCTAAACTATAGCGAATACACTCTGATAATGTGAGAAATGTTGAAGGTGTCTGAATAAATTTTGGTTTGGGTACCTTTTATGCAGTTTTTTCTCATTTCTGGAGCTTATCTGCCTATAGTCAGTATTAACTGATTGCTACTCTTCAAAAATTCTCCTTCTGTGATTCACCTGAATGAATACAGAAACAACAGCATATAGATTTAGAACAACGTGAGTAAATAATGACATAATGTTCATTTCTGGCCCAACTCTTCCCTTAAAACATGTACATATTTTTTCTTCAATCCTCTGAAAAGCCGTGCTAAAAACCTTGCATGGATTACCTATCACTAAATCTGCTTTGCATGCACAACGGGGGCGGCCGAGTGGAAATGAAGCCTCTCAGCTCGAGATGGAGTCTACTGACGGAATCTGCATCCGTGCCCGCCGATTAATCCCAGACATCCCACCCGATCCTCCCGTCATTTACAATGTCACACAATCCATAATCAAGATTTAACAGGAGTCAGTGCTCGGATCATCGAGCAGCGAGAGAGGGAGAGAGAGAGATGGAGATATTCACAGGAAACAGCAGGTCAGTCTGATATTCACGGACAGAGAATGCCACAATTTTGCCAAATTACTGCAGAGAGAGGAAACTGCATCTGCAGGTGGCTTTCAATAGGTCCATCCTGCAGAAAATTAGCGGTGAACGTCACTATTTCATCATGACAGACTGAGGTGGTTCTGCTAGAGCTAATTGTGGTAATTATGAACGCTGTTTGTTGATGAGATTATAAAGTCATTTGTTAAAGGCAAACAGGCAAATGAGGGTTTTTGACTCATTTTTGAAACAAACTAAAATGATCTAGACCAGAGATTTGTTGTGGAAAGACAACTGCAGTAAAACACTGGAGTGAATCTCCTAAAGCAGAATGTCAAATTTGTCATTTGAACCAGTCAAAACCATGTTAAACCTATTCTCAGAAGCAGCTGGGGAATTAAAAAGGTATTCCAGAGAAGTAGAATAGTGCTATTGTCATCTAATCTGATGACTTTACTGGAAAGACAGAGTACAGTGAGTGCAGTGGCTGAGCATGTTAAATCCATCTTAAATTAAGATTCAACACATGGGTTTGCTTTCTAAACCTTTGGCCTATTGCTAAAAAAGACAAGAAAAAGACGAAAAGTTATGTAGATATGATAAGTCAATAATCAGGCACAACAAGACATATTACATTCTGTACAATATGTTAATAATTGCCATGTGACACCGAAGACTAAATTACATTTTTTAAATATATTAAAATAAAAAACAGGATTTTAAATTAAATGTTAATTTTTTCTTTACTAATGCTCACAAAGGTTGCATTTATTTGATCACAAATAAAACAAATAACGTGAAATATTATTCCAATTTGAAATACCAGTTTTTTATTTGAATATATTTTAAAATGTAATTTATTTTTTAAGTGATGCAAAGCAATTTTCAGCAGCCATTACTCTAGTCTTCAGTGTCACATGAAAATGATTAACACTTCTTAACATTTTTGTGGAAGTCTTTTGTAACATTATAAACTCTGACTTTGACTTTTTTATAAATTTAATGCATCCCTGCTATAAAAAATAATTAATAATTATTTACTTAATTATTATTTAATTCATTACTTTTTATGCCAAAAATCATTAGGATATTAAGTAAAGATCATGTTCCATGAAGACATTTGTTTTACTACTGTAAATATATCAAAACATAATTGATTAGTAATACGCATTGCTACGAACTTCATTTGATTCATTCGATTTTTTTTGCACCCTCAGATTAAACTATAGCACAAACTATGATTATCCACGTTAACATAAATTGATTTATGGTTTTAGAGGATGAAACACTGTACAGAAAAAGTACATTAAATTACATTAAATGAAGGAATTGCATTTTTTATTCACCTTTAAATTTATATTTTCTAAATTTAAAATGATTATTAACCTATTATATAATCTAGCTATTCATTTCGCCATGCTCACTTTTACAATTATATGGTTAGTTGTATTTTTCCCCGTACTGTCTGACCTGCGAACCTTTGCTGCAGCACGTACACACGAACATGAAAGCATGCATGATACCAGTCAACTATCAATGCAAAAGTATTGAGCTTGTCATGACGTGACGGTGTTCAATCTCTGTATCTGTCCTCGACGCAGAGCGCAGAGGCTGATCACAGAAACGCTGTTTTACAAGGGACACATCTTGTCTCAACAACTTTGCCTGACCTTGTGCGAGTCTGAATAACACTGTAAAATTGATTCAGCTCGCCGCAATAAAAGAGCCTTCGCATTATCTGCATTCTACCTCTAATTAATATAAGCAGCGGCGAGCAGGCCATTATTTACGACTGAAGCTGTATGGGGCGGCCAACGCAATAATAATCTGCTCTATATTTTTATTGATGTGTTGATGAATGGCTTTATTTCACACGAAACAGCCATGGAACGTCGAAACGTGCAGATCACATAAGCGCTGATTATGGCGAGCGAGTGTCCCCTGCCTTTCCTGAGCCCTCTGTAAGTGTGTGTGTGTTTATCACTGTTAGCTGGACGGTCTCTCATTACACAGCTATGGTCAGTTGATGAAGTACTGCGGTCACACACCTTAGCTCCAAATGCTCTGGAATTGCTTTTTAGATTCACATGTGTTATGTTAATACCCAATGGAAAATTAAATTGTTCAGAGGCTGCTCTTTCATAGTACACGAGGCTATGAAGATCCCTTTTACGCAATATCACAAATGCTCAGAAACAAATGCAACAAAAGATGAGATTCTGATTTTGGCCTCCAGAGAATTGACTGAGAAAAGATTGTGTTCACATCAAGAATTCTGATTTCTAACCAAATATCTTGGTATCTTGGCAAATCTGAGCACACTTTGAGACAATATTGAGATGTTTAAAAGAGACTAGTGTGATATTATTGGAGTTTTAATCAAAGAAAAAACATCTGAGAACTAAAAGTCTCAATTTAATCTCATTACCATGTAGAAGCAACAAATAAGACATCAGACATATCTCATGTGGGGTTTTTAAAGATACTCAAATGCAAATTCATAATTTAAACATCATTGTTGACATTATTACATACTTTAGAAGAGATGTATGCCAAATTAGTAAAATCCTGTTCTCAGGAGAAACCTCTAGGTTTTGAAGAAGTCAGTCTCATCACTGCCTAGGAAAGATAATCAAATGCCAATTTATCATTTTAATGACTATTTTGTGTTAATTGTGAGACTTTGACCTTATTAGAAGCTCTACAGGAGACACGTGAGATTACTGGGTCTTTTTTCTCAGAAGAAACAGCTGAGAAGCAGAATACTTAAACAAGTCTCAGTTTGATTTTATTGCAGAGGAAGAGGAAAATTTTGAACATCAAAAAAGATCTAATGTGAGATTTTTTAAGATACACATGCAAATCCATAATTTAAACAACATTGTTGACCTATATACTTTAGAAGACATGCATGTGATAGTACTAAATCCTGTTCTCCAGAGAAACATCTAAGTCAATCCCATCATTGCCTTGGAAAAACTCTTTAGATATTACAATAATCTCATGTGGGATTTTTCTGTCCTGCAAAATAATCAAATGCCAATTTATCATTTTAATCACATTTTTGGGTTAATTTGGGAGACTCTGACCTTAGATTTTGAGGTCTTTTTTTCTCTGTAGAAACATCTGAGAAGCAGAATACTCAAAGGTTTAACTTTGATCTCACAGTAGTGGAGAAGCAACCACTGATCTAATGTGGGATTTTTAAGATACTGAAATGCAAATTCATCATTTAAATAACACTGTTGACCTTGTTATAAACTCTACTCCTGAGGAGATGTATGTCAGATTACTAAAATCCTGTTCTCGGGAGAAACATCTAGGTTTTGAAGAAGTCTTTATTCAACCTCATCACTACTTAGGAAAAACTCTTTAGATATTAAACAATCTCATGTGGGTTTTTTCTGTCCTACAAGAAAATCAAATGAAAATGTATCATTTTAATGACATTTTAGTGTTGATTGTGAGACTTTGACCCTATTAGAAACTCTACAGGAGACGTGTGAGATTATTGAGGTCTTTTTTTCTCAGGAGAAACATCTAAGAAGTAGAATACTCATTCAAAAGTCTCAATTTAATCTCACTGTAGTGGCGGAGGAATAATGGAAAGATCAAAAAGGATCTATGGTGGTATTTTTCAAGATGCTCAAATGCAAATTCATCATTTAAATACCACTGCTGACCTTATTATATGCTTTAGAGGAGATGCATGTGAGATTACTAATATCCTGTTCTCAGGAGAAACATTTAGGTTTTGAAGAAGTCTTCATTCAACTGCCTAGGAAAAACTCTTTAGATATTAAACTCTCATATGGGATTTTCTGCCCTACAATATTCAGCAAATTCATCATTTAAATAACATTGTTGACCTTATTATATACTTTGAAGGAGATCCATGTCAGAATTCTAAATTCCTGTTCTCAGGAGAAACATCTAGGTTTTAAAGAAGTCTTTATTCAACTGCCTAGGAAAAACACTATAGATATTAACAGGGGCGCCGCTAAGGGGGGGTAAGTTAGGACAATTCTAAGGGCCCACACCTTTTAGGGGCCCCCAGAGATCTCCATCATATTTTGTCATAGGGCCCAAAATTGCGAGCGGCGCCCCTGGATATTAAATCTCATGTGGGATTTTTCTGCCCTACAAGAAAATCAAATGACAGTTTATCATTTACAGGTGCCATAGAATGGAAAAACTGTATTTACCTTGGCGTAGTTGAATAATAACAGTTCAGCACATGGACATGACATACCATGAGGCTTAAAACGCCACCATTTCCTCCTCCTTATATAAATCTGGCGTTTGCAAAAGACCACTGAAAAATAGGTCAATTCCAACATAACACCGACTATTATGCAATAGTCCCGATCGTTAATAGTTACACCCCCAACATTTGCATCGCCCAATCATCATTAACTTCAGTAGGGGTGAGCGGGGCACAACCTAACGCGGGGTTAATTGTAACACGCGTGGTTTAAATATTTCCACACATGCTAGCATAACCAAATTTACGGTGTTTACTAGTTGCCATAGCAACACAATGCAGAGAAAAAAAGAGTGCCAGAATTCAAAAGCCTTTTGAAGATATCGCTAAATATTTATTTTACCATAGTAAAAGTAAATTTCTGGCTGAAGTAAACTTTTCATTTCAGTTTTTAATATTCATTTAAAATTAGACAAATCTGCTATTATTTTAATCTCCAATTTGTTATTTATCAGTTTAGATGGTTTATTAATGCTTCGCAAACCAGCAGAAGACAATAACCTGTTTTAAACTCCAGTCGCGCAGCTGGGGAAAGATGTAACACTGTGTTACAATATTCCCCGCTGTTATTAAACTATGCTATTCTGTGACATTAGCGGTGCAGTTTACACGATTTACTTCTAAGGATTTTGATAAGATACCTCAAAAAACAGGTGAATAAAGGCTGACAATCAATGTTTAATGTTCAGAAGTTATTATTTCAAGTAATGTAAAGCATTTTGGTGGTTTATGTGTGTGGTCTTCTATGAGAGCTGTGTGTGGAGGAGTGAAGTGTTCTTCTGAATGTCTAAATGTGTTTCATCTATTTGTCCACATTATTTTGAACTAGTGTACAGCTGTGTGTTGCGATCAGGGCCGTTCAAAGCATTGTTGCGATGTGTTCATTTTCAAACTCCAAAATTCGATTATTTTTATTTTTTAAAAAAACGTCATTACTTCATTTGAAAAAGTTAACACATGTATTTTACTGACAAAATATTTTAGTTTGTTGTGTGTCATATGGTCGTGTTACAACGTGCCCCTCAGATGTTACAATGTACCCCACCTACGGGGCATGTTGTCACGTTTCACTTCCTTTCTTTTGAGGCAAATAACGAAAAACGTATACACTGTAAATATGAAACAAAGCGGTATATTTGTACTAGACAAGTGTGAAAATAACGTGGATAAAAAATTGTACTCTGAACCCCACGTGGATTTACATAAACCGCGAAATTCAAAAAGTGTTAGGTTGTGCCCCGCTCTCCCCTACATCAGTAAAATAAGGCGAGCCACTGAAGAGACATGGTTAGCTTAATGCTAGCAGTAGCCTGTTACATTGCAGTACATACGATTTCACTTACCACATAAACGGAGAAACGACTGTGCTGATGATGGCGAATGATTTACAGATCCTGAGCATCAATAACTTGTGTGGTAAGTATTTGTGTCGCTGCAGTATAACGTTACACAGAGCACATGCGATCACAATAGTGAGAGTAAAATGTCGTGGATTCAAAACGGCAGATTCAACAAACCGCATATTAAAAGCGGCTAGAGCTCCGTAATTAAATATATATTTCCTCCATGTGCAAGCTATTGAGATGAGCAGCTCTGTGAATAAGGTAATAACAGAGCATTTCATTCTAGGGACAAATCCTAGGGTTGTAAATGGACCTGTAAAACTGTTTCTGGAGAATGTTTGCCCTTTCTTTTATATATACCTTCTTTGTAGATATCAGAGAACAATTTAAAATATTCTCTCAATGCATTCTATGGCACCTTTAATGACATTTTTGTGTTGATTGTGAGATTTTTACCTCATTAGAAACTCCACAGGAGACACATATGAGATTATTGAGGTTTTTTTCACAGAGGAGGAGGAACAATTGAAACATCAAAAAAGATTTAATGTGGAATTTGTTTTAAATACACAAATGCAAAACGCAAAATACAAAATTTGTTGACCTTAATATATACTTTAGAAGAGATCCATGTTGGATTACTAAATCTAGGTTTTGAAGAATTCAAGAAAATTCTCTAATCAAGAAAAACTCTAGATATTATAACAATTTCGTTGGGTTTTTTCCTGCCCTACAAGATCATAATTTTATCATTTTAGTTACATTTTTGCATTGATTGTGGGACTTTGACCTTATTAGAAACTCTACAGGAGACACATGTGAGATTATTGAGGACTTTGTTCTCAGGAGAAACATCTGAGAAGCAGAATACTCAACCAAAAGTCTCAATTTAATCTCACTGCAGTGGAGGAGGAACAAATGAAACATCAAAAAATATCTAATGTGTGATCTTTCAATATTAGAATGACACTGTTGACCTTATTAGAAACTCTAGATGCATGTGAGAAAACTGGGGTCTTTTGTTTTAGGAGAAACAAATAAGAAGCAGAATACTTGAGCAAAAATCCCCATTTAATCTCATTGCAGTGTATGAGCAACAACTGAGATATTAAAAAGATCTTGTGGATATTTTCCTCTATAATTGAATGGCAATTCATCATTTGAATGACCATGCTGACCTTATCAGAAACTCTAGAGGAGACATATGTGAGATTACTCGGGTCTCTTTCTCAGGAGGCAGAAACATCCTCCTTCTGCTCCCCATGTAATAGTATCACTGATTTTATGTGGGATTTTCTTTCTACAAGATATTTAAATCTCAATTTAACAGCTGAATTGCATTTTTGTGTTCATTGTGAGACTTTGTTGACCTTATTAGAAACTCTGGAGGAGGCGCATGAGATGGGATCTTTTTGAATCTGCTCTCCATTAAATCTCTTCAGTGTCTAGGAAAAATAATCTTATTTGAAAAAGATCATTTCTGAGCTGTTGTATGATCAAAAAGAATTGTATCATTCAATGACGTTTCTTATGAAACTCTGGAGGAAACGTGATATTAATGAAGTTTATTTCTCAGGGAAAAAAATCTGAGTAGATTAAGACTCAGACTTCTGAAAAAGTCTCCATTCACCCACCATTTAATCTCTCTGCTGTCTAGGAGAAACAATTGAGATATTAAAGAGATCTCCTTTGTGATTTTTCTTTCCTATGGGCACATTGAAGTCTTTTGGCAGCAAGTTTGACTCTCCGAGTGCTTTTATGAAACATCTGAAGCTCTAGATTTGAGTTATCTTTCATAATTAGGAGGAAGTGCAGCTAAACGGCGTCCTGCGTTAGATAATTGTGGTCCATCCTTCCTAATTTTCCGAAAGCGGGAACGGAAAAAAAGTCTGTATTTGTCTGGTTATTAATTTAGCTCACAAATCCTTGATTATTTTCCAATCCTTTCCTCTGATAGGAGCCATCTCTGTTTGCCTGCCTCTCTCTTTCTCTCTCTCCTCTTTCGACCGGCCGGTCTGCCTTCTCAATCGCCTGTTTTGTTTCCGCCTTTAATGAACAGTTGGATTCTTTTATTTCTCTACAAGTGCTGGATTTGTCTTATCAACCTCGTTCCCTTTGAGGGTTGCCAATTGGTTTTATCCACGGATGTATCATTTCCTAGGCTTCCTCTTTTTTCCCCGCACAAAGAGAAAGAACCACTTCGTCAACAACCCTCTACGGAGAGATAGATTAAGAACCTCAACATCACCTAGCTTCCAGCGCCGCTCCCAACTGGTTTGTGTAAAACTCAATTAAACTGGTCCCTGCTGAATTCCACATTACAGTACATTAAACAGAAATTCTTCAAGCGTGATGACAAAGCCCCGGTACAGGAGCGTTTCCTGTCTCCGTCTTTGGGGTTTTGGCCTCTCCTCCGTGGCGAAGGAGCTCAAAGACAAAGTAGGAAAACAAACTTTGTGCTTTATTTATCTGTGAAGTGGTAAAGGCGGCCAATGGCCTTGATTTTGCGGTGTGTAAACAGCTTTAAGCGGCTAATGTTCGCTAATAAGAATAGTGCGAGTCCTCTGACGATTAGAAGCAAATATTATCAAATGCTATGACACGTGGGAAAGCATGTTGTAGCTTTAATCAGGAGGCAGAGAACAATAATACTAGCCTTTGAAATTAAGTGTTTGATAGTCAGACTGCTGTGAAATAAAGTTTCGATCGATCGATAGAATACGTTTTTTAAACTGATGACAATTCAATGTTGAAATAAATTAGTGTGATGAAACTGCAAGAGACATCTTAAAAATGATCGACAGTTGTTTATATAACATCTGCTTGTCTAATTTCCATCTGTCTTTCTCTGCATCTTGCCATACATAATTATCATGAAGTATATTTTAGGTGAGAAAAATACCAAATGAGATCTCAGTTTTTTTCACTAGACTGCAATGAGATCGAAATGAGAGCAAATGGAGTCTTTTTCTTAGATGAGTTTCCTCAACGAAGCATCAAATTATGATTAAATCGGTTTAAATTTTAATATCAAAGTGTGTATTTAAAAGACAGAAAATCCTAAATGAAATCTCATTATCTTAATTACGCCTTCTGAGAAAACAGCAGTATTCTCACATACCCCTCACATGAGTATCCTCTTTATTATGTCTCAAACTGTGTTCAGATTTGCCAATACTTAACAAAGCTGGACTATTCTGGATAAATTAAGATTCTGGATAAATAGAGATTGCGACTCTCCCATGACTCTGAACTAAGCAAAATAAGAGTCTGTGACAAAATATTAATTCCATTATTCTATTAAAAAATCTTTAATAAATAAATATTTTACTTGTTCCATTACTGAACGTATCAGCGCTTTTGAGCAAATCTCTTGAATGAATGATTCAATGAGAAATACATTTTTAACAGTCACTTGTAACTACCTAGCGGCATAAAAACAAATGTCATTTCTACATTAAATAATTTAGTTCAGGGAAGAATTAAATTAAAGTAAATCTATATTAGTACTCAATTTAGGCTTGTAAAAAATTTAAGCTATAATTATATTTTACTTGAAATTGTTTGTTATGTCTACAAGGATTCTTTAAGTAAATATCAATGTTATGATCCCGTTTTTCCCATCATGCACCAGGGCATAAATAATTAAAAAGGTTACGTTTGTATTAAATTGTATTGAATTTGAATTTGTAGTTTTATTGTTGCTTTTGTTGTTAGGTTTAGTAACTTACTGTTTTGTGAAATTTTATGAACCGTGACTAAGTGAAATGTACTTGAGTATTGCAGATTTAATTTAAAATAATTTAGCAGAAATTATTCATCAAACTCTAACTAGCCACGTTAAATTGACTTATTTCCTTTGCTAATTTTACCTAACTTAGTTAAGTAGATTTGACTTAATTCAATACTTTTTTTTTTACTTAAAATGTATGTGTGCAAAAACTTGCAAACAAAAATTAAGCAAATCTTACTTACTGTTTTTTTTCAGTGTAGACATCAGTGTTTATATCTGAACTATAAACTTTCATCCCTGTACTTATGGGATAGCATGAATGATTGTGAGACAAAAATAAAACTGTGGTTGAAAAGAATTTAAAGCTGTTTCATACATAAACATGATAACTGCTCTCTCCTTGTCAGAGTGTACACAGATTTGAATGTCCCAATATGACCTGTCAAAGGTTTAATAGACACAGACAAACCATTGTCATTTGGAAATAAGATTGCATGGGTGTTTAAGTCAAAGACAGTGATCTTTTAACGATTAATCGTGCAACTCTACACCAAAGTTAGAGCAAAATCCCATTCATACTTTAACTGTTCCTGCAAAGAGACCAAATGGAGATGTTTGGTTCAACAGCTTCTCAGATTTGTCTCCTGAGACCTAGCATCTCTACAAAGGAAATTTTGAGATTTCTAAAAATATCTGAGTAATAAAACTTTTCTCAGGGATGACAAGTAAATTAATAAGACCTATTCAGACCTTTAGTTTGGACGAGCACATCTCATTCTTACCAGGTTGTGTGTGTGTGTTTGTGTGGGTCTCCTTTCCTCCCATCTGCCTTGGAATTCTGGAGCTGCCCTGAACCCTCTGTACTGCACCAGTAGGTGTTTTATGACACTGTACATAATATCAGAAACAAACTCATGTGCCCACGCTGTGAGCAGGTCGGGTGTTCTCCCCCGTTTGGGCTCTGGCCAAACGCTACTCCTTCGTGTCTGCTGCGGTTCCTCTCTAGTGCGGCCCAGTACGGGTCAGCGGCTTCAGATGTGCCCTCACAAATACTGCCTGGGTGAAGGTCAGACTGCAACCCACAACACACACACACACACACACACACACATGAACCAGATCCACTGAACCACAGCGTCTTTACTGTTTACAGCAGGTTTATGTTTTGGAACGGTTAACTCAAAAATGTATTTTTTGTCATTGTTTACTTAAATAAACATGAATAAATAAATAAGTATTTGTTTGGTCATTTTAATATGAGTCTAGTATTTTTCCTCACCACTGATATGATTGGAGACTGGGGTAAGAGGTATAAAGTGATTCTGGATGCGGACAAAGCGATGGGTGTGGGGGAAGGGTTGCAATGGGTTCAGGGGAAAGTTTGAAGGGTCTGGAAAGGAAAAAAGAGATGTGATGTAATTATCCGTCGCTGGCACCGAGGCACAACTCAACTCAGAAGGGATACGGAGCAGAAAATCGCTAAAATCTGTTTACCAGCGAGCAGAATTCACTTCCTTCACGAGCATTTTGTGAGGATTCTGCCTATCTGAATAATTCATGCAGAAGAGCCATCGGCGAACCGGAGACTTCACAGGTAGAGCAATTCACAGGATAATCTGAGAGACTTCAGCTCAGAACCAGTCCAGCAGTAAAGCACCCAGAGCGCAGACGTCAAACACTCAATTCAATTATTTCCTAGAAAACACTTATTCACGGAATGCATTTACAGGACCTTTAGTCAAGATAGTTAAAGCGGTGAAAATCTCCTCTAGCTCACAGTTAAAGGTGCATAATCATTTTATTTTATTTTCTAATTAAAAAAGTTTTACACATTAATTGAGAAAAAAAAAATGTTTAAAATTAAATGCACCAGCCAAAAAAAAAAAAAAAAAACACCTCAAAATTTTGTAATGCCAAAACTATGGAAGCCTGTTTCCGCCACTGAAACAATAATAAAAAAAAGGTTATTGCGACTTGTTATATATCTCACAATTCTGAAATTTATTCTCAAAATTGCATGATACAAACTCGCAATTCTGAGAAATAAAGTCAGAATTGTGTGATATAAACTCACAATTAAAAGTCACAACTGCATGATATAAATTCACAATTGTGAGTAATAAAGTTAGAATTGCGAGATATGAACTCGCATTTGCAAGAAAAAAAAAGTTAGAATTGCCAGATACAAATTTGCAACTGCGAGTTTATATCTTGCAATTCTGACTTTATTTCTCGCAATTGTGAGTTTATATCCCGCAATTCTGAATTTATAACTCACAATATTGTGTTTATATCTCACAGTTCTGAGAAAAAAGAATTGCAGGTTTATATGACGCAATTCTGAGTCAGAATTGCAAGACGTAAACTCGAAATTGCGAAAAAAAAGAGTCAGAATTGTAAGATAAAAAAACGCAATTACCATTTTTATTTTTTATTCAGTGGTAGAAATGGGCTTCCATACAAAACTAATTTTTTAGCATTTAAATGTTTAGATTATTATTTAAAAAAAATTATTAAGCAAGCATGCATAATATTATTTAAATGTAATGTTACAAAATATTTCTAATTCAAATAAATACTGTTATTTCGTACTTTCTATTTAAAGAAAAAAGATTATGTGTATTTTATGATCGCGGGTTTATATGATGCAATTCTGAGCAAAAAAAGTCAGATTTGCAAGACGTAAACTCAAAATTGCAAGAAAAAAAGTCAGAATTGTGAGATAAAAAGCTGCAATTACCATTTTTATTTTTTATTCAGTAGCAGAAACGGCTTACATACAAAACTAATTTTTTAGCATTTAAATGTTTAGATTATTGCTAGTTTTTTTTTATAATTTTTTTCAGCAAGCATGCATACTATTATTTAAATGTAATGCTACTATTACTATTAATATTACTATTAATGTAAATATTTCTAATTCAAATGCTGTTATTTCGAACTTTCTATTCAAAGAAAAAAGCAATTGTTTCCACAAAAAATATGAAGCAGCATAACTGTTTTTAAAATGTATAATAATAAGAACTGTTTCTTGACCAGCAAATCAGCATATGTGACCCTGAACCACAAAACCAGGCATAAGGGTCAATTTTTTGAAATTGAGATTTATACATCATTTGAAAGCTATTTGAAAATCTGGAATCTGAGGGTGCAAAAAAAATCTAAATACTGAGAAAATCGCCTTTAAAGTTGTCCAAGTGAAGTTCCTAGCAATGCATATTACTAATCAAAAATTACATTTTGATATATTTACGGCAGGAAATGTACAAAATATCTTCATGGAACATGGTCTTTACTTAATATCCTAATGATTTTTGGCATAACGGAAAAAAATCTATAATTTTGACCCATACAATGTATTTTTGGCTAGTGTTAAAAATATACTGTGCTACTTAAGGTCCAGGGTCACATATTAAAATGATTTCTAAAGGTAAATATTTAAAATTTATGATTTGAATTGCATGCACTTCTTTGTTTTATTTCTTCGTTACAGTTGTATTTGTGAGTCGTTTTGTATTGACATGCTCAGAAAGCATGGCATATTTTCAATACAACCAGTTTTTCTAATTTGGTCCTGCAAGCATTGTTATTGTTGTTTTTTTTCTTTTTGATGACAACTGCAATCTCTTACACGCTCTAGCTGTATGAAGCACACACACACACACACACACACACACACACACACACACACACACACACACACACACACACACACACACACACACACACACACACACACACACACACACACACACACACACACACACACACACACACACACACACACACACCTCAGCATTTAATTACCCTGCAATGAATGTACTTGCACACAGAACATCCTCTTGAAAAAGCCAACGCCTCGTTGTTCGCTGCTGAGACGATGATCAATGTTTCCCTCTGCCACCCACTGAAAAAACCACAGAGGTTCAGTTGCCTAATTCTTGACATGAAATATTACCTGCACCACTCCAGAGAGCCTCGCCGTTTGGATGGTGGGACAGATAGCATCCATCCTTTTGCTATAAGAAACAAACAAACAAACAAAAAGCTCTTCGACCTTTCACCCAACACGGGACGTACAACTGATAAGTAAGCGCCAATTTCTTTTCTCTTCTGCGCATTTTTTTTGCCTTTGGCCCAAGTTTCACCTTGCTGAGCCCATGCCCTTTATTAAAGGTAGTAATGGCTGCCGAGTCGCCTGCGGCTTTCTCAGATTTGTCAGTCATGAAAGGGGGAGGAAGGAAGATAAATCTTATTTCGCCAGCTAAGGGCTTCTATCTCAGCGACAGGATGAGAAGCCAGGCCCAAAAACACTCGCTGTGTGCGTTAGGCGGCTCCGGCTTTAAGCCTTGTCCTCTCTGATCAAACCAGGATTTATGGAAGCATCATAACTTCCGACAACATCCAGGAGCTTATTAATTTTATATGTTTCTGTCCATTCCCTGATATTCCCAGCCTTGACAGTCACTCAAGATAAGCCAAAAGCCCCTGACAGGATAGAGTGTATATATATTTTTCTCTTTTCTCCTGCTGAATAGGTTGCAGCTGAAACCTTGAGAGGCATCGGCGTGAGTTGATTTGTCGACAGTCTTTTTTTTGTCTTCTCCCTCTCGCTGCCATTCCTAACGGTCTTTAAATCAACCCGAAGCCCGGCTTGAGTGAAAAGCAGGCAACCTCACGGCGACCGGAACCCAGAAATCACCCTCACTTATAAACGTGCACAAAAAGAGCGGTTAAAAACAAGCCGTCTGAGTGTAAAGGCACCATAAACAGATGTAAAAGTGTGAATGTGTCATTTCTACACCACAAGTGGCATTAAATATAATTGCAAAAATTATGACAGCAAAATTCATACTTGCAGTCAAACCAAAAATTATTCAGACACCAGATATAATTTTTGATATTTTTTTTACTAGTGGGTGCAGGACATAATACTTTATTTATGTAAGTGAGTGTAGCAAAATGAAGTAAAGGGTGACGTATTATACCCTTCACACAGTGGACTAACAGTAAAAGTTATAAAAATTTGGGACCAAAAATTATTCAGACACTTCAGACCATGTTTGGCTTAAGTGTTTTTTCTTTAATTGCAACCTTTTCACACCACAGACTGAACAAAAAACAGAATATTTTTCATATTTGTATTTTTCTGTCTGTCTGAAATAAAATTATTTTATTTACAAAAACTTGACTGCGATGAATTTTATGTACATGGGTCAAAGACGATAAGATGTCTACATTAAAAGAAAGTGATTTTATGTCCATAGAAAAGTCTACTTTTAAGGTTTCAAATAAGTTTTTGGAGAATAAAATGTCAAAATTTGCTTGAAATAATTTTACATTGTCATTCAGTGTAACAATATTTATGTAAAAAATTTAAACATGCTTATTCTGACTTGTACATATTAAAATATATAAAAGAATTAGGGAGCATATACAATTTTATTGTGTTTTAAATGAGTAAAAATAAATAATATAATTTGTCTTTTAATATGTCATAAATTGATTTTTGTTGTAAATATGCCTGACAAGATTGTTACACTGAATGACATTTCAGTGGGTGTCTTCTGTAAATTGGGGAAAAATGTAGGATATTTATTTTTTGCTCAAAAAAAACAAACAAACCGTAATTAAATTAAACAAAAAACATTTTTATATTTTTTTTGGAAAAACAACAACAATTTAAAGCAGTATTTACGCTTTTTTTTACGTCTTTGACCCACATACCTAAAACACTCCAGTGATGTTTATTGATTCTAATGATGAATATAACATTATGTTTAAAATTAATTTGCAATTGTAAAATATCCCATGCAAAGTAAATAAAATATATTATTTAAAATGCAAAATGTTAAAGTAATATACATTTTATATTGATGGGCAATGATTTATCACATCCAAAATAAAAGTTTTTGTGTACACAATATACAGTATGTGTGTGTACTGTATATATTTATTATGTATATATAAATACACACACACATGCATGTATATATTTAAGAAAAAATTTTATGTTTATATATTAAATATATTTATATATAATATACATTATGTACTGTACACACACACACACACACACACACACACACACACACACACACACACACACACACACACACACACACACACACACACACACACACGTAAATACATTTTCAAAATATATACTGTATGTGTGTGTCTTTATCTACACAAAATAAATATACACAGTAAACACATATATTATATAAACAAAAACTTTCATTTTGGATGCGATTAATTATGATTAATCATTGCCCAGCACTAAAATTTTACTAAAAAAAAATTTTACTAAAAAAATAACCAAACTGTGTTTATGTCTTAACAACAATCACTACGGTATGCCTATAATAAGTGTTTATATTCAGACTTTTTTAGACCTGTAGGGGCAACAATCGCTGCAAAGTAGCCCAGTACCTGCATGACTCGTCATATCCATAAACACACAGAAGTAGCTCCAGCTACATTGTTCCTCCACAAGACGCATGCAGTTTTTTCTGTTAACCACTAGAGCACCAAAAGTTACAGTGTGCCTTTAATTTATGTGGCAGGTCATGCAAGTTCATTTTGCAGCTTTTGTTCAGATCCTGTTTCATTGCTTTTCACATCATGACAGCATAAGTTCATTTGCCATAAAGTTTCATGTGCCTCTATAAATGGTAATGACCTCTGCCATGTAAGGATGATGACAACATTAGGCTCTCTTTATGACAATACCCACAGAGACTGGACAGATGGCGCTACCATCACCTCTCTCTCTCTCTCTCTCTCTCTCTCTGCAGTGCTCAAGAACAGAGCAGAAGGGGTTGTTAACCAGAGTAAGCAGTAGTTATAAAGTGGTCAGGAGGCATGTTTATGGTCTGAAGGATGAATGTGAAAAGGACAGGCAAACATACTGACACAACATCTGAATGATTCATTCATAAATCATGTGATGTGTTTTCAGTATTCTGAGCTTTAACAATAACACAGTTAAAGTAAATTCTATTAACTCTTTTTTTCACCAAATGCAGAATTTTCCGGGTTTCCACATTTTTACTGTTATACACTTGGGGGTGCTATTATGCATCTCCTGAATGAGCCCAGAATCTCCCGATCAAAAACACAGGCAAGGAAGATGCAGAAACGAGTGATCTTATATGTAAGCAGATGCGTATGAAAAAATGCGATCATCAACAAGAAACAACAAATAAATGAAAACTGACTAATGTTACGGAGTGAAATGTTGATCCAGGAAGTGGTATAAAAAAAAAAAAAAAAGCTTTGGGAGTGTTGATGGAAGTGATTTTATAAAAATGTGATTTTCTCAGCTTTTTGCTCAAAAAGTTTTTTTTAATTTTTTTTAATGAAACTTACCTACATTTAAGTGTTGATAAAAAAAGAATGATTGAAGCTAGAATAAAACATGTGTTTTTTATTTTGATGCATTGCATGTTCAGATATTCATACAACAAAATATTCTTGGGGCCATGAAATTTTAGTTAAACTGGTCAAAAATGCTGCCGGTGGCTGTTAAATTTTTAAAAACACTGGCATGGAAAGAGTTAATTTCCATGAATCAGTTCAAACTGTCCAGTGAACTGATACACAACTTTGACTGATTTCCACAATTGATTTCAAACAAAAATGTGTATGGCCTTTGTGATTTAATTTATTTACAATAATAAATTGTAATTGCATAATAGCAACAATGGCTTGATTAAACTGAGTTAAAAAAAAGTCGATTTTATTTACTTTCGCTAATTAAAAAGTAGCATACCATTCAAGCTATTTTAGAGCAAAAACATAAATATGTGACCCTGGACCACAAAACCAAAGTAAGCCTTTAAGTAGCACGGGTATATTTGAAGCAATAGCCAAAAACACATTGTATGGGTCAAAATTATCGATTTTTCTTTTATGCCAAAAATCGTTAGGATATTAAGTAGAGATCATGTTCCATGAAGATATATTTTGATATATGTTAATTTCCTACCGTCAATATATAAAAAATTTTTTAATGAGTAATATACATTGCTTAGAACTTTATTTGGACATCTTTAAAGGCGAATTTCTAAATATTTAGATTTTTTTTAACCCTGAGATTTCAGATTTTCAAATATGTGCATCTCGGCCAAATTTATTCAAAATATATCAATGGAAAGCTTATTTATTGTATAAATATGTATAAATCTAAATGTACCCTAATGTCTGGTTTTGTGGTCCAGGGTCACATATCAAGAAGCCAAAATACTGAGAAAGCTGTATATATATCACCAAACAGTATTTCAACTATATTACCAGGTTAACATTTACTCTAAACAACTCAAAATCACTTGTAACTCATAAAGCATTTAAAGCATACAATGCACTTACACTATATTAAAGCATAGTGTAATAAAAAAAAAAACTAAAGAACAAAAGCCTCTTCAGTTTCAGAAACTAGGTATTGCTTGGGACGAGTTGAACAGTAGAAGGGATTTGTGATATCAGCCATTTTATAAATCTTAATAGTATTGACAGTGAATAAGACATTTTTTTTTTTGGTTACGGTCGTAGGGTTTTAAAATGACTTCAGGGTGAGTCAATGGTAGCAGAATTTCATTTTTGGGTGAACTATGCCTTTAACATCAAAGCAAGTGATAATGACACATAAGGGAACTGTGTACAGCAAACTGTGTACAGTAAATGTAACGTGTATGTGGCATTAGTGACCTCTTGGAGGAGGTATAGATGCGGGCAGTAGTTTTATGCTGCATAAAGAGTGCAGCCCTGCGGCCGAGGAGACGACATGACTGGATCCATCCTCACTCAGTGGGCGGCAGGTGACCTGCCTGATGGTTTCAGATCCATTTACTTTCTCTCCTGCTCTCTTCTCCCAAACCTAAACACCGGAAGACTTTAGAAGAGATGTGCTGCACGATCTTCCTCAAATCAAATCTCTTTCTTCCGATTTATAACACAAGGTGCTTGACAATGAAATCTCTCTGTTTATGAGCCAATCAAATCCCAAAGAATCTAATCAAGTCCCGCTCTACAATTCAATTTAACCTACAATTTAAAATACATTGCCTTGCAAAAGTATTCATACCCCTTCATTTTTGTCACATTTTGTTTTGTCGCAGCATTATGTTAAACTGCTTTAAATTAGTTTTTCCCCACATAAATTTACACTCCATACACCATAATAATGACAAAGCAAAAACCAGATTTGCACATTTTACAAATTTATTAAAAATAAAACACTGAAATAAGTACATTGCATAAGTATTCATACCCTTAACTCAGTACATAGTTGAAGCACCTTTACAGCCTCAAGTCTTTTTGGGTATGATGTGACAAGCTTTGCACATCTGCATTTGGCAATTATCTGCCATTCTTTGCCTCACCTTTTCACCTCTCAAGCTGTGTCAGCTTGGATGGGGGCTGGCAGACATTTTCTAGAGTCCTAGTTGTTCCAGTCGTCTTCCATTATGGATAATGCTTCTGTGAACCTTCAATGCAGCAGATTTTTTTCTGAACTCTTCCCTAGATCATTGCCTTAACGCAAGTCTGTCACTGAGCTCTACAGGCAGTTATCTTGACCTCAGGACTTGGTTTCTGCTCTGATATGCATTTTCAGCTGTTTTACCTTTTCAGAGAGGTGTTTGCCTTTCTAAATCACACTCATTCAAATGAATTTGTCACAGTTTAACTCCACTCGAAGTGTAGTAACATCTAGAAGCAATATGAATGCTCCTGAGCTAAATTTCGAGTGTCCCAGAAAAGGGGATGAGTACTTACAGTATGCAACGGGATCTTTTCAGTTTATTTTAATAAATTTGCACAAATGTTAAAAACGTATTTTTTGCTTTGCCATTATGGAGTAGGGAGTGTAGATTGATGTAGGAAAAAAGTAATTTAAAGTAGTTTAACATAAGGCAGCAACATAACAAAATGTGAAAAAAATGAAGGGGTATGAATAATTTCGCAAGGCACTGTCGGTTGTGAATAGCATTTAATTGTTACTATAAGACCAAATGTTTCTTTCTTCGAGAATAAAATGGCTGATTTTTTTAAAAATGAGTTAATGGTCAATTTGTTTCATTGGTTTCTGAGACTTCAAAGGGTTCAAGAGCTTATAAGGCAAACAAATATATAGCCGCTTTTAGGAGAGTAATTTCCCATTCAATTATTCTATAGTTAAACACTCACAGATATGTCAACGACTCTTTTTCAAGTGCTCCTTGTTGATTATGCTGTAAGAACGTATGATGATATTCATAATCACATTAGCTTTCGCTTCTTAATCGTTTGGTGATAAGTGCTCCATTCTGCCCGTGTTTAAAGAGACTCAAGCCCAAACTTAAAATCAACACACAGGAAAGCCTCTAAATCCACTTATGCTGATGTCCAAAGGCGCAAGAGATAGATAATCACAATAATGTGCTTAAACATGGTGAAAAATGTCTGCAGATGGAAAAAATAGCCACGGCGTGGGTGGATTTTACCGATTTAGAAACGGGAAATGAGCATCACGGTACATATAGATCGAGTGTGAAGAATCACAGCACACAAAACAAGGATTGTCACCCCACTGTACACAAAGAAGAAGTAAACATGAAAATATAGCTGCTATTCCTACTGTAGACATCTATTTTACTGAGCTTCTTGGCCCCGTCGTCTCACACACACTGAATATCAAGGAAATGTGTGTCCTGAGAAATCACACCTGTCTCTGTGACAGCCGCAGGCTCTGGAAACAGCAAAACAAGAGCCAGGGGAGCAGCAACCACTTTTTGTAGCCAATCAAAAATCTAGCAAATCAGATGCCGATCTCAACCTGTCAATCATTTTGGAGGGAGGGTGTTTGAGTGAATGGATGGGTGTCATATTTCGCGCCAATCAAAATGAAAATAGTACTATATATGAATGTATGTAATAATGTAGTCATGAGATCAATAAAATACTGTCAAAAATAAATAAATAAAAATATACAGTTGAGGTCAAAAGTTTACATACACCCTGCGGAATCTTCACAATGGTAAGTATTTTACCAAAATAAGAGGGATCGTACAAAATGCCTGCTATTTTTTATTGAGTATACTGACCAGAATAAGATATTTCTCATAAAATACATTTACATATAGTTAGGGCTGTGCAATATATCGAACGATATTGTGAGGCGTGTTTAGTCAATGAAGCCGGTGCTTTGATTAGTAGTAAATCTCCATCACGTGCGTTCCGCTCAGGTTCCGCTGGAGCGGCAATTGATACACAGAGACGTAAATCTCTGACAAGCTACGCCATATCGAGCTTAATATCGCATTCGTTTGATATATTGCACAGCCCTAACATATAGTCCACAAGAGAAAATAGTTGAATTTATTAAAATGACTCAAGTTTCATACACTTGACTTTTAATACTGTTGTTATCTGAATGATCCACAGCTGTTTTTTTTTTTTGTTTGTTTGTTTGTTTGTTTGTTTGTTTAGTGATAGTTGTTTATGAGTCCCTTGTTTGTCCTAAACAATTAAACTGCCTGCTGTTCTTCAGAAAAATTCTTCAGGTCCCACAAATTCTTTGGTTTTTCAGCATTTTTGTGTATTTGAACCCTTTCCAACAATGACTGTATGATTTTGAGATGCATCTTTTCACACTGAGGACAACTGAGGGACTCATATGCAACTATTATAGAGGTTTTAAACACTCACTGATGCTCCAGATGGAAACACGATGCATTAAAGGTCCCATATTGTCAAAATTGAAATTTTCTGGCTTTTTTCATGATAACTGAGGTCTAGGGGCTATGTAACAACCATATGAGTTTCAAAACAGTCAATCCACAGTAAACTGCACACAGCCTGCTTAAAGTAGCTGTTCATTTTCACAAGCCGCTGTGACTTCCGTAAAAATGTGACGTCCGATCTACTCAGTCACCACCTTCAGTCACCAACCACCGTCCCACCCTCCTTTTGTCAAACCCCCAGACATCGCGTCCATGCCATTGTTGAGCAACAACAACACGAAAACAAGTTGAGAAAATGCTGTTCAGTCGATAGACGTCGAAACTACATCATTGCACAGGCTTCCAAACAACGTTAATATAAAAGACCAGTGGCACGTCAACTTCAGCCTCTTTCACACAGCCATTCCGGAAAATACACGGAGAATGTGTCCCATGATTTGTTTCGGAATTGTTTGATTTGGTTCATTCACAAAGTGATTTTCCAGAATCTGTGCGTGCTTTACACACAACCCATAAAGACACGTGACATTTGGATGTGAGGTGTAATGCGACGCTTACATTTCACTAAACTGAAACTAACCTGATGAACGATCTGTGCTTCAGCGGTGATAGTGAGGAGCTCCCTGATCGCTGCTTCATTCCACTTTTTTTCGTAGTGAAGAGTTGCAGGGTAACGTGCATCATCACTACAACACTGCCTTTGTGGCATTTGGTTTTGGCTTTTGTTCACACAGCGCTCGTTCCCGTAATTTTCTGGAATCAGCGCGCATTGTGAAAGGGGCTTTACTAAAGCAACAGTTACGTAGCTTACTGCATTCGGTGTTTGAAAAAGAAAAAAACATTAATGATCGCTCTGAAATGTCCTGTTGAGTATCAGCAAGCCACAGCAGGCTAGACTCTGGGCTAGGCTACAGCATACATGACCGTAGTTACTTGTGGTTGGCCTGGCTGTGAGTCACTCAGAAAACAACATGCCAATCACAAGAGAGGCTCATGAATATTAATTAGATGGGCCAGAATGGACCTGTTCTTGACAGAGCTCATAAAAAAGGAGCTGTAAAAATGTATTGAGATGGATTTTGGCACTTATACCGCAAATATATATACTTAAGGACATCAACAATTAAAATAAACCTCCAGAAATGTGTACAATATGGGACCTTTAAGAGCCAGGGGGTGAAAACTTTTGAACCGAATAAAACTGTAAAAAAAAAATTCAATTTGCCTAAATTTCATTTTTTTTCATTTAGTACTGCCCTTCAGAAACTACAGTAGATACTTAAGTTTCCCAGAAGACAAAATAAGTTAAATTTACCCTAATCTTCAAATTCAAAAAGTTTTCACCCCTTGTTTTCTTCATATATATGAAAATGTTTATTTATATTTTATTAAATATTATATTTATGTTTAGATATATTATACTTATAGTTATTTATTACATACTCTGCAAAAAATGCTTTTCTTACTCAGATTTTTTTGTCGTTTCCAGACCAAATATCTAAAAATTCTTAAATCAAGAAGGATCTTCTTGACAAGTAATCGTTTTTTTTCAGAAAAAACAAGTCAAAATTAAGTGAGTTTTTGCTTGAAACAAGCAAAATAATGTTGTTTTCTGTTCGAAATACAATTATTTTACTTATCCCACTGGCAGATTATTTAGGTAATAATTTTTCATCTAAAAGAAAAGATTTTTTGTAGATATATTGGCTGGAAACAAGACAAAAAATCCTAGTAAGAAAAGCATTTTTTGATGTGTAGTTATTATTTAGATTATTTGTTTTTCTTTTTGAAGTGAAATATGACCAGGACTTGCATTCCAGCATGTTTAAAGTCTATATTCTTTCAGTATCCTCCATGTAGAGCTCTGCATTACAGATGTATTGCCATAATCTGCTGATGTATTGTGGGATACAGGAAGTGAAGTGTTTACTGTCTCTGTATTGAAGGCTCAGCTCCAGACAGTGTGTTAAAGCTCAGCTCTCACATTGACACTGAGATCTGTCTGCCCTCTGGAAATCGATGCACAGGCATTTCTCAACATCGATTATACAATTATGCAGGTTAAATCATCAAGCCCACACACACTCTTACAAGAGAGGAGGTGTGCGCGCACTCTTGAAACACACACACACACACACACACACACACACACACACACACACACACACACACACACACACACACACACACACACACACACACACTCACTCACTCACTCACTCCAGGTGCAGGTACTTCATGAGCTGATTAGAAATGCCACGGGGGAGTTGAACATCACTCTTAGCAGCTCCAGAGCTACACAATTGAATCATAATTAATAGTAGCAGCAGGAGGTTGTGATCCACACACACTCACACACACAGCGCTACTAAAGCTGTACATACTGACAAATTATGCAGAGTGAAACACAGCAGTGTCACTAAAGCCTTCTGCTTAAAGAATCAGTAATACATATTTGAACATACACCATGGTATTATGATAATGTCTTTTTTCCTCCAATTACCATTATATTACCATATTTTCTGAATATGCACAATGGTAATGTCATACCTTTTTTTGAAACACGTAATAGCGATTTCATTTTTTTCACATGGTTAGACCATGTTTTTTGGACATCTATAGTATTACCATGTTTTTTACACCACTGTAATACCACATTTTCATATGTTTCTTGAATGTGTACAATAGCAATATCATGTTTTTTGGACATTTACCCTCCTTACGAAAAAATAAAGCATTGATGGTAATACTATGGTACTCTGAAATACACCATGGTCCTCAAATTCGTGTACCATGGCATTTACCATGCTTGTTAAATTTACTACAGTGTTATGTTTTTTGAATATGTACCATAATAATACCATGTTTTTTTAAACATGCACCATTGTAATACTATAGTAGGTTTTGGCTTTTTGAATATGTGCAGTTACAGTACCATGATAATACCATGGTTTTTTTAAATATGCATGATGATAATTCTATATGTGTGATCCTAGACCACAAAACCAGTCATATTTTTGAAAATCTGGAACCTGAGGTTGCAAAAATAAAATAAAATAAAATAAATACATAAAATAAAGTCTTTAAAGTTGTCTAAATGAAGTTCTTAGCGGTGCATATTCCTAATCAAAATTAAGTTTTTAAAATATTTACAGTAGGAAATTTGCTAAAGGGTCTTTACTTAATATCCTAAAGATTTTGGCATAAAAGAAAACTCTATAATTTTGACCCACGCATACAATGTATTTTTTGCTATTGCTACAGACTGGTTTTGTGGTCCAGGGTTGCATAGATATTTTTTTATTTATCATTTTATAACTGTGTTTCTTATGTATGGACATGAATATGGACCAAGGTAATAACATGTTTTTTGGATGTGTACTATAGCAATATCATGTTTTAGGACATTTACTAGCCTTACAAATAAATCATGGCATCAGTTGTAATACTATGGTACTTTGAAATGCATCTAGCATTTCATTTAGTAGTTCATAGTGTCTCAGTAGTGAAATTCATATACCATGGTATTTACAGTAAACAGAGAATACCATGATACTAGCATGGTAGCATGTCCAAAAAACATTTTTTTTGTAAGTGATGGTTTGGTAAGTATGGTTATATTTGATCTGTGCATGATTATGGTAAAGAGTCAGTACCATTTTATATAAAGTACCATGGTACTCACATTACACTCTTAAAAATAAAGGTGCTTTAAAAGATTCTTCACAGAAATGCCATAGGAGAACCGTTTTTGGTTCCACAAAGAACCATTCAGTCAAAGGCTCTTTAAAGAACCATCTCTTTCTTACCTTTTTATAATCTGAAGAACCTTCTTTCACCACAAAGTACCTTTTATGAAACAAAGGTTCTTCAGATGTTAAAAGTTCTTTAAGGAACCATTCAGACAAAAAAAAAGTTCTTCTTTGGCATCGTGAAGCACCTTTATTTTTAAGAGAGTACTGTGCCATAGTAAACAGCAGCTGTAAGAGTTGTCTCAGGTTATTTTAATTCTCAGTTCTCCTGTTGGTAGTCATACAATGTTAAAGTTCATCAAATATAATGTGGCAATGTTCAACACGATTCCTTTTGTTAGCCTCTGGTCTCAGTACAATGACACTGTCTTGTTTTAATACACTTTATGTCAACCAAGTGTGTTTATATGTGTGTGTGTGTGTGTGTGTGTGTGTGTGCTCTCAACTTAAAATTATGCAACTTGCCCGTCTCTCTCTCTCTCTGACCGTCTGTTCTTGCAGCCCAGCTCACTGCAATCAATTATTGTTACGGTAGAATCATTAATAATTTCCTAATGAAAATGATTCTGTTGATCTCTGTTGTATTTTAATTAAACATAATTACGCTGGCGCTCAGAGCTGTGGTGGGGACCCCTTCAGGGTACAACCCAGTTTTAACACCCTGATAATGAAATTTTACATTGTGTTCAGTTGTTTGGTTATTATGCGTCGCAGTATTTTCCGCTGTTCAAAGATAAGAGATAATAACCCTGGCACCTCCGTGTGCTTTGCCTCCGTGCCTTTCAAAGGGGAAGATGAAATGAAAACAATTTAATGGCCTTAACAGTTTAAAACACGACAGCGTTTGTCTTTTGTGTCGTTCCAAACTCAGCTGGCATGTGTCCGTCTTCGAGCGCTTTATTGTCAGCGTGAAACCCCTCACCCAGCACTGCGCTTACACAAAGACATGCACGCAAATGGAGATAAATATACGTTTGAAGGTTCGGTTTGTACAGTGATGAAACAGTTCGGTGCCTATTAGGGTTGGGAACGGAGAATGGGTTTGCATTCAGAACTGGTTCCAAATAAATGTGGCAAGCAAAACATTTGCATGACATTTGGTTCTGATAGCGCTTCTTGGCGTTTTCTGCACTGATATTAAATCTACAGCACTACTGCAAAAACAATCATAACTGTGAGTTTCAACAAAATGTTACGAGGTAGAAATTGGTGCTAATAATTACTTATAAGACAAAAGCCTCATTACATGCAATGACAAACACACAGCATGTCTGATATAGGCTGATCTGACTCTTCTTTTAAGGAATCACAAATGAGCTCCAAACTATTTTTAATGACATTTGTTGAAGGCAAGGCACCACAGTTCGAGACCCAGAAAGGTAGTTGAATAAAGTCGTTATTTTTGTTTTTCTTTGCACACAAAAAGTATTCTCATAGCTTCATAAAATTACTGTTGAACCACTGATGTCACATGGACCATTTCATCAATGTCGTTACTACATTTCTAGGCCTTGAAACAGTTCCTAATGTCTATGCAGGGTCAGAAAGCTCTTAGATTTCATTAAAATATCTTAACTTGTGTTCAGAAGATGAACGAAGGTCTGACGGGTTTGGAACAACATGATGGTGAGTAATTAATGACAGATTAATTGATTTTTGGCAGAACTATCCCTTTAAGTCAAATCAGGATCTGAATCAGTGTCACTCACTTCTTTATGATTCCCATCCCTAGTGTCTATATGCACAGATAGAAGATGAGAGACAGAAGATTATGAAAAGAAAAGGCAGGAGGTCAAGGCAGCGACGGAGGTCAAGGTAACATGTCTCTGCTCTGACTCCGTCAACGCAGACGCACAATAGAGATGTGCGGAGGAGAATCAGATGGAGAGGAATTACAGAATATGAGCTGCACAAAGACACACTGAATTAGTCCAGTCCTGCGGTCTATGAGCTTATGTAAAACGCTCTCGTTACACTGGTCAATTTCCACACGCACAATGGCCAAATTTCCCCCTCGACTCCTCTGACATGCTCTATCTGACTGTTCCTGCTTCTAAGAGGCTTAGAGCAAAAAATTTAGGTGACCTTTAAATAATCAGACACACTAGAGCTGAATATCTGCTGTCCAAACGCACAAGAGCTCAACTGTCTGCTGCCCAAATTTCAAAAGAATAAATTTGATTTTGAGTGTCATTTAAGTGTCTGTCAGGCACATTAACGTCTTAGAAACACAACACAACTAAGTTACATAAATAATAAATTGGCTTTAAGACGAAATAAGTGTCAGATTTGTGACAATTCAAAGCTGCTTCAGTCAATTTAGTCACGAAGAGCCAGACTTTCAACTCTAAACATATACCTGGCCAAGAATCCCACTTATGTAGGAAAACAACATCTGACTGACATATAAATCAACCAACCACTGTTCGCTTTGTTAATACATTATAACTCTAAACTCCTTGAGATAATCACACAACAGTGGCAAAAACAGCAGAAATGTCTATAGACCTTGTAATGATTCAAGTTAAACAAAAAAACGTACTTTTTTTTTTATACAGGACAATCCGAAGCAACTATATTCAGAAACGGCAATAAACATATTTCATTTGAGCCAAAACCAAGAAATACAGAGGAATAACACGAGGCTAAAAAGATGTTTACAGGTTGGTTGTTCCTAGTTTTCCTGATTATTCTTGTTGCGCTATTTTCAGTGAGTCCTCCATTGGTCGCTCAGAGCCGCCCGCAGGGAATCACACACACCCAACAGGCCTGAATATAACCGATTAAACTGTACAGGATTGTGGGATGCATTTATTACTGGAGCAAACACACAATTCCCATCTTCACCATGTTTGTCTGTTCACAGAAAGTGTTTTAGCGCGGTGAGGGTGATGTTGTGTACAGGGACTGGACTGTGAACGTTCAAGGCCTTGAGAGAACGCTGATGCAACTATTTGCAATAAAATGTCAATAAATGTGTGCTGTATCCTAAACAAGTGTGTCAGCCAATAGGGAAAATGGCCATTATTTTTCTTAGAGTCTTTTTTTTTTTTTTAAATGTACCTATTTATTCATTTTGTCTCTCATTGTCTGGCAAGCACTTACAAAAAAGTGCATACCATGAATGAACAAACAAAAGAATGTTATGGCACAATGGCTGATATTAAAATTCTATTTTTTTCCACAGTAAATAAATAAATTAAATAATCTTAATTGTTTCTAGTGAATTTACGCATCATTACAATTGATTAACAAAATGGTAACGGATTATTTTTTTTTTTAGATTTGATACCCTTACAGAAAAACTACATGAATTTCACATGTGCAAAAACACATGTGGTCACATGTGGCCACATATACATGTGATTCTGCACATGTGACAATTCACATGTGAAAGCATGTGCAAAGCACATGTGTACATGGGAAATTCACATGTGCCACATGTGAGAGTAACATGTGACATGTGCAGAACACATGTGCCACATGTGAAAATCAATCAAATGTGGAAAATATGTGGACACATGTGACCACATGTGGAAAATATATGGACACATGTGACCACATGTGGAAAATATGTGGACACATGTGACCACATGTGGAAAATATATGGACACATGTGACCACATGTGGAAAATATGTGGACACATGTGACCACATGTGGAAAATTTATGGACACATGTGATCACATGTGGAAAACATGTGAAATTCATGTGTTTTTTCTGTAAATTATTTGTATTTTAAATATTTAAAATATTATTTAAAATATTTTTAAAATATGTATAAAAATATTAACTTTAAGTGAGCATTATAAGATAGTAAAAGTAATAGAAATGTAAAAAATAAAACGAGAATGCATTTACATTTATCCAATCCGACCAATCAGCATTCAAACCCTAACTATCCGTTTGATAAAATACAGTCAAGCAAAGATGAATCGGTGACCTCGCAGTGGAGTCGTCCCTCTCGCTAATAAATACGAAGGCAGAGAAGAAATTACAGAGACTTAACAAAACACTCCAGAAATCCTGTTATTAGCCTTTTTGTTTCCCATATTCAGTCTCCTGGCAAAAAGATTAGACGATTTTAAAAGAACTGCGTAATCTTCTTTAACTGCTTATCAAAACTTTAATGATTTGCTGATAAAGTGCACAAATGAAGGCGCTGGTAAAGAGGATCAGCCCCACAGTGCAGTGCAGTGATTAGAAGATGAGAGCTGGGAAACGAAAAATCCCACGTCTGCTTCGTGTTCACTTTGAGGGGGAAGAAACTCGACGCAGAGAGAGTCATAATCATCCGAAAACATTCGGCTAAATGAGAGCTCTCGTTCTGAAATCCTTGTACTTTGCTTATTTACTTGTTTATACATGCACCTCAATGCAATATTGCCATCAAAGCAGGCGTTCATAAAAAAACAACACTTCAAACTGCTATGTCAGCACGCTTCCCTTACAAAAATGTATCAGGGAAACAACCGTTTTGCTCAAATTCAATTGCATCTAATGGCTAGGTTAAAGACTGAAATTAACCAAATTACATTGCTAACACCTAAGCTAAAACCTTGTTAAGAAGAGGTTGATGAGAGACTTACTGGATAAGAACAAATCACACTGTAATCACAGAGTCACACTGATGGACTCAAGGCAAAATAGTGACCACACACAACACACTAGTAACTACCCAGCAAAGGCAAAAACCCCAAACAGCTTATAGAGTGACACATCATCCTCAGAAAAATGTTAAATGTTTCTACTGTAAAACTACAGTAAATTGCAACTTACAATTGCAAAACTCTTAAAAACATACCTATATATACACAATTCTCTGCAGTTTCCATCTGAAATGACCACAAATGGCAATAAAACACAGACAACTTTTATTCCTGTTGACACAAATTATGATTACGGGCCAGATTATCGATTAAAGGCACACTATGTATGCTTTTTCGATGAAACAATCCAAAAACCAATAGAACAATGTTATATATTTTGCTGATTTGTGTACTTACATTATCCCACATGTTTCTGAGAATGTTTAAATCCAGAGAAATAAGCTGTTAACTAGTGTCCTGTCCCTTGTCATTGCATCGCCTGCCAATGACGTCATATATCATTTGTAGAAAACATGGAAACCCCAAAGACACTTTAATATGTTACGCGTTTTATTAAGACAGGTGATGAACGCACAGAGTAACATTATAACAAAACTTTTAACACTCAAATGGATTTAGCATGATAAAACAGTGCTGCTTTACCCCATATACCCATGACCAGAAAGAGCGTGAGTGGCATAATAAAAGCTCTGCTGCTTTCAAGCCGTGTCACACTCATCTCAATCACTTCCACAGCTTTCAGTTTCACACGGCTTCATACTTCAGTGAAGTTGATGAATCTTTAATACATTAGCTCATCTATGAACACGATTTCCGCCCGAGTCCCATCGGATTGTATCGGCCGTGGGGATAAAACAACTTCCATGATTCCATACCCAATTACTGTGTCATCAAACTAAGCCTTTGTTTCTTTGTTTGTTTTGAATATGTGCCCTCTAGTGCCGAAAATTACATACTGTGCCTTTAATAAAGACTACTTTTTATAGCATTTTCTTGCATAATACTATGTTACAACCTCAAAACAGTTTTACCACAGTGCATTATTTGTAATACATTTTGATGTTTGCATCAAAAAAACAGCTAAGCATAGTAAACTTGCTCGGTAGCTCACCCGGTACAGCACTGCAGCTGCGATGCTGAGCATTAGTTATGAGCCTCGTGAAACACAAGTCACAACAAAAGAATTCAAAGACTTGCAGAGGCAAGCTAATATGGCATGGTTACTTCATTAAATGCTTTTTACCTCAGGTTTGCTTTCGTTAAAGGATTAGTTCACTTTTAGAGCAAAAAATTACAGATAATGTACTTGCCCCGTTGTCATCCAAGATGTTCACGTCTTTCTTTCTTCAGTTGTAAAGAAATTATGTTTTTTGAGGTAAACATTTCAGGAATTATCCCCATACAGTGGACTTCTATGGTACCCATAAATTTAAATTTTCAAAATGCAGTTTCAATGCAGCTTCAAAGGGCTTTAAACAATCCCAGCCGAGGAATAAAGGTCTTATCTCTAGCAAAACAATAGGTCATTAAAAAAAAAAAAAAAAAAAAAATTATATACTTTTAAACCTCAAATGCTCATCTTGTCTAGCTCTGCCATGCACATGCATACTATGTGTAGTCCTGTTCAAGACAGTTAGGGTATGTCAAAAAACTCCCATCTCATTTTCTCCACCAACTTCAAAATTGTCCTACATTGCTGTTTTACCTTTTTTTGTAAAGGGTGTTTGATCTTCTTTGCATGTTACTTTGTAAACACTGGGTCGGTGCTTCTGCAGCGATGTAGGATGATTTTGAAATTGGAGGAGAAAATGAGATAGGAGTTTTTCGACTTACCCTAATTGTATTGAACCGGAATGCGCAGAGTGCACGCAGAGCTACAACAAAACAAACATTTGAGATTAAAGGTTGTATCAGCGATTTCTAGCCTGAAACATAAAGTGTAAAATTCAGTTGATCTTTCATCACGATCCGCTCGCTGCCTGCCCCATAAATTGTCTGTGAAAAAACCGTGTCTCTCTGGTCAGCCTAGGGTTCCGAGATATGCCAAAAAAACAATCGGCACTACCAACCATTCCACAGCAAAAACAAACATTGTTCCAACCAATCAGCGTCAGGGGTTTGGTGTTGTGGACTTTCGCTCCGCCTCCCTCACATCCCTGCACCAGTAGGAAAGTCCACAACACGAACCCCCTGACGCTGATTGGTTGGAACACGGTTTGTTTATCTGTGGAATAGTTGATAGCGCCGATTGTTTTTTTGCATATCTCGGACCCTAGGCTGACCAGAGAGACGCGGTTTTTTCACAGACAATTTATGGGGCAGGCAGCGAGCGGATCGTGATGAAAGGTCAGCTGAATTTGACACTTTATGTTTTAGGCTAGAAATCGCTGATACAACCTTTAAGAAGTATATACATTTTTATTTTTAGAAAATGGCAGTTGGTTTAGCTAGATAAGACCCTTATTCCTCAGCTGGGATCATTTAGAGCCCTTTGAAGCTGCATTGAAACTGCATTTTGGAAGTTCAAACTCACAGGCACCATAGAAGTCCACTATATGGAGATCATTCCTGAAATGTTTTCCTCAAAAAACATAATTTCTTTACGACTGAAGAAAGAAAGACATGAACATCTTGGATGACAGTGGGGTGAGTACATTATCTGTACATTTTTGTTCTGGAAGTGAACTACTCCTTTAACACTACTGGCTATGTTTAAGCTGGTGTTTAGTACATTATTTTAACAGGATAGAGCATTAACCTTTTAGCACATTTTCAATGGACATTTAATTTCCGAAATGCTGGGATACCTAGAAGAACACATAATAAAATGTTTCCAGATTTATTAAAACTGGAAACTTTTTTTGCGCCACTCACTGGAAATTTCACTTTGAAATTGATGCAAAATGTGCAAGAGGCAATGTAATATCATTTCGTACAAATATTGCCACAAGCATGTATTTCAATGAGCCTGGATTGGAATTTATTATGATTTTACAGTAATAACAACTGTAGAAATTATGATATCCTGGTGGAATACGTGTTGCTACCTGAAGCTGTGTATTGTCACTCATACTGTGTGAAGTTTAGACAGCACGGATGGGTTATTAGATCTTAATGTGGCGTTTGAAATCCAGATGATTTGCTACACGTGTACAGCTTTATGCTTGAAGAAACACGCGTGAATCAGTCACGCCTTTGGGCCATCCGCTGTTGAAATGCATTTGGAAACACGGAAAATAATGTCAACAAAGCAAATGTCAGCGAATGACATTTGTCATAGCAAAACCACAATGACCTGTGACCCCACGACCTTACATTACAAATCACACTGCTAATAGATGTAAGAGACACGGGAACCACGGAAACGCCACACAAAACATCTCTGAGCATTAGCTGTACACACACACACACGGGTCAAAAGAAAAGAAAGAAAATAGATGTAGATAGCGGAAGTGTGCAGTGTTGGTGTGTTTGGTACGGGCCAGATAAAGCGTCCTCTTACCTTTGCTGTAAACCACACAGTTGTTCTTGTTGTCGTCTGTTCCCTGCCAAGTCACATCCAGCAGCCACCTGGGGCCTGCGTTCAGCACCAGCGGGACGTGTGGCTTCGTCTTCTGCAGCGGTGGAGATAACACACACACAAACTCAAATCATTAGTTTATTTAGGGACAATTTAGCAACAAGCTCATAAGCACAAGGAACTTTTTGATTTTCAACAGAGCTCAACAATAAAGATTATATGTTTCATTTAATAATATAACGTTTCTTATGCTCACCATGGCTGCATTTATTTGATCAAAAATACAGAAAAAACTTTAATATTGTTATTCATTATTTAAATTTAAAACAACAGTTTTTTAATGTGAATATATTTTAAAATGTAATTTATTTCTGTGATACAAAGCTAATCATTACTCCAGTCTTCAGAAATCATTCTAATATGCTGATTTATTATCAGTTTTGAAAACAGTTGTCTATTTTTTTGGAACCTGTGATACTTTTTTCATAATTCTGATCAATAAAAGGTTAAAAGGAACAGCATTTATTTCAAATAGAAAGGTAACAATATACAATACTGTTCAGAAGTTTTGGGTTCAATACATTTTCATTCTTTCTTTTTCTGAAAGAAATTAATACTTTTATTCACCAAGGATGTGTTAAATTAATAAAAAGTGATAGCACAGATTTACATTGTTAGAAAAGATTTATATTTTATATAAATATATAAAATGCTGTACTTTTAAATTGTTATTCATCAAAGAATCCTAAAAAAAAAAAAAAATGAACTGTTTCCAACATTGAGAATTCTAATAATAAATCAGCATATTAGAATCATTTCTGAATAATCATGTGACACTTAAGACTGAAATAACAGCTGATGAAAATTCCGATTTGCATCACAGGAATACATTTTTATTTTAAAGTACATTAAAATAAAAACCATTATTTTATATTGTAATACAATTTTGCAACATTACTGTTTTTTTTCTGTATTTTTGATCAAATAAATGCAGCCTTGATAAACATAAGAGACTTCTTCAAAAATACATTACAAGGCTTACTGATCCCAAACTTTTGTTTTTGTTTGGGGTTAGTATTTATTTATTTATTTATTTTTTAGAAAAAAAATCCTGTTTTTGTAGCAAGACACGAACTGGATTAACGGCTGCTGAGAATTAAGCTTTGCAGAAAATTGATTTTTTAAATTGTAATAATATTACTGTAACTGTGTTCACTATATTCTAGTTTAAAGAAATGCAGCTTTGGGAGTATAAAACACTTCTTTCAAATCATTAAAAAAGCTTTCAGACCACACAATTTTGTTAATAACAACATTTAATACATTAAAAACATTTAATACATTATAAAAATTCAAATATTAAGTGTAAAAACAGCAAGTAGTGACAACATGACACTGGTCATCCTTATTGTCAAGACTTGATTAATAAATATAAATCTGAACCTTTTTAGGACAGACAAAAGAATAAGACTACTAGTCTCTCCGGTGAAGGAGAAGAGGAGAATTCTGGGATATATATGTGGACATGATGAGAAGTGACACTGAAGCTCAAGCAGTTTCTAGAGTTTAATGGTGTGTTCAGTATCAATAACCTCTCCACCAGCCCAGCGTCCTCTCATTTAACTCCGGAGAGTGTGGAATTATCAGCCCAAATTTTTCCCAACGATCCAGTTTCTGATCTCTCCGATTACGGCCTGATCTCAGGTGCCTGGGAATTGCAAAAAGAATGCGGACGGCTTTCGGCGAGGAGAAGGCGAGCGTTCAGGACTGAACTTTGGCCACATTGTGCCTCCCTATCGCCACCATCTCACTATTTCCTGCAACGGGCCGAGAAGAATTTAAAGAATCAGTATCCATTTCAAAGGCCGATTGAGGTTACGTTTTTATAATGCTCCGGCAAATTATTCCGAATGTGTAACGTCATTTTTCTTTTCTGGCCGGGGTCGAAACGCGCCGCTTTAAGTATCTATCTATAAGGTGAAAGCGGTAAGATAGAGAAAAGCTACTAAAATGCACTCGCACCCTTTTGTGGAGAAAGGGCCGCTGCTGCTGCCCGACTGTTCTCTATGCCAGTTTTTTTCCCATTTCATTTTTCAAATGGCTTTTTTTAAAGGCCAATGAAAGCCTAGAGAACATCATCTCCTCACTCCGAGGCAGGATTGGTAGAGATCTTGGACAGCTGTTACAGTAGCCCATTACTGGCAGGCAAAATGTCTGTCTTTCTGGGCCATTAGACGTGACGCCCCAGGCACACCTTCATTAGAGTGCAGCAGAAATAGTTTAGCTAAGTGAAAATGGGCTGGAGTCACTCTCAGGCAGCTCACGTGACATCATTTCCTTTCTCAACTCCACAGTGCTGAGTGTTGAGCTTTAGCGATTTGCTCCTGCGAAGTATGCATTCACGACAGATAAAATGTCAGAAACACACTGTCAAACTATCAGTGAAAAGGAAGTGTTGCTCAGTGCTTATTTAAAAATCAACTTTGTTTCTCTTTAAATCCTTTAGGAGAAGTAAACAGACAGCGTATACAGTTATAAAATCAATGTGGAATCAAAGTTTAGATAATGAGAGAATATTTATAGAGAAATATTTGAGTTCCTATTGAGATTTGATTGCAGATTTTCTAAAAATAAAGGTTCCATGCATGTTCCATTGCACAAAAGGTTTTTATAGGGGAAAAAGTTCATCAGATTTCATCAGATATATAGATATATATATATATATATATATATATATATATATATATATATAAAAAACGGTAATTCAAGAACCGTTCAACCATTCGTTGTGGAACCAACAATAGTTCTTCTATGGAATTTCTGGGAAAACTTCATTTTGGAATCTATATTTTGAACATGTTTCTTTATTGTTATCAAAGGTTCCATGAGAAACCGTTTACATGCTTGGAACCTTTCTATTAAACAAAAAGCTCTTGTTGTGGGAAAAGGTTAATCAGATTATTAAAATGGTCTTCAAACTATAAAAAAATGGTAAATCAAGAATTGTTCACTTAAAGGTTCTACGTGGAACCCTCTGTGGTTCTTCCATGGCATTGCTGGAGAAACCTCCTTTTGGAATATTTATTTTTGAATGTTTCTTTATTGCCATCAGTGCTTTCATTAGAAACCTTTAACATTCTTGGAACATTTCCATTGAATGAAAAAAGAAGAATTCAAGAATCGTTCACTCAAAGGTTCTTTGTGGAACCCTCAATGGTTCTTCAATGGCATTGCTAAAAAAAACAGCAATCTTTTTTGGAATCTTTATTTTGAAAGTTTCTCTATTGCTATCAATGGTTCCATGAAGAGCCTTTAACATTCTTGGAACCTTTCCATTGAACAAAAATTTCTTATTGTGGAAAAAGGTTCATCAGATTATGAAAATGGTGTTCAAACTATAAAAAAAGGGTAATTTAAAAACCATTTACTTAAAGGTTCTTTGTAGAACCCACAATGGTTATTCTACTCTCTTAAAAAGCAAGGTTCCATGAAGAACCTTGAACATCCATGGAACCTTTCAAATGCAGAAGAAGTTCTTTATAGTCGAAAAAAATTCTGATTTTCAAAATGGTTCTTTTAAGAACTGTTCATTGAAATGTTCTTTTGGGAACCAAAAATGGTTCTTCTATGGCCTCACTGCAAAAACACCCTTTTGGAACCTATATTTTTAAGAGTGTATGGCATTGCCGTGAAAACACACTTTTGGAATCTTAATTTGAACATGTTTCTTTATTGCTATCAAAGTTCTATTTTTAGAATCTTTCCACTAAAAAGTTCTTACTGTAGAAAAAGGTTAAAATTACCAAAATGGTTTATTTGAGGCTCTTTGTGGAACCCTCCATGTTTCTTCTATGGAATTTCTGGGAAAACCCCATTTTGGAACCTTTATTTTGAACATGTTTCTTTATTGCTATCAAAGGTTCCATGAAGCACCTTTAACAATCTTTGAAACCTTTCCACGTAACAAAAAGTCCTTATTGTGGAAAAAGGTTAATCAAACTATAAAACGGGGTAAAAAAATGTTACTTGTGAGATTGTAAGGATAATTTTCTCAGCAGATGCGGAAAACTTCTAAGTCATGATTCATGATTCTTTCACTAAAACCTTGTCATAAAGGGTGTTTTGCCCCTCACCTGGCAGCCTCACCCACCTGGACGTCTGCATGGGCGTCTTTCCCCACGCTGGCAGCGAGACAGAGAACCCTCGCTCATTTAACACAGCTCCCGTTTCACATCTCAAATTAGCCATACAATAACGTCTTATATCCAGGCTGACCTGAGAATTTTACAGGCCTGTCAAAGAGCACCGGAGACCGTCTGATTGTTGCCACGACAACTATCTAAAATGAGAATCGGATTAACCCTTTCTCTGATCCCCACCGTCTGGAGTCATCTCTTATTCAGAAGCAAAGGTCTGCCCTGTCTGTCTGTCTGCCTCCGTCTCTTTCTTTTAAGGCCCAGCAGCTCTCCAGCCAAAGCAGCTAATGATGCAATTCATGAAAAAATGGCCATACATGTGAAATGTTATCTGTAGATGAGTATCATATGATGCAAATCCAGCTATTCATCAATATTATATTCTGTATGCAGTAGGCAGATGATTCAAAAGGTAGTATTTTTATACAAGACATGACCTGCATGTTTATTTCAGTGTGGTTCTGGTATTATCTATGATATTATTTTGTATGTTAATGCACTTAGAAGTTACATTTTTTAATTACAAATGTTTTATTATTTAAAAAAAAAGTATCTCATGCTCATCAAGGCTGCATTTTTTCAATTAAAAAATACAGTAAAAACTGAAACGTTTTGAAATACTATTGCAATATAAAAGAAACATGTACTATTTTAATTAAAGGTAAAATTTTATTTATTTCTGTGATGCAAAGCTACATTTTTAGCACTCATTACTCCAGTCTTCAATGTCGCATAACTTCAGAAATCATTCTAATATGCTGATTTGGTGCATTGGTTATTATTATCATAACATACTTCTTTCAAAAACAATCTAATTATACAAAACCTTTGCAACAATTCCATAGTTCACACAGTTTACACTATACTATTCTCTAGGCAATCTCTCAGTGACCCTTGGATTACATAGTATCCATTGAAACTGACCATTTGTTTAAAAATGAAATAGTGTAATCTGTCATTTTAGCACTAGAATGATTTTAAGACATCTAAATATCAAAGACAGACTCTAAATCTTCTGCAATATGTTCGACTGAACAATCTTCAAGGTTAATATCATTAAGCAAAACAAAAAACTGATCAAAAACAGCTTGCAAATGAACGACGCAAACCATAATAAAGCAGTAGATAATGCTTTGCAATCTCTCGTGGATGTACAAGCGAAGCGAAAGCGGCTCTCATTTGCAGACAGATGCTGAGGTGACGCTTGATTTAAGACCTTCACCAGAGGCGCTGTGTGTAAGTAACAGATCTCTAGTCTCACTCCAGTGCTTCGCCATCTCTCTCTCTCTCCATGTGTAAGAGATACAGTGACCAAAACAGTGTAGTCAGCGAGCGAGTGATTACAAACTGATGCTCCAAATTCGCTATAAAATGAAAATCAATATTTCCACAAGTTGCTGCAACATAAAAGATAACCTTCATTGATTTTTCACGACTTAGGCCTGTGTGATAAAATCTAATATAAATTTTCAGCTGGTCGGATTTGGATCAGAGCAGGGAAGCAGGGGCTGCCGATAAGTTGCTCGCTAACATCCCTCAGAGTTGGCTTTTTTCCCTCCCTCCCTTTTTTTCTCTCTCCTCCACCTCTTTCCGAGCGGCGGCTGTACTATTTATAATTGGCCCGGTACGAGCGAAAGCTTCTATCGGGAATCAGCTCTAATTTTTATTACGGAGCAGCTAAAGCCTGTTCCAGATAATTTGGAAATTTCAGGGGGAATTGTGATGGAGCTGATGGCAGTGGCGCGGAGGCCCGCAGAAAGGAGCTAACCTGTAATAGCCTGTGTGGCGGCAGCTGATTAAATGTTGCCATAGATGAAAGACCCGCCATCGCCGCAATAAATTAACCAATCACACAAATCCCAAGTCGCCGCTAATCCGGCCTTGATACCCTGATCCTCTGATCAGCTGAAGGAGGTGAAGGGAAGAAAGTGGCTGGTGACACTGTGAGCCACCCTGACTCCAGGGCTGTGTGTAAACAACGGGCTAATGATAGCGCTGCTGACCGACCGACCGCTGCCACGGTCCCCAGCGTGACACAAGCTCAAATCCCAGTGTCCACGCTACGCGCTCTTCATTCCTGCCATCACGGGAACAGATTAAAAGTGGGTTATACCTTTTGATTTTAAGCCTTTAAAATCGACCAAAATCATTTCATTCTGTCGGTAAGTAGGGGGAAAATTAAATTCAGCATAAGATACATGGTTACATATGGATTTGTCACATGATAAAGTGAAGTTCATGATCAATGTTCAAAGATCTATGCATTTAAAAATACAATGTAATACATGTTTTTTTTTTGTAGTACAGTTACAGTATGTGTATTAGATCACATTGAAATTTCTGCAGATTTCTGAAGATTTCTTAATGCAACCAATAAAATATTACATTTGTCTAATGAAAATGTTTGAAATGAAAAGTAAATGTCTTGCAGTGTATTTGTAATTCAAATGCATGTAAAGGTGTAAAGAATGTGTAAATGTAATACATAAATAAATAATTAAATCAGTGTTTTTCAACCACTGTGCCGTGGTACACTAGTGTGCCGTGGAAAATTATTCAATTTCACCTAATTGGTCTAAAACATTTTTTGGAAACTAATAAGTTATCAGCTCTGTGTTCATACAAACAGGCCCAGGTTTCACACTGAGTAGGTAGAAATATGAAAGATCAAAAAACTGTTTTCATTGTGTTTATTTGATTCCTATTCAAGACACCTAAATAAGAATGACTGTATATTGTTAATTGCACTTTTTATTTAAAAGAAGAAGAAATATGAAAGATAAAATACTTTTTTCTTTGTGTTTATTTGATTCCTGTTCAAGACACTTCGATAAGAATGGCTGTATATTGTTAATATAGGCTACAGAGTTTAATTTTTTTTACAGTTTCGATTGTTGGTGTGCCTTGTGATTTTTTTTCAATTAAAAATGTACCTTGGCTCAAAAAAGGTTGAAAAACACTGAATTAAATAAATGCCACATTGGGGTTTCCAAAAACAAAAACAAAAAAACTACAATTACTTTGACTATAATTAATTAGTAACATAAAAAGGCAGTAAAAAACTAACCACAATATTACAATGATATAACAAAAGCATGCATGCAAACAAACAAACAAACAAACAAATAAATAAAATTAGTTTACATTGTTAGAAGTCACATTGGGGTTTCCGAAAAAAAAAAAAAACCCTACAATTATTTTGTAAAAAGGCAGTAAAAAACTAACCACAATGTTCCAATGGTTTAACAAAACAAACAAACAAACAAACCTCTAACAATTTAAACAAATTGTATTTATTGGTTTGTTTGTTTGCATGCATGCATGCTTTTGTTGTATCATTGTAACATTGTGGTTAGTTTTTTTACTGCCTTTCCCAAAAATAATTGTAGTTTTTTGTTTTTGTTTTTTTAAATTGGAAACTACAATTATTTTGACTATAATTAACTGGTAACATAAAAAAAAAAAGTAAAAAACCTAATCAAAATGTTACAATGATGTATCAAAAGCATGCAAATCAATCCATGAATCAATAAACAAACAAAGAAATAATATTTTTTTAAATGGTTAAAGGTCACATTGGGATTTCAAAAAAAAAAAAAAATAATAATAATAATTACTTTAGTCACAGTAACAATAATTTTGACTACAAACATAGTAACAAAAGCATGCAAAATTAATAAAAATAAATGAATACATAAATAAACCAAAAAAATATATAATATTTGTTTAAATGGTTTTATATATATATATAAAGTACTGTTAATTACTGTTATGTATACATTATATATAATTATTTTGACTATAATTAACTAGTAAAACATAAAACATAACATAAAGGCAGAAAAAACTAACCACAATGTTACAAAGACAAATGCAAATCAATCAATGAATCAATAAACAAACAAACAAACAAACAAACAAACAAACAAACAAACAAACAAATAAATAATTACTGGGATTATTTGGGATTTCCAAAAAAAAAACCCTATCATTATTTTGACTTTAATTAACTAGTAACAAAAAGGCAGTAAAAACTAACCACAGTGTTACAATGACAAACCAAAAGCAAATCAATCAATAAACAAACAATCAATCAAACAAACAAACATACAAATAAATCATATTTGTTTAAATGGTTAGAAGTCACAGTGGGATTTCCAAAAAACTAAACAAAACTAAACAAAAAAATGTTATTTTGACTACAGACATAGTAACAAAACCATGCAAAACAAACAAACAAACAAACAAACAAACAAACAAAAAAATTATAATAATAAATATTTGTTTAAATGGTTAGAGGTCACGTTGGGATTTCCCAAAAAAATAAATCATTATTTTGACTATGATTAACTAGTAACAAAAAGGCAGTAAAAACTAACCACAGTGTTACAATTATATAACAAAAGCATGCAAATAAATATATAAATAAAAAATGCCAAAGGCAAAAACTACCACAAATAATCAACAGTGACACATGGCAATGTTTAACAAATTTAACTTATGCATTTTCAAGCCAAATAAATGCTTTTGTTTGTTAGATTGATGTCCTTGAATCTCTGCATTTTAATACATTTTTATATACAAAATGCAGAGATTCAAGGACACAAATAAATTAAAAAACAAATCATTTTGAATTCAGTTTTAGTTTGAATGCAATTCCTGTCAAGCATGTCACTAGCAACGCCAAGGTCATGGGTTACGTTCCCAGGAAATGCATGAATTGCATACCTTTAATGTAATGCAAGTCGATTTGGATAAAAGTGTCTGGCAAATGCATTAATGAGATTTTTTTCTTTCAAACAAGCCATTCAGAACCTTCATTTCTGCATGTCCATCCATACAAACAAACACACACACACACACACACACACACACACACACACACACACACACACACACACACACACACACACACAGACTGTATTCACAGCACATTCTCACAGTGCACCCTGCTCTATATGAAAACATGAATGTCGTATGTCAGGCTGACATGTGCGAGGGTTCGAGGCAGAGGTGCGGGCTGAAGGTGAGGATAACAGGACCGGACCTGCTCTAAGACTCTGTTTACAACATAACGCACCCTCGATACGGCGACTTCAATTAGTTGTTCACCGTGATGAAACAAATTGCATGTGGTCAACTGGAAATTTCATTAAGGCAGATTTTCCTGCAGCTCTCGTTATCTCCGCGTATTAATATTTCCTCGGGCTTGCCGGACGGGTGAGTTGCGGGGGACATTTTTTTTTTCTTTTCCCCTTCCACGTCCAAATCCCCTTCACACGCATCCACACCAAATTATGGATTCTCTAAAAATAAACCCTGATGTTTCTCCTTTTCATGTGCTGTTTGATAAACTAAATAAAGCCCTGTATTTTTTCTAAATCACTATCTAGCCCAGAAAATATATTCCCATGTCTGTCATCCGTTCCAGCCTGCTCTTTTTAAATGGCAGTGGTTTCATCGCCTAAAATGAAAAGATACCTCCTCCTTGGTGCCGTCTTTGCTTCTTCTTCTTTTTTCTTTTTTTTCCGAGCGAGCATCTGCTATTGGGAGGCTAAATAACGGAAATATGCAAAAAGAGAAATTGCACGCTAATTCCCTTTGGAGATAGATCTTGGCGCCTGCCCTGTCATAAATCAGAGAATTTCGATATGAAATGAGGCAAGCTGCTCTAATCATTTCTGCATTTCAAATTGGATCACTGGCTCAATCGCTTGGCTTTTAAACTGCTTGCCTAAGAGCAAATGTGAGGTGGGAGATAATGGGGAAGAAATCTCAGCCCGCGTGCCGTAGTTAGTTTACTGCTTGAGTGCAAAAGAATGCTTTCAGCCCCCCTCCTCCTCCTCGCCTCTCTGCGGCTTTCTCTTTTCAACTTTGTTAAATTGACTTTTTCGTTTGAAATCGATTAAATTGAGAATCACTCCGGCTCTACCAATCTTTTAAGGAACACCCATTGAGGTTCGCTCGGGCCTATCGTTTTGCACTGTTCGCCGTTGCTATAGGAACCATGCATATTTATTCAAAATCACCTTGCTTTAAAACATAGTTCGACTCGGTGCTGATTTAATCGCAATCTTTTCTCGAGGCGGAAACGTGTCCTATTTACCCCCTAAACAACGGCCGGCGCAGATTCGAATGGCTTTTAATCGAGATTACAAACAGGACATGCTGTACAGCATGTTTTGTCTGGCATTTCTGGTTTTCTTTGACACGTCGCATTTCCTGATATTGAATATCTGATTGGTTCATCTGATGCTAGCCAGCACCTTACATTGGACTTATATTGTCATCTCGACGTGTTTTGAAGCGTCAGGCATAGAAAGGTTTCAGCTCTAATGCCATCTGGTTTAATGAGCACTTAGCCTCCAGGACAGGAGCTCTTCCTGTCGCTGTCTCTCTCCTCCAGGGCTGAACGGTACAGTCAGAGGGCTGCTGGGGACTTCATTAGCACATGCACCCGGCGATATACTGTGATGGGCCAGATTCATAATGGCACAATTTAAAAGGAATGCATTTAAAGTCATAGTTCGCCCACAAATGAACATGCTGTCATCATTTACTCACCCTCTGTATGCCAGCTGGTTGTTGCATGCATCCGAAAAGAGGTATAAAATTGTTCATTTGATTTGTGTATTTTTTTTTTACTGTCTAAATGATAGCTTTGCATGAGGAAAACACAGAAATTCAAGCCATTTATCACTGAAAATCACTGAAGAAAAGAGTGTCAAGGCATTATAGCAACACCATTGACAAAGGGCAAGATTTTTAGTAAACTAAAATTATTTTAGTTTGTATCTAAACCTCATGGCACAATGAACTACTTTGACAGTACATTATAGTGATTTTTTTTTTTTTTTTTTGACAGCCGCAATTACTATGGAGTGTCATGGTATGGAAGAGAGCTCTGCAAAAATAAGTAAAACAACAAAAAAACAAAGAGGTATAAAATTGTTCATTTGATTTGTGTGTTTTTTTACTGTCTAAATGATAGCTTTGAATGAGGAAAACAGAAATTCAAGCCATTTATCACTGAAAATCACTGAAGAAAAGTGTCAAGGCATTATAGCAACACCATTGACGAAGGGCAAGATTTTTAGTAAACTAAAATTATTTTAGTTTGTATCTAAACCTCATGGCACAATGAACTACTTTGACAGTACATTATAGTGATTTTTTAAATTTTTTATTTTTTGACAGCCGCAATTACTATGGAGTGTCGTGGTATGGAAGAGAGCTCTGCAAAAATAAGTAAAACAACAAAAAAACTAAGAGGTATAAAATTGTTAATTTGATTTGTGTGCTTTCTACTCTCTAAATGAAAGTTTTGCATGATGAAAACACATAAATTTAAGCCATTTATCACTGAAAATCACTGAAGAAAAGAGTGTCAAGGCATTATGGCAGGTTTAAACACCATTGTCGTGTTTTTTATTAAATAAAAAAATATTTTAGTTTGTATCTAAATCTCATAGCACAATAAGTCATATGAACTACTTATAGTGATTTTTTTTATTTTTATTTTTTTATTTTGACAGCCACAATTACTATGAACTGTCATGGTATGGAAGAGAGCTCTGTAAAAGCTTTTTTTTTCTACACAAAATCATTTTTCACAAAATAAATGTAAAAATAAAATAAAACAAAACAATACAAAAAACAAAGAGGTATAAAATTGTTCAATTGATTTGTTCACTATATAGTCTTACAAGGCTAAATGATATTTCTGCATGAGCAAAACAGCAAATTTCAATCCATTTATCACTGAAAATCATTGAAGGAAAGAGTGTCAAGGTATCATGGCAGATTTAAACACCATTGACAACTGGATTTTTAGTAAATGAAAAATTATTTCAGTTTGTACCTAAACTTCATAGAACAAGACATATGAACTACTTTGATGGAACATTATAGTGTTTTTTAGTTTATTTAATTTTTTTTATTTGACAGCCGCAATCACTATGAACCGTCATGCTATGGACAACATCTCTGTAAAAATTCTTCAAAATTTCTCCACAAATATTTTCCCACAAAATAAAATAAAAAATAAAATAAAATAAAGAGGTATACATTGTTAATTTGATTTGCGCATGTTATATCATCTCACAAAGCTAAATGATAGTTTTGCATAAGGAAAAAACTCAAATTCATGCCATTTATAACTGAAAATCACTGAAGAAAAGAGTGTCAAGGCATCATGTCAGGTTCAAACACCATTGACAATGGATGCAAAATGAGGAATATTTTGCAAGTGAACTACTTTGACTGTACATTGCAGGATTTTTTATTTATTTATTTATTTTTTTTGATAGTTGCAATGACTATGAACTGTTATGCAATGCAAAACATCTCATCTCAATTCTTAAATTTTTTCCCCACAAAAATTAAATAAAATTAAGTAAAAAAACTATTTATAATCAAAATATGTTACAAACATGCATAAAAATACACATATAAAGCCCAAAAAGTAAATTAAAATGTTAATTAATATTATAACAAAAATAAAATCTATATAAAAACTGGATTAATCACAACGTGTATAAATAATGTAGTAAATAATGACAGAAATGTCATTATTGCATCATCTATCTCTTTAAAGTGTGCCAACATCTTAAGTGGATAACAACTGCCATTGTGTAGATGCAACAATACTGGACGTGCACAAATGAGCCTGAAATTACAATGAATAAAATCAGCCTCACAACACAACCTGAACAAATTCATGCAAACTTGAAAGCAAACAAAGGTAGAGTGTTGGATTGCTTGACTCGTGTGAAGTTGAATGCACTTTGCGCATAACTCATGCATATTATGTGAAGAGGACATGGGCGTCGCTGAATTCATAATGTTTGCTTTGCATTGTAATAATGTCTAGGAGGCAGAGGAACATGCCCTGCTCTTGTGCACGGATTCGGCTCGTGAAATGGCGTGCCTTCCCCATAGATCCCCCTATTTCATTTTCAATTTCCACTTTGAATCCAATTGCGGGGTTCTTTGATCTTTGCATGCAACTTGCAGTCGACTCCTACAGCAAGACCTAGCTATTGGGCCAATAACAAGGTGTTCTCTGTACGTCCCGTACACCTGTACAGATATCAGCATACCTGGAGGCCCAGGTGGCATCTGCCGGGCTACCAATCGGACAAAACGTCATTGCATTGCGCAGATTCCTCTCTTGGTATGAAACATGATTAGATGTGATACTACTATGTGGATGAAGAAAACGCTCAGCATGAGGTAGCAAACATTTGCATAATCTTCCAGGGAAGCATTAAAGCGCAACGTGATTTGCGCTTTGGAGATGGGGTCTTCGTAAAATTATTCTCGATATTGAGTCATAGGTAAATAAATAAGAGCGAACTCCCCCCTCTGAACGCATTAGACGTGAACTCTCTTATCTCCGCCCGCCGACCGTTAAAGCGAGGGTTTGCGGGGCTGCGTATGCTCTTTGTTACCCAATTAGTTTACTGACGACCCCCGTGGTCTAATTTTCCTGTTTTGACAGGCTCGTACACCCTAGCCTAATGTGCTAGACCACCGGGACAGACGGCCAGACGCTGTCCAGACTTCTGCAGCCTCTATCAAGCGTTTCTATCTCACAAAAGGCTTCTGTGATAGCGCACCAGATGACCGCTGCAAAAAATCTGCGATTTTCACACTGAATACTTTCATTTGGTGCTGCTCCTCCATCTGGAGCGGTTTGATGAGCGTTTGTGTGACAAAAGACGAGAGGAGACGAGGACCTCGGCTGTGGCCTCTCGCCTGTGAGGAAGTAAGCACAAGTTAGGGCGAGTCGAACCGTAGACTTTGGGCATTAAGTTTAACGCATGAGAACTCAAAAACAGAAGCGGTACTGGTGAACCGCTGATATAACACAGCTCATTTGCTAAAAGCGAGCCTAACTTGGCTCGAAGCTCAAAACTAGACAATATATCACACGTTTATTCACTTGAAAGGCAATTTCAGAATCGATTGCCAAGACTGGCTCGTCGCGCACTTCAAAATATGCACATGTACGTGAAAGGACGGCCAACATCTCCTGCATTTCGCCACCAATTAACCATCTCCGCTTCACACGGTGGAATGGTGAATTCCAACAGGGGAATCGAGATTGCAAGTGAAAACTATTGTGGATTATCTCGGCTACTTTTCAAGGAAGTTGTTTCAGTGTCCCACAAGTGGAGTCTTGACAGTGACAGATGGCAAAGCAGCTGGCATCGCTCAAACTCTTCTCCCTTGTGCTAGATTTTCCCCCTCAGTGTTCGCCGTGGATTCTGCCGTGGCGTATTCCAACACCTTTGGCAAGACGTGGCGCAAACCGAGGGAGACAACACTGTGGACAAACTTATGTTGTTTCTTGCTAATTCAGATTTGATTGAGGTTATGCAAAATATCAAACTTCGGGGAGCTTCAGGCGGGCGGTAGTTTTTGCTTCTTTGCAGACAAGAAACAAAAAAGTTCCCAAAGCAAAGCCATTGACGTCAGTTCATATGTTAGCCATAGAAGTTGCATTTGAAGCGATTGCAATTATGGCTTGCTGTTGGCGGGGATCAAACTAACAACCCTTCAGTTACAAGCCCTGAGTCTTAAACACTAAACCACACTCTACTTCGCTGAAAAGACTATCATGGTGTCAACAACAGGCTTCTTAACTACCTTAACCAGTATCAAACCACCATTAACCAAGATAAACGGATAATCAAAGGGGGAAATGTTTAAATATCTAGTCTGAAAACATAAGTGGCAAATCTGCATTCATGTTGATTCCATACATTTTTTTAAACAGTTTTCAAAATATATAATTATTTAAATCACTCTAACATGGTAAAACTAATATTTTGAGAAAAAATGTTTTGAGACACACTTTATGGTAATTATTTTACAAACAAATATCTTGAACTCATCTTGATCTACGTTTATTTAGTTTATGTGTATATATATATATATAGTTTTTTGAAAAAAAAAAAGTCAAAATTTGGCTGAAATAATGTTTCATTGTCAGTGTAACACAATATTTACGAAAAAATTAAAACAACATGCTTATTCTGACTTGTACATATTAAAAGAATAAGGGAGCATATTACATTTTATTGTGTTTTAAATGAGTAAAAAATCTTACTGACAAATGGGCAAAACTTAGGATAGTGGCAAATTTTAAAAATGTGGAATTACAAATGATTAGTATTTGGGGTGAAAGTTGTCTTTTAATGTGTCATAAATTGATTTTTTGGTGTAAATATGCCTGACAAGATTGTTACACTGAATGACATTTTAGTGGGTGTCTTCTCTAAACTAGGAAAAAATGTTTTCCTACATTTGTCAATTTTTTTTTTTGAAAAACAACAATTTAAAATTTAAATTTAAAATATATATATTATAGTAGTTAAAAAATACATAAATAAAAGATTATGCCAAAAACTTTTATCTTGAACTCATCTTGCTCTGTTAATTTAGTATGTTAATAAAAAAGTTTATTTGTTATATATTGTCTTTATATATTACATATATACAGTATATAGTATTTTTAATAAAAATAAAAATATATATATTTCTGACAGGATTTTCAGCCTTTTCAGGATTTTAAGACTTTTTTTTGTTTTTGTTTTTACTTTGAGTGTCACTACGCTCAAATGTAATTTTTATTTATTTATTTTTTTATAATTCCAATTTTAATTCTAAAATTGATTTCTAAAACAACAATCAAT
>NC_133369.1:10501962-10518171 GCF_049309525.1 Garra rufa | reverse complement strand
ATATATATATATATATATATATATATATATATATAAATGTGTACATTATATAAACTTTTGAAGTCAAAAGTTTACATACACCTTGCAGAATCTGTTAATGTTAATTTTACCAAAGTAAGAGGGATCATACAAAATGCATGTTACTGTATATTTCACATGAAAGACGTTTACATATAGTCCACAAGAGAAGTTTACATACACTTGATTCTGAAATACTGTGTTGTTACCTGAATGATCCACAGCTGTGTTTTTTTAGTGATAGTTGTTTATGAGTCCCTTGTTTGTCCTGAACAGTTAAACTGTCTACTGTTCTTCAGACAAATCCTTCAGGTCCCACAAATTCTTTGGTTTTCAGCTTTTTTGCGTATTTGAACCATTTCCAACAATGACTGTACGATTTTGAGATCAGTCTTTTCACACTGAGGACAACTGATGGACTTTATGCAACTATTACAGTATTAAACGCTCACTGATGCTTCAGAAGTAACATGATGCAGTAAGAGCCGGGGGTGAAAACTTTTTGAATTTGAAGATCGGGGTAAATTTAACTTATTTTGTCCTCTGAGGAACATGTATGTATCTTCTGTAGCTTCTGAAGGGCAGTACTAAATGAAAAAAAATATGATATTTATGCAAAATAAGAAAAATGTACACGTCTTCCTTCTGTTCAAAAGTTTACACCCTGTCTCCTAATGCATTAGGTTTCCTTCTGAAGCATCAGTGAGCATTTGAATCTTCTGTAATAGTTGCATATAAGTCCCTCAGTTGTCCTCAGTGTGAAAAGACAGATCTCGAAATCATACAGTCATTGTTGGAAAGGCTTCAAATACACAAAAACGCTGAAAAACCAAAGTATTTGTGGGACCTAAAGGATTTTTCTGAAGAACAACAGGCAGTTTAACTGTTCAGGATAAACAAGGGACTCATAAACAACTATCACTAAACTATCACAAAAAAAAAACGCTGTGAATCAAGAGTATGTAAACTTTTTATAAATTCAGCTATTATTTTCTTCTGTGGACTATATGTAAACGTCTTTTATGTGAAATATCTTATTCAAGTCAGTACTATTTAAAAAAATAACATGCATTTTGCATGATCCCTCTTATTTTGGTAAAATAATTAACATGTTGAAGATTCCGCAAGGTGTATGTAAACTTTTTACTTCAACTGTAATGACATGAAATGCAAACCAAGCAACTGAGAAAATGTCTAGTTGTTGCTGATTAGTTTAAAAATACTGGGGAAAAAAAAAAATCGAACTATATTTACTAACAATAAACAAAAGAACAATTCTTCTGGCAAGAACTGCAGCTCATTACCATAAAAGTAATACTGTAGGCATTTAACTTCCTGCATGAATACAGAATCCGCTGCATATGCGATCACAGAGTTTCTGTTTTCACAAAAACCATGATTTGAGCATCATAGCATGTTTTCCTGCCTCTTCTATTGAGTGCCTGCAGTATTTGATACAGACTCCAGCACCTGTTCTCAGAGCTGATGGCGATCAGATGGAGCGTGTCAAACCGCTGGGATGCTAACTCCTCTTGAAAGAGCGTCTTTCGCTCTCTGATAAAACCTCGCTGAGATGTTACAGGCTTAGTGGCTGGCAGCGTGGGCTCTATTTCTGTTTTTCCAGGAAGGGGGCCGAGGCCTCTTGTTAGTGGCGCGCTGAGCTCGGAGTTAATTAACCGTGTCACGGGATAGCACAGCTAGCCCCGCGAGTTCCCCGAGCACCGCTATCTAATCAGTTAGATTTTGTGTGCTTTTTTAGGACAGTGATTAATCAAACAGTTATTATAATAGACTGCCTGGTCATGACTCTCGTCTCTCGAGGGCTAGGGGGCTCTTGTCACGAGGATCTCAAGAGCAGACTTCCGGCGGGTTTTCGCGGCGATGTTGAGAGCTTTTTGGGGCCGACCTGCGACTGAGCGAGATTTATCCCTCGGAGCTCGAGTGCTATCTGCTTTATCTTCCCGCCAGCGTCCTGTGTCACAGCACTCATAACAACAGCAGAGCTCTTTACAGCAAGGCGGCGACTGAGAATCTGTGCCACGTTGAAAATATTTACGTGAATTGTTTGCAATGCTCAGATCTTCTAAAATTTAATGAGACAATTACTGATATTGAGTACAGCTTCAAAATGTGATCTTTGAATTTTGGATTGTAGTTTGAGACACTGTTAAGACCTCTTATGAAACTCTAGAGGAGACACTCTCAGGAGAAACATCTGAGACCAGCATTTCTGGCATTAAAGAGACATAATGTGTGATTTTGACTGCAGGCAGACAGTGTCTGCAACACTCTGTACACAACATAAAGGTGTTTCTGTAGTACAGCGTGTTTCGTGACCTGTGGTAAATAAAAGCTGGTTGGTAGATGATCTTCAGCGCTGTTTTTGTGGGCTGAAAGCAGCACAGCGCTGATTGAACTTTAAAATGACCTATTCAGCTGTGTTTCTCACTGCAGATATCAGCTGCGTATCTGTGACATACTAACACGCCTGCTTGTATGGAAATTCCCCTGCGACTGAATAAACATTTCAGGACCATGATTCCCAGACGTTTGCTAAATATCACAACAATGCATGACAAAGACTTCAGGAAGTACAAATGAGAATAAAAAAAGTACAGTAACAGTTTACAAGATTCCATTTGTAACATTAGCTAACATGAAGTAACAATGGAAAATACTCAAATGTTCATTTCAGCATACAGTATTGAAATCAAACGCTGTATCTGTTAATAGTAATTAAAGGAGCTGAACTGACATGAACTAACAATCAACTGTTGTATTTCTATTAACTAACCTAAAACAAAGATTAATAAATACTGTATTGCATGTAGTAAATACAGGAAATGCATTGTGCATTGTTAGTTAATGTTAATTAATGCATTAACTAAAATTAGCCAATTGGTCCTTACTGTAAAGTGTTACCAAAGGTGCCACAGTATTGCCAAGACACTTTGGAATTCTTGTTTCATGGTATGATCTCTGACAGAAGAATAAAAATAAATAAATACAATTAGTTAAACCCAGCAGGAATAATTAGATTTGTAGGTCTTTTATTTTATTGTTTACATTTTCATAAGCTGGTTTATATTTCAGATTTTATGTTATTATTATTTCATTCTGGATATCAAGTGGATATCAATATAAAATTGGAACCAAAAAACAATTTTATACTGACAAAAAGTCAACATATATGTTGTCAAACCCAGGAAATATTTGTATGGTTCTTTACTTTATTGTTCATAATACATAAGCTGATTTATATTCAGGATTGTTTTTGTTACTATTTATTTTTGGACAACAAATGCCCATCCAAAATTGGTAAAAATAAAATAAAAAATAAAATAAACAAACTAAAATTATCCAATATTGAAAGATACAGATATATTGCGATTTATTACCAAAATATGGATATATTGAGTACTGATATATTGCACAGTATTACCAAGACATTTTGGAAATGTTTTGTGGTACGATCTTTGAAAAAATTAAATTAAATAAAATTAAATATCTGTTGTTATTAGGGAACGCACCATGTTAAAATTAAGGCCAATAATGGTCAACCAATATTTATTTTCACGTCATGGGTAAAAGCAATCACTGACAGAAACTAAAATTCTATTTTTACCTTAATTAAAAGCACTACAAACAAACAAAAAATAAAATAATAATAATTATAATTTTTTTTTGAAGATTATGTTGTAACTGTTATTAAATCAAATATATATTGGTAACTGTTATTAAATTTTAATTTTAAATTAAGTAAGCATTAGAAGATGACAAACTGATAAATGTGCATGCAGAGTAAATTATCCAATATTGAAAGATACAGATATATTGTGCTATATTAACAATATATGGATATATTGAGTACTGATATATTGCACAGTTATTACCAAGATATTTTGGAAATGTTTTATGGTATGATCTTTGACAAAAAAATAAATAAATAAAAATAATAAAAAATAGAAATAAAATATTTTAAAGATTAAATAAGTCCAATATTGACCAATATATTGTGACATATACTATATCTATTGCGATATATTGTCAATATACCAATATATTGAATACTGATATATTGCACATACATAGTGTTTATATTTATCAATACATGATGGCATTTCACAAAGTTTAAATGATTATGTAGGTTACACAATTTTACAATATAGTGAATTTTGCTGTAGTAAACAAAGTAAAAATGGAATATTGAAAAAATGGCTAAACAAACAGATCAGTCATACTGCTTAATAATTACCAGTTATCAGTTTCAGCCTCAAAACTAGGGGTTGATCAATTATCGGCACCGATATTAAGCATTTTTATGATTATCAGTCATTTTCAAAACTGATTTGCCGATAATTTTTTTTAAAAGCTTTAAAAGAAAGTTCTTTCATTTCATTCTTTCATTTTTACACCAGACATATGTTTAAAATATCGGTTATCAGTCTACTTGATCTGTAATAATCAGCCCTGAAAAACGCACATTGGTCGAACTTTACGCAAAACATTATTTACTGAACTGCACTGCTAGCAAAGATCAAGATAAATAAATACTGTAATCATTTAGTACTATGGTAAATATCAAAATACATGTACCATGGTGTTTCCAGAGAACTTGCATGTGAAATACTGCATGTGAAACCCTACTTATATACTGTACATTAGAAGAATTCGTTTAGTTATTTCCTGTTCTAGCACTAATGCCTTCATTGCCCGTTATGGAGCTCAGCAGAGATAGTGGGAGAATTTGGGAGGCGGGGGGTCTCTCTGAAGCCTGTCGCGTTCCCGCCAGCCTGTTGGAAGGTGGGGAACCTCATTAAAGGGAAATAATTAAGCGCTGGAGCGCAGCTGGTCCACATCACAGGCAAGCTAAATCTATGCTAGCCCACCACCGCTTGATGTGCTCTGTTCCTACTCTGATAAGACCTCGTGGCCTTTCGCCATGATCGCGCAAGTTTCTCTTTAGCCCGGCTTGACACTTTCGCTGAAGTCTTCTGTGCATCCCATGCTGGGGTGAACGAGGAAGGCGTGCGGCACAAGGACATCTGAAGTCCTAACGCTGGCGAGTACGAACGTGCCAGTCGTCCGCCGAGCGTTCCAAGCCACGTCTCGAAACCTCACGTCCCAGCTGGCTCGTCCCAGCTGTTACCGATACGACACGAGCCCGAGAGGCAAGACGACGACATACGGCTCTGTGTGCGTAATGAGCCAGCCTGCCACCGTCGCCATGTTTGCCACAAGCGTTTAGATGTTGACTCGCCATAGATTACGAGATCAAGATGTACAGTCGCAGATTATCCGCTCGGATCTGGCACGGATGCCGATGAATGCTGGCTTTGCCACTCCATTACTGACACGTATGTACTTTTTATCTAGATTTGCCAGGAGTCAAACATACAGTAAAAAATATTGGGGAGAGCTCATTGTAGAGTTAAAGAAAATGAGCATCATGGAATATAGTTTATTTTTCATAAACTGGTTTATATTTTATTTCATTACTATTCAGTTTTGGACATCAAGTGTCTATCTAAAATGTGTACCCCCCCCTAAACACAGTAGGGATGTTTAGATTTTTATGGTTGTTTTTTGTTTACATTTTCATAAGCTGTTTATTATTTTTATTATTATTATTATTATTATTATTATTTAATTCCGGATATCATGCACCAATCAAAAAAAAAAGTCAACAAAAATGTTGTCAAACACAAGAAAGATTTGTGTTTCTTTACTTTATTGTTTATAATACATAAGCTGGTTTATATTCAGGATTTTATTTAATTATTATTTAATGTTAGACATCAATTGCCAATTCAAAACTGGTAGCCTAAAAAAAAAACCCAAAAGGTTAAACCCGGCAGGATTGTTTAGATTTTTAAGGTCTATTATTTCATTGTTTACATTTTCTTTAATTGGGTTAATTTTTTTTTTTTTTACATTTTATGCTACTATGATTTAATTCTAAATATCAAATGTCAATTCCAGGAAATATTTGTATGGTTATTTACTTTGGTTTATATTAAGGATTTTAATTCATTATTATTTAATTTTGGACATCAAATGCCACAAAAAATAAAATAAAATAAAATAAAATAAAATAAAATAAAATAAAATAAAATAAAATAAAATAAAATAAAATAAAATAAAATAAAATAAAATAAAATAAAATAAAATAAAATAAAATAAAATAAAATAAAATGTTGTCAATCCCAGAAACGATTTGTATGGTTCTTTACTTTATTGTTTATAATACATAAACTGGTTTATATTCAGGATTTTAATTCATTATTATTTAATTTTGGACATCAAATACCACCAAAAAAAAAAATCTATTAAAAAAATGTTGTCAATCCCAGGAAAGATTTACTTTATTGTTTATAATAAATAAGATGGTTTATATTCAGTATTGTATTTAATTTTTATTTTGTTTAGGACATTAAGTGCCAATCCAAAATTAATACCAAAACTGTAAATATAATAAAATGTAAACAAAAGTCAACAAAACATTGTTAAACTTATCAGGAATGTTACTTTCTTTTTTTTTTTTTTTTTTTTTTTTTTTTTTTTACAGTTTTTTTACAGTCTACTTTGCTGTCCTAACTATACACAGTTACCTTGCATTTTTTTTAGATGTTAACTGATTAGAACATTATTGAAAACAATGATATTACACATTATTTTAAATAATAAGTATACATTCTCCAAGCATAATTCTAACCTAAGATGGTTTGCTGGTCTTACCTGTTGTCCTAGTCTGGTTAGGTTGATCTGTTTTTTTTTTTTTTTTTTGTTTTTTTTTCAGAGGATTAGAAACCAGCTGATCATCCAGTTAAACCAGGCTGGGAGATCAACTAGACCTGTTAAAAGCAGCTAAGACAATCAAACCAACTTAGTTTAATCTGTGCTAAAGGTAGTTGCAAGCATTTAGCATTGTTTTCCCTGTGTGGCCATTATCAAATCAAACTGAGGCTAGTTTTTGGGCCACAACCCATCAGTTGAGTACTATTGAAACAGAAACCGCAAGATCAGTCTAGTAGTGCTAATGAAGCGTCCTCGGGCAGAGCTCACGGGTCGAAACACCCAAAAGCTCCCTCATCAACCAGCGCTGAAATGCCACCATCTTGGCACGAAGGAGCTGTTGATATGAGTGCAGAGAACTCCATCCCCCCGTCCCTCCACTCCTCCCCAGATAAGATCATCTGTCGCTCTTCTCCGGGGTCCGCTCCCCCTCACCACAGATCCCTGGCAGAACCATGAATGTCCCTTTTGTGTGCACAGATCTTCCTCTGATAGCCCCAAAAAGATGCTGCACGTGGCAACTGTTTGTTTCCCCCGTGACGGACGGACGATGGAGGATGGAGGGGGTCACGTTTCCCACCTCTAAAATACAGACAAAAACTAGACGGAAACGTAAGTTTCCAAACCAACAAAGATGACAAGTGCAATGTCACAGCACAGGAAGAGCAAAAAATCAACAAAAGTTGACATTCTCTCTCCAAACACAGACCGACCAAACAAAGACTCCGAAACCAATTTTAGAAAAGTATTTGCAAATTTTACAATTTTGTGGGCAGATTTGTCATCTTGCACAACACAAACTGTCTTTTGTACACAAACAGTATTAAACAGTTTTTTATTACTAGTGATATACAGGGTTGCCACAACAGAAGGTTGTTTTCACAACAAAACTAGCCCAAAGGTAGCCCAATGGCATTTCGAGAGGGGTCACCCAGTGAAAATCGCGTTCTGTGTGGTAAAATACAAGTTTTTTGGCGATGTTGCCCTGGTAAACTAAGCCTTCCAGGGGCTAAATATTACGTTATTTAGGTCACTTCAAGACATGAAAAACAACCCACGGCAACAGCATTAAAGTAGACCAATTCCGCGGAAAAACCAAGGACTTGGCAACACTGGTGATATACTGTAAGATAAATTATGAATAAGGTTTGAAAAGCCTTGTTTTTAAGGTTACTGCTTACTTTTTAAGTGCTTGATAAACATACAAACTCTGACTAACTTGCCATGTAACTTTTGTGGTTACGTTAACATTTGACAACACTGTTGGAAAATTCAATAGATGTTTAAAGTGCGAAATGGCCAAGAATCAGCAATCTGATTGTGCAGTCCAAACCACAAGTCTTGAAACTTGGAGGGATTGTAGTACTCTCACCGCCAACAACGTCACCAAGGCTCACCCCAATCGGCCTGATGGGCACTACAGCAATTAAAAGTATGAAATCGCTTATAACTCCTACACTGTCAGTCGCAAGCTCAAGTGTCTAATATTGTTGGAATCCTTGGCTCATGCCGGACAAAATGCATGCCTCAGATTCGATTGCGAGTCTTTTTTGGGGGTATTTTGGATTTTTTTTTAAAATGCTTTGCAAACTAGTCCTAGGTTTTTCACTCGATCAGAATCAAACCAGTACAGGAAGAAAAGTTTAACTTTCAACTCACCGTTGCAAAGAACACCAAAATGTTCAAAAGGGATGGGGCCACTTTTAGTAAAATGCCTGTAACTCCTTAACAGACTGAGATATTCTCATCAAACTCAGAACATGTATGTAAGAGCTCAATCTGAGGTCACAGGACAAAAATCGCAGAGCTTGGCTACTTGGCAGCACTATAAGTGGAAAGAAAATGGCTATAACTACGCAACCATTTGTCCTACCAACATGAAAATCGCTGTGCATGGTCTTGATCCAAAGTGCACAAGTGTCTATAAGGACATTTGTGTATCTCCAAAAAAAAAAAAAAGAAAAAGAAAAAGAAACATGGCCACTGAAGTTTTCCTATTAAGGGAGTTTAACGGAGGCAGATGGGAATGAAACTCCGTGGGCCTGTTTGACTCATGGCCCCAAAGAAATCTTAAAAAAACAAACAAACAACAACAACAAAAAAAATCGCACATATGTGCATTATTCATATCATGAGAACTTCTCATTCTGAACAACTTCGTTTCTAGAACCACTGCTGTCAATCAAATAATTTGTGAAATGATTGCAAAGATGTAAAAAACTTGCTTTTGCAAACTAGTCTTAGGTTTTTCACTCAATCTGGAAAAAAACACTGCAGTTTAATTTTCTGGACGCTCTAAATTTTAAATGTCAAAATGTACTCTTTGGGAAGATATAATGGGGTCGTTAAGAAAAGGGGCCCGTCTGAATTTACCCAAAAACCTATAAAGCCTAAAGGAAAACTCAAAACTTCACAAAACCTGCTGACCACAAGTGACAGGTGATTTGCTAAACAAGCATGCAAAGTTTTAAGGAAATCGGACCACTGCTGGCGCTATAACAGTCATAACCATTAAAAACATATATGGTAAATTACCTGGATTTGCCCAAAATGCTTTTTTAAATCATTGATTTAGGTGGTTACAAGCTTGCTAAATAAATGTCTTTTTCTTATATGTGACCCTGGACCACAAAACCAGTCTTAAGTCGCTGGGGTATATTTGTAGCAATAGCCAAAAATACATTGTATGGGTCAAAATTATTGATTTTTCTTTTATGCCAAAAATCATTAGGAAATGAAAAGAAAATGTTTCATGAAGATTTTTTTTTTAAATTCCTACTATAAATATATCAAAATGTAATTTTTGATTAGTAATATGCATTGTTAAGAACTTAATTTGGACAACTTTAAAGGTGATTTTCTCAGTATTTAGATTTTTTTTGCACCCTCAGATTCCAGATTTTCAAATAGACGTATCTCAGCCAAATATTGTCGTATCCTAACAAACCATACATCAATAGAAAGCTTATTTATTGATCTTTAATATGATGTATACATCTCAGTTTTGTAAAATTTAACCTTATGACTGGTTTTGTGGTCCAGGGTCACATATGTGCTTAAATGCCTTAAAGTGCTTGAACCCCGGTAATCACCGCTTGCAGCTATATTTTAATATTTACAATTACTTATTTTACTTACTTTTATGGGGTTTAAGCCTTAATAGGTGGGTTAGGTCTTACTCAGAAAGTAATTTAACAATGAAAATATTAAATTATTAAGCACTTGACCTTAATACTGAAACATTGTTGTGAGAGCAGTTAGCGTACATGCTATGACATACTGAGCCGCACTTAATTTTCTCTTAATACTATCTGTATAAATCAATTCAGTTAAAAATGTTGCAGAAATTGCACACAGTTTACCTTCAAAAGCATTTTACCCAAAAAGACAGTCCTTGTTTTTTAAGTAATCCTTAAACATTCACACTTCAGAAGTGATCTGGATCAAATCAAGATTGATGTTATAAAAAAGGGCACATGAATTTGTAGTGTTCAAAGGTACAAATGCCCATCAGCTGCGTGTGACAATGCAGGAGTCACATATCAAGATCTAAACCAGCTTATGAAGCAAATGAACATACTGTGAGGGGCACGTGGAGAGAAATGGAGAGCTCTGTATCGCTCCACAAAAGGTGCAGGAGCTCTGAAGGAGATATGTGATCTGAAATTTTACAGCTGAAGGAGAAATGTCAGAGCGCTTCGATAAGAGAGCGATGAACTTTCCTCCACCCCCCTCCAAACCCCCATTATCAGCTCGAAGAGAAGCAAATGCATCATTTTTATCCCACGGCTTTACCATTATCTCCTCGGCAGACACTTGTTTTAAAACACACGAGGACCTTTTTACCTCACTCGCTCGCTCTCTCTCTTTCTCTCTCTCACACACACACACACACACACACATACACTCTCTCTCTTAACAAACTAGCCTCTTACTAAAAGAGACTGGATCTTTGGAGTATTCTGAGAACATGCATTATTTATGCAAGAAGAAACTGTCTGTCTTACATTTAAGAAAAAGTGCTGTGCATTTATAATGATGCAGTGATGGAATCACAAAGTAATTCAAGTTGACATACACTACTGTTCAAAAGTTAGGGGACAGTAACAATCTATATTTTCATTCAGCAAGAATGCATTTTTCAAAAGTGACAGTAAAGACATTTATAATGCTACAAAATATTTATATTTCAAAGAATCTTGAGGGGAAAAACTGTTTTAACAAAAACATTGAGCAACCACAACTGTATACACACACACACTACCAGTCAAAAGTTTTTGAACACTAAGACTTTTAGTGTTTTAAAGTCTCTTCTGCTCATTAAGCCTGAATTTATTTGATCCAAAGTACAGCAAAAATATTTTTACTATTTAAATGAACTTTTCTATTTGAAACTATTTTAAAACGTAATTTATTTTTGTCATTTCAAAGCAGAATTTATAGCATCATTACTCAAGTCACATGATACTTCAGAAATCATTCTAATATTCTGATTTGCTGCTCAGAAAACATTTATTATTTATTATTATGATGATGATGATGATGATGATGATGTTGAAAACAGCAGAGTAATTTTTTTCAGGTTTCTTTGATTAATAGAAAGTCCAGAAGAACAGTTTTTACTTTTGTAACATCATACATTTCTTAATCATTACTTTTGAACAATTTAAAGCATCCTTGCTAAATAAAAGTATTAATTTGTATAATTTATTTCTACCCAAAATAATAATAATAATAATAATAATAATAATAATAATAATTACTGACTGCAAGCTTTTGAATGGTGCAGTGTATAATGTTACAAAAGCTTTTTATTTCAGATAAATGATGATCTTTGGATCTTTCGATTCATCAAAGAATACTGAAAAAATTTATTCAACTGTTTTAAATATTGACAATAATAAAAACATGTTTATTGAACAGCAAATCAGCATATTAGAATGATTTCTGAAGGATCATGTGACACTGAAGACTGAAGAAGTAATGATGCTGAAAATGTAGCTTTGATCACAGGAATAAACTACATTTTAAAACATATTCAAATAGAAAGCAGTTATTTTAAATAGTAAAAATATTTCAAAATTTGCTGTATATTAGATCAAATAAATGCTGGTTGGTTTTCTTTAAAAAAAACATGAAAAATCTTACTGTTCAAAAACTTTTTACTGTATATATAATAGTTCGGTTTAGGGTTGTGTATAGGATTAGTACGTGGTTATTACGCAATGACTGTAATAAATATATAAAGTACATAGTATTTTCATGCGAAACGTACATTTTTAGAATATATGGCTGATTTTCAATGCTCACCAATGAAGAAAGCTGCTGTTTTAACGATATCTACCAGCAGTAACTAACTAGTTAAAACTTGATGGGCCACTTTCCTCCAGCTCATTTCGATCAAAACCTGAGCAAAGTCATTCCGACAACAATCTCCAAAGCTTCTTTCCCTTCTGTCACTCTAAATGATAGGACACAAAAGATTAGACATAAACTTGAGGAAGATGCCCTATCTGAATCTAGAGGAGACTTTTTCCAGCTAACAAATTTGATAGATGTTACAAATCTCAGTGCTCATGTGGGATATAATTCCTCTGTCTCCTGTCAGCACGGACTGACTAATGGTGCCTGCAATCACTGGAAACGCTCACAAATACTTTGAATTATGGGAATGTTGCTTTCAGCCCCTCTGAAAGAATCTCGCTGCGTTCCTGATGATCTGAAGAAGAGCGTTCCACACGAAATAAACTCACACTTATCTGCAGGCGTGTTAATAACTACCAAGCTCCCGGGTCACACAGCAGCTCACGTATCTCCTGCACGTTTGTTTTTCCCGTGCATTTACAGGTGCTGTTTTTCTCCAGTGGCTCGAGCGGGTCATTAGCTCTATCCGCAGCCGCCCCTCCAGTCAATTACCACATTTCAAACTTTCCTCCAGCACAAATCCGGCCGCTCCTGCCTGCCTGACCCAGTTGTCTTTTGTGAGGAGGTCTTAGCTCCAGCAGTTTGACAGTCAACAGATAAGATGGATTAAGTTTTTTTTTTTTTCCTCTCCCCTTCTCTCTCTCATCCGGTTTTGATATAAACGGCGTAAAAGCAGGTTAAATCAGTCACTTTCAGGAGGAGTTTTTAAATGGCTGGAGATAGAGGGTGATAGAAGGCCTAAACCTGACACCGGGGCGTAGAAGGTCACGGCCGCGCTGTTTAATAACTAACAAACTCCTGATGAGGGAAAAGCCAAAAGGAGGAACATCCAGTCCTGACTCTGAAACCAAAATTTTTGTGAAACCACATTTTTTATGCTTGCTTCCCTGAGAATCAAACCTTTGACCTTTGCGTTGGTAGTGCATTGCTTTACTGAGATACAGGAAGGCTTGTGTTTGAATCATTTCAGACGGCAGTATACTAACTCTTACATAATTAATGTTGGTGCTAAAATTTCATGGCTAGAATATAATATTTAAAAGAAATTGCCCATCTGCAAAACATGGAGAATTATAGATGTGGAGGAAAACTGCATCTGAAAAATAACACGGATATGAATTTTAGCCAAGACTTTAGAGTGTGTAGCAGACTAGTGCTTTTTACTCTGGTGAATATTTTTCATAGTATGTATACATATACACTGGTGTAAAAAAGTTTGTAATCAGTACAATTATTATTATTTTTTTAAATAATTATCTTCTGCTCATTAAGGCTGTTTATATGATCAAAAATACAAAAAAAGTAATATTGTGAAATTGTATTATAGTTAAAAAAAATAATAAAAATAAAAATAATTATTTTTTTATAAGAAGTATCTGCTTCTTGGGCATTTGTAATTGTTTTAATTGTTTTAAAATTAGATTGTTTTTTTTTTTTTGATTTTACTTATGTATTTATTTTTTTATTTCACTTCCATTTTAGTGAAAGTTTTAGAAAATGTGTTTTTTGGCATTTATATTATATTATTTTTAATTATCTAGTTTTTATTAGTTGTATTATGTTAGTTCTTCAAATACTTACAAAATAATTTTAAGTTTTTTTATATTTTATTTTGGTTAACAAGAGTTTATTTCTGAACTGAATTAAATGAAAATGGGAAGCGCTTACAAAATAAGATTTTAAGTGTTTTAATATTTTTTTTCTTTAACATGAATTTATTTCATAGTTTTGGTTATTTTATTTCTTCAAATAAAATTAAATGGAAATGAGAAGTGCTTATAAAATAAGTTTCTGTTTTTTTATATTTTATTTTATTTCAGTTAACATGAATTTATTTGATAGGTTTAGTTCTTTTATTTCTTCAAACTGAATCAAATAGAACTAAGAAGTGCTTATTAAAATAAGTTTAAGGTTTGTTATATTTTATTTTATTTTATTTTAAGTTAACCTCAATTTATTTCATAGTTTTAGTTATTTTATTTCCTAAATTTAAATTAAACGGAAATGAGACGTGCTTATAAAATAAGTTTACGGCTTTTTATAATATTTTATTTTATTTCGGTTATGTCACGCCAGGCCAGCAGAGGGAGCCCTTACCCCCACTGACTGTTGCTGCTCCCTCTGCTGCCTCTATGGTTACTTCCTGTTTATCAGACATAAAAGCCAGCTCATCACACACACACATCGCGAAGTATTGTTTTGCTCCAGCGGACTCTACCAAGCGTTTTCCTTTGCTCTCAGGTTTCCTAGTCTCCTTGTTGTTCCCTAGCCATAGTTCTGTTTTTGTTTTCCCAGTCTTAGTCTTAGTTTTCTAGTTTCTTGTTTTCATTTCATTGTTTCATTTGGACTGCCCACTTGGATTTTGACCCACGCTTGTTTATTGGATTACGCTATTGGATTGTCTTCGCTGTTCACGTTTGCTGGTGTTTTCGACCCTGTCTGTCTGACTACGATCTGCTTAATAAAGCCTTGCATTTGGATCCTCACTCTTGGTCGTCCCGTTTGTGACAGAATACTTCGCCATACCCCGGATCCAGCGGCTTTACCCACCAGCAGTACAACCCACCAAGAATGGATTCAGCAGGAAGTTTGTCCAACCCCGTAAGTCTGCTTTGCTCCATCTTTCAAAATGGCCGTCCCATCGAGCATTATGTGGAGGAGTTTCTTACATATTGTTTTTTGGCACCTTGTGATGAGACCATGTTGAAAGAATGCTTCTGGAGTGGACTTGATCCAGAGATCAGTTTTAATTTGCCTGATGAAGACCCCAGTTGGACTCTCGCACAGTTCATCAATTTTGTCTTGTTGTTTTGCAATACTCCGGTAACTGTGGGTGATTTAGATGTGCCACAGTGCAAAATGTCTGCTAGCCCAGAGCCTCAGCATAAGATGTCTGCCAGCTTAAAGCCACAGCACAAGATGTCTGCTAGCCCAGAGCCTCAGCACAAGATGTCTGCCAGCTTAAAGCCACAGCACAAGATGTCTGCTAGCCCAGAGCCTCAGCACAAGATGTCTGCCAGCCTAGAGCTACAGCACAAGATGGCCACCAACCCAAAGCCTGTTCACAAGATGGCTACCTTTCATGAACCTGTTCACAAGATGGCTACCTTTCCTGAACCTGCTCACAAAATGGCTGCCTTTCCAGAATCTGCTTTCGGAATGACTATTCTTCCTGAGTCCGCGTTCAAGATGGTCACCCAATTGGACTCAGCTCACCAGAAATCTACCACGTCTGACTTCTCTCGCAAGATGGCTGCCACCCCAAGGCCCGATCACAAGATGGCCGCCATCCCCAAGCCTGTTCACAAGATGGCTGCCACCCCCAAGCCTGTTCACAAGATGGCCGCCATCCCCGAACCTGATCACAAGATGGCTGCTGTTCCTGAGCCAATTCCCAAGATGGCCGCCCTTCCCGAGTCTGTTCACAAGAAGGCCACCGTCCCAAAGCCCGTTCACAAGATGGCTCCCGTTCCTGAGTTCCTGGTCAAGATGGCCACCACGCCAGAGCCTGCTGCAAAAATGGCTGCCACGCCAGAGCCTGCTGCAAAGATGGCCGCCACGCCAGAGCCTGCTGCAAAGATGGCCGCCACACCAGAGCTACCACGTCAAGCCATAATCCTGATGCCAACGCCTGCTAATGCTACGTCAGCCAAGCCAGCGCCTGCTCACGCCACATCAGCCAAGCCAGCGCCTGCTAACACCACATCAGCCGAGCCAGCATCTGCTAACGCCACGTCAACCAAACCATCGCCTGTTAACGCCATGTCTGCTGCTCCTGTACAGTCAAGTCACGACACAGCTCCTGTTCTTGTCAAGTCAAGTCACATCGTGGCTGCTGCCTCTGCAAGGTCAAGTCAAGTTACAGCTAATGCTCCTGTCAAGTCAAGTCAAGTTACAGCAGTTGTTCCTCCTGAGCCAAGTCAAGCAGCACTTCCTGAGTCAAGTCAAACAGCACTTCCTGAACCAAATCAA
>NC_133369.1:10426962-10496962 GCF_049309525.1 Garra rufa | reverse complement strand
CTTTTCTGTTCATCAAAGAATCCTAAAAAAACTATATTTTTTGAATATTTTTAATAATAATAATAAATGTTTTTTAACAGCAAATCAGCATGTCAGAATGATTTCTGAAGCACAATGTGACACTGAAGACAGGAGTGATGACGCAAAAATGTTTGCTTTGATCACAAAAAAAAATTACATTGTAAAATATATTCAAATAGAAAGCAGTTCTTTTAAATAGCAAACATATTTCACAATTTAATGCTTTTGCTGTATTTTTGGTCAAATAAATGCAGGCTTGGTAATAAAAAAAAAACATAAAAAAATCTTACTATTCAAAAACTTTTGACTGGTAGTGTATATATTTAAATGGTAAAAATATTAAAATAAAATATATTTGTTTTTTTTTAATTAAATATTATAATTATTTATATTATACATCTTCGTTATTGTTTATTTTAGGGGTTAGTGTTTATGACATACTACTTATAATAAAAGAAAAAAAGAAAAATTGCACAACATCACACCTGGCTGCCGATATACCAAACTACCAACCTCTGACTACCAAACCACAGACCAATATAGAAAACCCTTGCAAGAGATCAATGTGGCATGTTTAGTAATTAACGTCATTACACATAAATAAAACTTAACTGAAATCTCCTTTAAATCTCTATATCTAAATACACTTTACCTCCGTGTTGAACGCTACAAAAATCATTCAGGAGATTTCACAATCAGGCGACTCTCTTCTACCACAAATCAATTCATCTCTAGTCAAGAACCTTAACAAAAGATGAGCTACCATGACAACACACTCATTCCTCAACTCCTCATTTTCTCCCTCTCTCCAAACACACACACACACACACACACACACACACACACACACACACACACACACACACACACACACACACACACACACACACACACACACACACACACACACACACACACACACACACACACACACACACACGCATTCACTAAGACGATATGGAAAAGAGGACAGACATTGAAATTCTTGTCACAGGCTGAATTTATTTGACTCTGGCTCTGTATGCGGTGATAAACAGAGTGATGATCCAGTCACACATCTTTATCCATGCTTTGCTTTAATTAACGCTGACTTGTTTGTTGAAAAGATGATTAATATGCCAATGAAAATTGCATAATTGAATACTGCAATACACGGACATACAAGAAAGTTTTATGTAGACTTCTATATAATAAAAAAATAATGCACTGATACACATATTATTATTATTATTATTATTATTATTATTATTATTAATATTATTATTATTATTATTATTATTATTAGTTGTTGTTGTTGTCACTGAGATGATGTCAAAAGCCTTTCCATGAATGGCCCAACTGTACTTGTGGGACTGGAGGTATTTTAGGGTTTGTAGAAGAATAGCAAGTGTGTGTGTTTGGTTATTCTGCTCCTCCTTCAAATAAGGGGGGCGTTTGCTTTGATATGGATGCCTCTCACAGCACACCCTCTGTTTGCCCTCCCTCTCCTGCTTTTATTCCGCCCATATTCCATGTAGCTGTCAACAGGTCCGCCTAAGCTTTGGAGAATTCTGACTGCACATGTAAATCATGTTGCTTCTAATTAACTGTCAGCTTTTATTTAAAATGCTTTTGAACGTGCCTCAGCCAATCAGCATATAGAGTTGTCTATTTTATAAAATCTAAATCTTAAAATAATAATAAAACAATTGTAATAAATGACAGATTTGCTCCTAGGAAAAGATTACACTACTGAATTAGGGCTTTTTATCTCGTTTATGTATACACATCTCTAGATATGCAAATTTAGATTTGTATATAAATCTTTTTTTAATTAACTGTTTTATTCAGCAATTTATTTATTAAATTGAACAAATCTGACAGTAAATACATTTATGTTTCAAAAAAAGGTGTTCCTATGAACTTTCTATTCATCAGAATCAACAATAAAAAATTTTAAATAAAAAAGTACAACAATTTCTGCAAAAATATTGAGAAAAATATTAAGCAGTACACGGTTTTCAACATTTTGACTGAAATAATGGCTGCTAAAAAAAAAAAATCAGCTTTGCCATCATAGAAATAAATACATTTTTTCAAAAACATATTACAATAGAAAAGAGTTATTTTAAATAGTAATAATATTTCATACTTTTACTGTTGTTACTGTATTTTTTGTTAAATTAAGCCTTAGTTTAAAAAAAGCCCTTTTAATCAAATAAATTCAAACCTTTGAATACTAGTGCGTGTATACACTACCAGTCATTTTTTATATTTTTAAAGAAGTCTCTTCTGCTCACCAAGCCTGCATTTATTTGATCCAAAGTACAGCAAAAACACTAAAATTTTGAAATATTTTTACTATTTAAAAAAAAAGATTTCTATTTGAATATATTCTAAAATGTAATTGATCTCTGTGATCAAAGCTACATTTTCAGCATCGTTACTCCAGTCTTCAGTGTCACATGATGCTTCATTCTAAATGCTGATTTGCTGTTCAGTATTTATCTAAAAAAAAAAAAAAACATTGTACACTATACCATTCAAAAGCTCAGAGTCAGTATAATTTTTAAGAAATCATAGAAATTAATACTATTACTTAGCAAGGATGTTTTAAATTGATCAAAAGTGATGATAAAGACATTTATAATGTTCCAAAAGATTTCTATCTTTTTTTTTTTAGATAAATGCTGTTCTATTTGAACTTTCTATTTATCAAAGAAACCTGAAAAAAAATCCAATCAGCTGCTTTCAACATAATAAATGTTTTTTGAGCAAATTACTGAGCAAATCATAATATTAGAATGATTTCTGAAGGATCATGTGACTGGAGTAATGATGCTAAAAATTCAGCTTTGAAATCACAGGAATAAATTACATTTTAAAATATTTCCGAATAGAACGCAGTTATTTTAAGTGGTAAAAATATTTAAAATCAAATAAATGCTTTAAAAAAACTTACTGTTCAAAAACTTCTGACAGGTAATTATGTGTAAAATATAATATTTCTAGATTCATGTCTATGGCGTTGATAATCCAGTTGAAAGATTTACTGAAAACAAAAAGACAAAACAGATAAACGGTGAAACAGAAACATCATAGGTTAATAATAAGAGCACAGCATTATTCTAGCACATTTACTGCCTTGAGACTACATTAGTTCCTTTTCAGATTGATTCCATTGCTAACAAGCATGAAGTCATTGCTCTTAAACCTCTTAACATCTCGGATCAGTGGAGAAATTTGCATCTGGACACTTTAAGATCACAAGCGAAGAGTTCAGGCTAATCTCTGCTTGAGTATTTCATCAGCACAATGTTGCAGTAAAGTACCAAATCTTAGCTCCTCCCTTTTTAGTAAACACAAACCGAGCCCCGCCCACAAATGGCCATTCACGCACCAGGCTGCTGTTGCCAAACATCATCGGAAATCACACGCACCTTATTTATCCCTTTTAAATACGTTGATTCTTCGACCCACCTCGTCTACATAACCTGCCTCATTCAGTACCAAATTCTACTGTAGTGCATTGTCACGACAATCTGATTTCGCACAATACCACTTATCTGTGCAAGACTAGCAGAGAAAGCCTGCGGTAAGATGGCTGAGAGCGGCGAACGAGACACCCTCGCTCGGAAAATGAGCGGCAGCCAGGCATGTCAAAATTTCTTGATTACATGGGAAATAAACAACTCCGACTGAAAGCCTCCGCTCAAACTTGGTGCTTTGCATACATTAAATTCCGGTCTGTCTATAAGTCGTCTTAAAACGCTTAGGTATCAGCGCGAGCGCCTCTGACAACGTTCCCTCACGAGTTCGTCTGCGCCGTTATCAGACCTCTCAAATGGATCTCCAGCTCCAGTGACAAAAGCCAGACGGAGCTCTCCTAAAGGATACATCTTTTTATCCACACGCTTCCTCGCCAATCCACATGTGCGACGGCCCGAGCAGGAGTTTACCAATCTTTGCTTTCCAAGACTCTCTCTCTCACTTTCACTCTCTCTCTCTCTCTCTGTGTTAAAGGCTTGAGGGGTTCAATCAATGCTGCTTTGATCTCGGCTGGAACTATAATTATTTAACATTGTTACAAGGATTTCTCTAATCCATTCTACCATTAAATCCCTTTTAGACCCTCATCTTCAGGAGCCTAATCTGCATCTGGGCCCCCCTCCCTCCCCTCGGACGGCACCGTGACTTAACAGACTTCGGCGAATAATTAGAGGAAAAGATACAAATGCGAAGAGAAAGATGAGAAACTTTGCCAGTCGCTGGACACGAGCAGGTGTTGGTTGCTGGATGTTGATGATTGCTTTGCATGCGACGTTTCTTTGTGGAACCTGTGGGATGTTTATCTGAAGGCCTGGCATTAAAGCATGTAATTCAAAAGCTGTCAACAACCAGACAATGGACTGCCGGTTTGCAGCTATTTGAACGTTTAATTCCTGGATTCTAGGTCATTGCTAAATATGTTGACATACACAGACTGATTTGAATAGTCTGTGTGTTATAGGAGCAAACTCTGGTGACGTTTTTAAATGTGTTAAAGGGATAGTTTAGTCAAAATTAAAATTCGGTCAGTAATTACTTGCCTTCATGCTATTCAAAACCTGTAAGATCTTCAATCATCTTCAAAAACACAACAAAGATATTTTCAAAGAAATCTGAGAGTTTTCTGACCCTGAATAGACATTAATGCAACTGAAACGTTCTATGGCCCAGAAAGATGGTAAGACTTTGATAAAATGGTACTCTCAAGAACATGTCAAAGACTGACACGGAAAAGTAGAAATTGTTAACTAAAGTCGTTATTTTGTTTTCTTTGCACCTTTCTAGGCCTTGAACGTGGTAGTCATGTTGCTGTCTATGCATATAAGCTCATAAAGCTCTCGGATTTCATCAAAAATACCTTAATTTGTGTTTTGAAGATGAACGGGTTTGGAATCACATGAGGGTGAGTAATTAATGACACAATTTTTATTTTTGGGTGATCTATCCCTTTAAATATGCCTATTTGTTATTGGAAGCTGAATCAGTGGCACCATTTAAGGTTTAATTCACCCAACAATTAAAATTATGGTATCATTTACTAACTATAATGTCATTCCAATCCCATATGACTTCCCTTCTCAGTGACCACAGACTGACAAGTTCCATAAAGCTTCACAAAAATGCAGCACAAAAGTCCAATAACAGCAGTCGTACATCATTTTCAGATTTTCTAAAGCCATATGATACCTTCATGTGGGTAAGAGACATAAATGAGTTTAAATGACATAAATAGACACCGTCTGCATTAGCTCAAGTCTCATTTTTGTTTGCACACTTTCAGTTAAATGATCTAAAATAGTCGTTTTCCAGGTAAAATATCTAAAAATCCTTAAAACAATACATTTATTTGAAATTCACATCTTGAAATCTTAAATAAAAGTGTATTTTTTCACTTGTCCATCAAAATTTATACACCCTCAAGTCATTCCAAAACCAAATGACTTTCTTCTGTAGACGAATATTTAGAAGAATGTTGGTAACCTAACAGTTTTATTTCCCATTGACTTCCATTTTATGGACAAAAATACAACGCCGATGGGAACCAAAACTGTCTGGTTAAATATACAGTTGAGGTCAAAAAGTTTACATAAACCTTGCAGAATCTGAAAAATGTTAATTATTTTACCAAAATAGGTGAGATCATACAAAATGCATGTTATTTTTTATTTAGTAGGCTACTGACCTGAATAAGATATTTCACATAAAAGACTTTTGAGATCCATCTTTTCACACAACTGAGCGACTCATATGCAACAATTACAGAAGGTTCAAACGCTGACTGATGCTGATACTTCAGAAGGAAACAATGCTTTAAGAGCCGGGTGAGTAAAACCTTTTTGAATTTGAAGATCAGGGTAAATTGAACTTATTTTGTCTTCTGGGAAACATATACAGTAAGTATCTTGTGTAGCTTCTTAAGGGTAGTACTAAATGAAAAAAAAAAAGGTATTTAGGCAAAATAAGAAAAATGTACACTTCTTCATTCTGTTCAAAAGTTTTCACCCCGGCTCTTATTGCATACTTTTTTCTTCTGAAGCATCAGTGTGCGTTTGAACCTTCTGTAATAGTTGCATATGAGTCCCTCAGTGTGAAAAGGCAGATCTCAAAATCATAAAGTCATTGTTGGAAAGGGTTCAAATACACAAAAATGCTGAAAACCCAAAGAATTTGTTTTCTGAAGAACAGCAAGTAGTTTAAACTGTTCAGGACAAACAAGGGACTCTTGAAAAACCATCACTAAACAAAAAAACAAAACAAAAAAATAGCTGTGGATCATTCAGGTTGCAACACAGTATTAAGAATCAAGTGTATGTAACTTTTGAACAGAGTCCTTTTATAAATTCAACTATTATTTTCTCTTGTTGACTATATGTAAACGTATTTAATGTGAAATATCTTATTCAGGTCAGTAATAATTTAAAAAATAACATGCCTTTTGTATGACCCCTCTTATTTTAGTAAAATAATTAACATTTTGCAGATTCTGCAAGGTGTGTGTAAACCTTAGACCTCAACTGTATATGTTCCACAGAAGAAAGTAAGTCATGAAGGTAAGTAAATGAACAGAATTTTAAAAATAAGACTAATAAGAAGTCATTTTTTTCAGTTAGAAGACTTGGAATATAAAACAAACACCACATAGACTACATTAACATTATTTTTGGTTGATTTTTTGGCATTTTTGAAGCCTTGTTTGCTTTCATTAGATTGAAAAGCATAAACATCTCCTTTTGTGTTCCACAGAGAGAGAAAAAAAACATCATGCTGGTTTGGAACGACATGAGTAAACGATGACAGAATATTTATTTTTGGGTGAACTATTCCTTTAAGACCTTCATCCATCTTTTCGCTGCGTATTTTCAGATCTGCACAGAAATCTAAGGCGGTTAGCACTGAACCCATAACTGCCATCTGTTTGTTTTGGGCTGGGAAAAAACAAAAAAGACACGTTGATAATTGTGACGCATGTTGAAAAAACACCCAATGGCCTTTTCAAATATTTTTGCCGCTGTGTTTTGCGCCGATATAAATAGCAGCACAGCAAACGCAAACATTTGTCGAGGCACCTGCCATGCTATCGTGACCATCTGCTCCACAAATTCACTTAGCATGACATATGTGCATTAAAGCTGAAGCGGCTATTGTTTGGTGCGGGTGAGGGGGTCCGGTCAAGGGCGGACAGTGTCAGCTCCACGTACAGGTGGGCTGAAAGGAGAACAGGGAATCTATACGTGCTTCCTGACTGAGGCGGAGGCGGTTGGATACCCGCTCCTGTCTGTCTTCAGGGCTTCTTCAGAAGAACCTGCCCGTGTTCGGCTTGTGGCCCGGGTCCAGTTGGCACAAACAGAGGAAACCGACTGTGTCCGACAGGCACTGCTGAGCTTAGAAAGCCACTCGTGAGGAGGTGTGTCAGTCCTCAAGGTGATTGGATCTAGCTGAGGGTTACTCAATACTCATTGGACAATCAACATTATCCATTCATCATCATCATCTCCTTATGCATTCTCAGAATATATAATATACAACAGTAAAATTAGTAAATAGCAATAGTAAAATGGTCATATAAAGGTAAATAACTTCCTTTTGGTGAAAAAAAAAAAAAAAAACTTAATTAGGTTGAGTTCATGGAAGAAACAATATAAATGAAAAAAATATACATGTGACCCTGGACCACAAAACCAGTCTTAGGTAGCATGGGTACAGTATATTTGCAGAAATAGCCAAAAATACACTATCGATTTTTCTTTTATGCCAAAAATCATTAGGATATTAAGTAAAGATCATATTTAATTAAGATATTTTCTAAATTTTCTACCGTAAATATATCAAAACTTACTTTTTTATTCAGTTGACCAACTTTAAAGGTGATTTTCTCAATATTATGATTTTTTTGCACCCTCAGATTCTAGATTTTCAAATAGTTGTATCTCAGACAAATATGGTCATATCCTAAAAAACATATATCAATGGAAAGCTTATTCATTCAGGTTTGATGCATACATACAAATATTTAAGATGTTAAGATGTTAACAAATTAAATCTAAGTAAAGTGACTACTTTTAAGGTTTCAAATAGGTTTTTGGAGAATAAAATGTCAAAATTTGGTTGAAATAATGTTACAATGTCATTCAGTGTAACAAAACATTTATGTAAAAATTCAAACAACATGCTTATTCTGACTTGTACATATTAAAATATATAAAAGAATAAGGGTGCATATTAAATTTTATTGTGTTTTAAATGAGTAAAAAATCTTACTGACAAATGGACAAAACCTAGGATAGTGGCAAATTTTATTTAATTAAAATTAGTATTTGAGGTGACAGCAATTCATCTTTTAATATTTCATAAATTGATTTTTTTTGTAAACATGCCTGACAAGAGTGTTACACTGAATGACATTTTAGTGGGTGTCTTCTGTAAATTAGGGAAAATGGTATGATATTTATTTTTTGTTCAGAAAAACCAAAACTAAAATGCAATTAAATTAAACAGAAAACTTTTAAATGTTTTCTAAAATAAAATAAAACCACACACACACACACACACACACACACACACACACACACACACACACACAAAAACACACACACACACACACACACAAACACACAAACACACACACACACACACACACACACACACACACACACACACACACACACACACACACACACACACACACACATATAATATTAATATATATTATCAATATTATTATACAAAACTTTAACACAAGAGAGACCACAAAGTCTTGTTTTCCTCAGTATAACTCCTTTAAGTTAAAGTTAAATGCTTCTTATTTGAGGGCAGACGTAGTGATAAGTACAAAAAAGAAGTTCATTAATGCTTAAAAGCTTCCTTCCCTTTCTGTTCCTGCACATGCACTTACTTTATGCCTTGAGGAGCGTGTCAAGATATGTATCAAAGACGTCCATGATAATTAACTAAATCGCTGTACAGGCTATTACCACTAATATACAGAAGCCCATGACGAGAGAGAATGAAGGAGACGAAGGAGCAGATAACAGAACACCGCCTTTATGAGCTGAGAGTGGATGTTCCTTTAATCTCAGGGATGCTCTCCTGCCTTCACTGAACATGCTTACGGACTAGAAGGAAGCTATAAGTGAACTTTTGTGGAACTCAAGTGCTTATAGAGGCCAAATCATAGCTTTTTTTCCAAGAATTGTCATGATGTAGATTTTCTTGAACATTTCTTTGTCTTTTTCTGTTCTGAATGAGGCGATGAATCACATACTCAGCTAAGTCGGTCATAAATGAGTCTGGTTCAGACTCAAAGCACTGACTCGTTCAGTAAGTTCAAACAATGGAAAACAGTCACACGTTTTAAAAAGAACAGCGTGTGCGTCTGAGTCAGTGCATGGGCATGAATGAGAATCTAAAACATTCATTCACAAACATATTACTTAGCTTTGCTATTTTCAATAGTAATCAGTTATATGCAACAAAATTATAGTAATTATAGTAATGTTTCATGTTCATCTTATCTGCATGGAATATGATACACAGACATAATCTCAAGGAAAGTTTGGCGAATCAGGCAACATCAGGTAATTTACATAAACATGATGAGTTTTTGCCAAAACTATTTGCTTTGGAACCAATAATAGATTAATGAGACCAAAGACTGCCTGTTAGATTTAGGCAAAACAAATTATTACTAGGTAACATTTGTAGTTATTTTAGAGCATCAAATTAAATTACATGAAAATGAGAAATTGTCTTAGAAACCAACTGAAACAAACTTTAATAGGAGTGTGATTTAAGAGTCTAAAAGAACTTAAACAGCCGCTTCACCTCTTGTAATTGTATCACTTCGCTTGCAGTAAAAAAAATAAAAATATGTCATAAAAATATGACTGCTTTTGTGTCACGGAATGTAGTTTTCAGAGGTTTCAGGAGAGAATGTACTTGTTTTTAGTTCAAATATGCAGTTTGTTAATAAAGATAACGTCTATTTGAAAATTTGCGTCAATGTTTTCAAACATGTGAGCTCCAGGGCGTCAGCAGCCATTCAACTCGCTGAGAGCAGCCTCACCTCGGCCAGATCTTCTGGAATTACCGCTGACCATAGACTGTAAAAAAGATGGACAACGCGTCTCCGCTTCTTTCCACTATAGAAAAGTGAAGCCAAAACAACTCAATATGGCCGCTACCATCTTGGGGGAAATTACGTCATTTGGAGCCAGAGCATGCGCAGTAGAGGTTCGTTTGGAGCCAGAGCATGCGCAGTAGTGTCGTGAGGCGGAGCCGCGGTGTCAAAGTCCCGCCCAAACTCCCGCAGATCCAATCGCACGATCACAATCATGACACCACACCCCGTTTTTATAGCATCAAATAACTACTTAAAAGCGAACTTATTAGAAAAACGAACACCTGAACATGAATCAGCATTATAATAACTACCTCACACGATGGAAATCATCTTTGGAAAAAAAATTATTTGAAGTGTAAAATAATAATAAAACGTCCCATTAGATTACATGGAGAGGGCGGGGTTTATGACCTATACTGCAGCCAGCCACTGGGGGGCGATCGAAAACTTTCGGCTTCACTTTTCAGGACACCCACGGCACGCTTGCCACTGACTCTGATAGTGGTTAAACATGAGATATAATTTGTTTTGGGTAAATCTAATGGGTGGCCTGTGGTCTTATTAATCCATTATTTGTTCCAGAGCAAATAGTTCTGGCAAAATCTCATCATCGTTTATGTAAATTCAATGCTGTATATTGGAGAGCTGCCTATGTACTTTTGACTAAATTGCCTGATTTGACTGAATTGCAACTTTTATGATGGCTGTTGTTTATTAAATATTACTATCGAATTAATAATATTTTATATAAATAATAGTAGTATTTATTTATTTTTAGCGTTTTTGCCTTTTTTATTGATAGGACAGTAGTGAGACAGGAAACAAAGTGGGAGAGAGAGGGGGATGGGATTGGGAAAGGTCCACGACCCGGGACTCGAACATGGGACGGCAGAAGCGCAACAACGCTGCATGTCAACGCACTACCCACAAGACTATCGGCTCCAACATAATAGTATTTAATAAGAGCGTTTAGTATTGAAAGGAATAGTTCACCCAAAAATGAAGATTGGATGCCAGGGGCATCCAAGATGTAGGTGAATTTGTTTCTTCAGTAGAACACAAACGAAGATTTTTAACTCAAACTGTTTCAGTCTGTCAGTCATATAATGGCAGTCAATGGGCACCAGAGTAAAAAACCCACACAGACAAAACCAAATTAAATCTTGCGGCTCATGACGATACACTGAAGTGTTAAGACACAAAACAATCGGTCTGTGCAAGAAACTGAACAGTATTTATATAACTATATTTACCTCTTATCCACTGCAACATTCAACTGTATTGAGCGTGTGACGTGTCAACATGCTCTGGCAATGTAGTCGGTGAAAAGTCAACACTACTGGATGAGTTCGCACAAGGAAACATAATCTTTTAGTTTTTAATCAGTTGCCAGAATCAGGATAAGCACAAGTAATTACCATTTTTAATAGCCACTATGCACTGTGTAAACAATGAGTGACGTATACGTGCGACAGATCGCTTCCGCATGTGCATCTATTATGGCAGATCACGTTGACGCCGGCTGTTGTGAATGCGCTCATGACAGTTGAATGTTGCAGTGGATCAGATGTAAATAATGGTATAAATACTGTTCAGTTTCTTCCACAGACCGATCGTTTTGTGCCTTAACACCTCAATGTATCGTCACGAGCCGCAGAGTTTAATTTGGTTTTGTCTGTGTATGTTTTTTTTTAACTCTCAAAGATTTAGTGCTCATTGACTGCCATTATATGTTTGTTATCTTTGTTTGTGTTCTATTGAAGAAACAAAGTCACCTACATCTTGGATGCCCTGGGGGTAAGCAGATAAACATCCAATTTTCATTTTTGGGTGGACTATCCCTTTAAGAAATGGTGCGTGTGTTCATTATGGTGATTTTAGTTGCACTGTTCCGCCATTAGATGCGACAAGAGATTATTTTTATGAGTCAGTGGGAAAGACTTTCATATTGAAAAAATAAACACTGTTGTAAACTAAAGTTATTTTTAGTTTCAACAATGGCTTGATGCAGCTAACAAATGCATTGAGCAGCACTGTCATCAGAAATCACCCTTAACAGATGAAAGGATCTTATCATTATGACAAAAAGATAACTTTTCCCTCAGCAGACATTCAAACATGTTTTATTGTGAATATGAGATTGAGCTGAAGAATGAATGCTGTATCAGATGCAGGTAATCATACACAGTCTATCTATCTCTTATAATACTCTACTCCACATAATACAGTGAGCTGTTAATACAGTAATACAATAAACTTTTAAAGAAACAACTCAACATTCCTGTTACTAGTTCTGAAGTAACGTTCAGTAGCATAGACGTGAGCTATAGCTGTATATCTGCACGCTGTGATTACCTTTGGTCGAATCACAGCCATATCTCACGTCTACTCGTGTAATATTGCGTTTATACAACTGTATGTGTATGTATAATGCATATCGGTATATATAATGCACATCGGTCAAAAGTTTGGGGTCAGTAAGAGTTATAATGTTTTTAAAGAAAGTCTCTTATGCTCATCAGTGCTGCATTTATTTAATCAAAAATATAGAAAAAAAACTGTAATATTGTGAAATGTTATTACAATATAAAATAATGGTTTCTATTTTAATATACTTTAAAATTTAATTTATTCCTGTGATGCAAAGCTGAGTTTTCATCAGCCATTACTTCAGTCTTAAGTGTCACATGATCCTTCAGAAATCATTCTAATACACTTATTTATTATTAGAATGATCTATATTGGATCTATACTGGATTATATATTGCAACAGTTGCCCTGCAAAGTATTTATTTAGAAATTGTGATATTTTTTCAGGATTCTTTGATGAATAAAAAGCTTAAAAGAACAGCATTTATTCAAAATATAAATATTTTCTAACAATGTAAGTATTTGCTATCACTTTTTATCAATTTAACACACCCTTGGTGAATAAAAGTATTAATTTCTTTCAACAAAAAAGAAGAAGAAGAAAAATTTACTGACCCCAAACTTTTGATGGTAGTGTATATATACACACACACACACACACACACACACACACACACACACACACACACACACACACACACACACACGTTGGGTTTACATGTTTTATGGGGACATTCCATAGGCGTAATGGTTTTTATACTGTACAAACCGTACTTTCTATCGCCCTACACCTACCCTACACCTAAACCTAGCCCTCACAGGAGATTGTGCACACTTTTACTTCATCAAAAAAAATCATTGTGCATGATTTATAAGCCTGTTTCCTCATGGGGACCTGAGAAATGTCCCCACAAGGTCAAAATCTACTGGTATTCCTATCCTTGTGGGGACATTTGGTCCCCACAACGTGATGAATACCAGGTACACACATACACACACACACACACACACACACACACACACACACACACACACACACACACACACACACACACACACACACACACACACACACACACACACACACACACTTTAAAACATCAAAACATGAACAAAAACTAAAACAGAAATAACACTGTTCAAGTACAACTTAAAATACCACTAATTTGTGACCCCTTTAACATTGAAGCTTCTCAACTTCTGCCATTTTTACACCTAATGCAAATCTTAGAATTGGTTTTAAAGGATTCTTAACGCAGGAGCAACCTGTGCGAGTCTCTTCATTAAGATACTGTCCTTCTTTTGATGTACTCTCTATTAAATATCCCATTCGCACTGAACAATTAAGAATTATCTGTTGCTGATCGTAATCGTGCATTTTAACTTAAGCCGGGCAAGAACAAAGAGTCCAGATTTGAACATCAAAAAGGGAGTAAAAAATAAAATAAATAAAGTGCTAACAAGGTAGTCTCTTAAACTAAATAAATTTGCTTTTAATCGCAGCGAACAGGAAGTCATGTCATTTGAGATGTTCATATTTGATGGTGTGATTCCCATCTTTATTTAAATTATAACAAGCCCATCTGACTTTTCCAACACAATGAGAGGAATGAAAGGGGGGAAATGGCCTTTCAGGAGAAGACATGATGTGAAAGTGAATGCGGTTATTACGTGCGGAGATTAATGTCCACTGTACAGCTCCCCGAGAGACAGTGATGCAGCTGCGTGAGCGATGTCATATCCTGTATTCGGAGAGGCTTGTTTCCTGTTGGGCGATTTTCTCATTTGCATTCTATTTTGCCAGAAATCCACATTCCTGCCGGAGTTTGACAGTAATGTCTCTGTGAGGAGCGAATGGGGCATGTAGAATAGATCGTATCTGCGTAATGTAACAAGATTATCAGCAGCATTAGCAACCGTCGGCGCTATCGGAGAGATCGTGGTGGGAGGTAAATATGGAATTCAGCAGTGAGATGAATCTGACAAACTAGATTAAAAGGGATAGTTCAGGCAAAAATGAAAATTCTGTCATTATCTACTCACCCTCATGTGGCTCCAATGAGATTTGAGAGCTAGAGGCAAGATTTTCAGTGAATAACGTCCTAAATGTCTGTCTGATGCTCACACAAAGCTATCGTACGACTTCAGAAGACTTGGCATATAGCGCACGATTCATATGGACTACTTTCATGGTTCTTTTATGTTGATTATTGCTTTTTTTAAACCGTTTTTACTGTCAGGATTCAGATTGACAGTACTTTTTGTAACTTGGATATTTTCAGAAAAGTACCTCATTTTGTGTTTCACAGAAGAAACTAAATTAAATGGGTCACATGTAACAACATGAAGCCACTAGTTTCTTTCTTTCTTTTTGGTGGAACAATTTATAGGGATCGTACAGCCTCATGCACCCCTAAACAAACTGAGACTATAACACCAAGTTTTCGAATGATTTCAGATTAGTTAGCAGTGACAAGCATGGAATCCCATTTCCGCCGCTGAATAAAGAATAAAAAAGTATTTGCGTCTTTTTATCCTGCAATTCTGACTTTTTTTCTTAGAATTGTGAGAAATGAACTCGCATCTGTGAGGAAAAAGTCAGAATTGCGAGACATAAACTTGCAATACTGACCTTTTTCTCTGAATTGCATTATACACGTGCAATTTAGACAATTTTTTTCTCAGAATTGTGGGATATAAACTCGCAATTGTGAGGTAAAATATTACAATTGCAAGATATAAACTTGCAATTCTAACTTTTTCTCAGAATAGTGATACAGACTCACAATTCTGACTTTTTTTCTTAGAATTGTGAGAAATAAACTCACAATTGCAAGGAGACAATTGCGAGACAAACTTGCAATTGTGACTTTTTTTTTCTCAGAATTGTGTGATATAAACTCACAAATGTGATGTAAAGAGTTACAATTGCGAGATATAAACTTGAAATTCTGACTTTTTTTCAGAATTGTGATACAGACTCGCAATTCTGATTTTTTTTCTTAGAATTGTGAGAAATAAACTCACATCTGCGAGGAAAAAATCTGAATTGTGAGACATAAACTTGCAATTCTGACTTTTTTTCTCAGAATTGTGAGATATAAACTCGCATATGCGAGGTAAAAAGTTACAATTGCAAAATATTAACTTGCAATTCTAAATTTTTTCTCATAATTGTGATACAGACTCACAAAATTGTGATTTTTTTCTCAGAATTGTGAGATATAAACTAGTAATAGCGAGGTAAAGTCAAAATTGCGAAATATGAATGTGCAATTCAAACTTTTTTTCTCAGAATTGTGTGAAAGTGTGAGGAAAAAAAGTTGAATTTTCTCAGAATTAAATAAAACACACGATTGCAAGTTATTAAGTAAGAATTTTGAGATATAAACTCGCAGTTCTGAGAAAATCCCAAGTCTTTTTACCCCCCTCAGAATTGGACATTATAACTCGCAATTGTGAGTTTATATCTCATAATTCTAAGGGAAAAAAAAGTCAGAATTGTGAGATACAAACTTGCAATTCTGTGCCAAAAAAGTCAAAATTGAGAGATGTAAACTGCGAGATCAGAATTGGCGAGATAAAAAGTCGTGATTACCATTTTTTATTCTTTATTCAGTGGTGGAAACCATGCTTATACAGTACTTAATTTGATACTTGGCAACAAACCTCTAACACAAAATATTGAACCTCAGCATGTAACACACCCAGCTCCATTTATGCTCCAAACATGAATGACACCAGAAATCGTGCATCTTTTTGTGCGTTTCCTTTTCTAAGAGATCAGATTTACAATTTTCACCTAGCAGGCGATAAAACAGGTGAAAAGAATCCCACAGACTAACACTCGAGCCAACTCTGGAGACCTCTGGATTTCCATCAGAAAATGTAAAACTCCAGTGTTGTTTCTCTGTGTTATACTTTCAACCAACAAAAATCATTCATTCAAAACAAACAGGGAGGAATTGTCTCTCTCAGCATTACAGAATGGATGATCAGAGAGACACTGGGCTGCCTAGCCCCTCTCCACACCGCCTCCTCTTCTTTTTCTTTTTTTTTTTTTTAAAGCAGGAGTTTAAAGCTCAGCATTTTATTCCGGAAAGCCCTAACTGGTCTATGATGCCTCTTTTTGTATGCGCTTGCCCCCATCGTTGTGTGACTGACCCCCTCAGCCCTGCTGGCTGCCTGATCACAGGGACCGCTTATTACCGCCGTCCCTACCGCTCTTATCTTACACCGCCAATGCTCATTTCCTTTCCAGATTGAAATGCAAATGTGAAATTTAATGATAAATGCATTATCTGATAGGTGCTGATAACTCTGATTCGCTGTCAGTATAAAATACACACCCCAGGGGGCTCACCGGTGCCAACTTGCCAAAATCCACTTTCTTATAAACGTACGTACCTCCAATAAATTCTGGAGGTCATATGCATTAAAAGGGGAATCATATTTTGTGTATTCTGCGATGTGATGCCACGGCTGAACAGTAATTGCTGCCGTTGCTATCTTGTTGGATGTATTATCCATCACTTTGATGAAGTGACTTTTAAGAAGTGCAAAAAGACAGATAAAACAGATTTTTTTTTTCTACTGAGAGACGCCGAGGGAAAATCTGCATGGTAAGGCGAGATTCTCGGAAAAGAAAAGATATCTGTTTTTACGTCTGTTGTGTGCTTTCTACTGAAGCTTGAAGGGATGGTTTATTCAAAAAATGAAAATTCTGTCATCATTTTCTCACCCTCATGTCAATCCAAACCTCTATGGCTTCCTTTCTTCTGTGGAACATAAAAGAAGAACATTTGTAGAATATCCACGCTGCTCTTTTTCCATATAATGAAAGAATATTCTGCGTACTGTATAAAACATACAACATGTGATATATTTCAAGTTGTCTGAAGTTTTCTGAGGTGAATTTTAAGTCATGGTTTAAGTAATAAGTAATCAGTAATAACTTAAACAGAACGTATTGTCCTATATAGCTCTCAAAACTCAAATCAACTTGATCACATTTAAATAAATAAATAAATAATTTCCAAATTAGTAATTTATGTTTATGTATGTATATATGTAGGTCAAGGATGTAATACTGCTTTAAATTGTTGTTTTTCCAAAAAAAAAAAAAAATTAAAAGTTTTCCGTTTAATTTAATTGCATTTTTATTTTGTTTTTCCTGAGCAAAAAATAAATATCATACATTTTTCCCTAATTTACAGAAGACACCCACTAAAATGTCATTCAGTGCAACAATCTTGTCAGGCATATTTACAACAAAAATCAATTTATGACATATTAAAAGACAAATTACTTTCACCCCAAATACTAATTAGTTGTAATTCTACATTTGTTAAATTTACCACTATCCTAGGTTTTGCCCATTTGTCAGTAATAATTTTTACTCATTTAAAACACAATAAAATGTAATATGCTTCCTTAGCTTTTTATATATTTTAATATGTACAAGTCAGAATAAGCATGCTGTTTGAATTTTTACATAAATATTGTGTCACACTGAATGACAATGTAACATTATTTCAACCAAATATTTTACATTTTATTCTCCAAAAACTTATTTGAAACCTTAAAAGTAGACACTTTACTTTCTTTAATGTGCTTTCTATGGACATAAAATCACTTTTGTAAATTTCTTTTACTGTGGACATCTTAACGTCTTTGACTAATGCATGTATATATGTATTTATTTATTAAATTTTAAGATTTTTAGAGTCGTGTTTTTTCTGTTTCTTCTAAAAAACTACTGGATGGTTAATATGGACTATATTTACAGTCCATTTATAGGGATTTAATTTTCTTTTTTTTAGGTTGATGGCACCTGGTCACTGTATGCTTTTTAAAAAGAAGCTCAGACATTCAGTCTGACATCTTTTGTGAAAGAAACAAAGGTCTGTCATACGGTTTGGAACAGCAAGAGCGTAAATAAATAATGACTGAATTTCTTTCATGTATAGGCATTGTACATGTCACACGGGAACAACAAAACACTCTAGTTATCAGCAGATGTAAAACACATTAGATTGCAGATTATACAATAATCTCCTCATTTCATTAAATACATTAGCAGTTGCATCATGCACTTACAACCATGGCATACTGAGTAGACAGCATGCTAAAAAACAAGCATGAAAAGGGTAGCAAATGTTGCAGTGCACCATTTCGCCTTCTTTTCTTAGTAACACAGTTTTGTAAGTTAATACAATGAGACTGTGATCAAAAGCAGATCACTACATCACAAATCATCATAACATAGAAAAAAAAAAAACATTCTTCGTAATTCAAGAGCTCATTAAGTCTTCAGAAGCAGCCGAGAGTTTTACCTCTGTCGGGTGGCCTTGCCAAGGATATCTTTAGATGTCCTGCTATTGAGCGTCTGAAATCCCCTGATCCCAGATGGATTCATTTAAAACGTGTCATAATGAGCCGCTTACAAGTGATTACTGGCCGCTAGCTAATGGGCTAAACGGTTAAAGGAGGGCCAGGAATGATCGCATGTTGGATTGGACCTTCAGGACTGGGTATCATATCAGAGGGGCACCACGCACTGGTTTTCCTCTCTGATATTTCTGTTATCCAGCATATAAAATCAGAAAGCTTTTGTGATGCAGAAAGACTGATGACCGATTTATGATGGACGATGGACCAGGTCATTGGGCACTCAAGCTCAGAGAGCCATTGAGGCTCATCATTCAGAAACAAGCTAATTGTTGTTAAATTCTTGATGAATTTTGTCTTTATTTCTCATGCTTGTGACTTTATTTCGATATATTTACTTAAATGCCTAATAAACAACTTATTTATATCTTTTAAGAACATACGCTACTTACAATTAAGGTTCTTTATTGGCATTGATGGTTCCATTTAACATCCAAGGAAACTTTCAACTTTTCAACTTTATATTATTAAAATGTTCTTCAAATATACACTGCCGCTCAAAAGTTTGGGATCAGTAAGATTTTAAATGTTTTTTTAAAGAATTCTTATATGCTCATCAAGGCTGCATTAAAAAAAAAATAATATTGTGAAATATTATTACAGTTTAAAATAATGATGTTCTAGATTAATATATTTTAAAATATAATTCATTAATTTATCAGCCATTACTTTAGTTTTCAGTGTTACATGATTCTTAAAATGCTGATTATTGCTGATTACTGTTATTATCAATGTTGGAAACAGTTGAGCTACTTTTTTTTTTTTTTTTTTTTAGAACCTCTTGATGAATAAAAGGTTAAAAAGAACAGCATTTATTCAAAATATAAATAATTTCTAACAATATAAGTCTTTGCTATCACTTTTTTATTTCATCAATTTAACACATCATTGGTGAATAACAGTATTAATTTAAGAAAGAATAAAAATTTACTGACCCCAGACTTTTAGATGGTAGTTTATATTGTTACAAAAGATTTCTATTTTATTTTGAAGGATTATGTGACACTGAAGACTGGAGTAATGATGCTGAAAATTCAGCTTTGTATCACAGGAATAAATTACAAATAAAATAAAACAAAAATATATATATATATTCACATAGATCATAAAATCCTAAAGGTTTTTTTGCGCTTTTTACTTGAAATAAAAGTCAACTAAAATAAATAAATTTTATTTCAGCTAGCTGCCAAAGTAGTTTTTTTTTTTTCATTTTTCATTAACTTGATGTATTAAAATAACATAAGGATAATAAGGAAATAATAAATAATCAGAGTAATAATTACAAAATAACATTTACAATAAGGTTCACTTTAGTTAACATAAAGAATGAACAATACTTTTACAGAATTTAATCTTAGTTTACTAATGCATTATTAAATGTTGTTAACATTTGTTAATGCACTGTGAATTAACATGAACTAACAATAAATAACTGTATTTTCATTAACTAACATTAACAAAGATTAATAAATAGTGTAACAAATGTTACTGGTTAAAAGTTCAATTTGTCAACATTTGAGAGTATACCAACATACAGATGACCTCAAAGTCAAACGATTTGGACTAAAAGCCCATCAAGTCTTCTTGTTTACAAGCTGCTGTTTTCAGTGTCTATCATTGTCAATCTGAAAATGGCTTCCATACAAGAGAAAATAATAATAAGCCAGACAATATATTGTCTGTACAGATAATGAATGTTAAGTAAGAATTGGAGATATAAAGTCACAATTATGAGACACATAGTCAAAATTGATCGTTATATAACACAAACACATTCACTTTAACACAATCAGATGATACACTTACTTGGACCGTCCCATTCCTCGGGCTCCAGAGGGGGGTGTCTGGTCTTCTCACTGTCTGTTTCCATCTCTGTCTCTCCTATTTCTCTGTTGCCATTCTCTTCCCCTAAAAACACAATAAATAAGTCATATATTTGTGAATGCACATTTAATAGAAGCTGAAAACATGTTTTGTTTACATTATCTACATTTCATATTGATGTTTATAGATAGATAGATAGACAGATAGATAGATTTAGATAGAGATTTTGTCCCATAAAGCACATTGGAGTCACATTCTAAGTGCAGATGCTTCATGGCAGTGTCTCAGCGACCCTCTAACGCGACGGAACGGCCTTCACCATGGTCCTCAAACACACACTGGTCCATCCGGATGGGTTAATCTAAAGATCAAATTCTCTCGCCACGGTGTGTTTAAGCCAGTTAAGATGTGGTTCACTTCAAAGGCAGGCAGTAAACATGGCCAAAAGGATCGCAGCTTCTTGCTTGCCTCTGCACACCCGGGCGAGAGGAGAGGGCCGCGCTGCCCTACTTACTGCACATGAGGTCATTCTGACCTATTTTCCTGGATGCAAGTTCCTGCTAGGGCTCAGCTTTTTTTATTCATTCTGTCCTCCTCACTCTCCCGCTAAAAAAGTGCCTCACTATTTGTATTGTCAGGCCTTGAGAAGCTCCTTAGCATACTCATTGAGCATTACCATAAGGATAACAAAAGGCAATATCAACAGTTCCTTTCCAGTGTAGCGAGTTTGGGAAGGCAGCGAGATAACATTAAAGGCTCTACCTTGATCTCCGGCGAACATGTTAAGCCCTGTAACGAAACGTCTTGGAACTGTTTAATTACCGCTCAGGAAATGAAGCTACAAGATGATTCGTTAATTAAGCAGTGATTAAGGATTTTCTGCCTTCTATCTAACACCGTTTGCAATGCATTTTAAACACAATCGCCCAGGCAACCTCGCAGGGAACAAGTGTCACAGCCGCTTGATGAAGTTTCTTTCAGGAACACGGAGGGAATCCGCCGGGAAAACATTGCGCCAAAGCAGGTACAGCGCAACAGAAATAAAGAAGACTGGCATGCAAGAGAATACAGTTCTGATGTTTTTTAAATCCATGTCAGATCTTGTTTGTATTTTTGCATTCCTCCATGTTTCTTTGTCACTCTTGCATGCAATTTGTATAAATATCCATCTTGTCTCTCAGCAGGCGGATAAATAACAGGGTCAGAAATTAACCAGGGCTCAGGGCAAAAATGCCCCAGATATACGCCTCCATTTATAAATTCATTAATTTAGCAGGCACTTTCATCCAAAGTGACTTACAAATCAGAATTTAAGCAGACTCAATTCATTCAAGAGAAAAATAACAATACTAAATGCTACAGCAGTACAAACTAGTTAGTCAGAAAGTCTGTTTTTAGTTGTTGCACATTGGAGTATGAAACTTTGTGACCAGACAATTTTTTAAGGGGTTATAAAAAATTATTTTTAAAATTTGATTTACCTGATGTACAGTCTTTAAAAAAATATTCAGACATCAGATAATTTTTTATATTTTTTTACTAGTGGGTGCAGGACACTATAGTTCATTTATGTAAGTGAGGATAGCAAAATAAAGTACACTGACATTTTATATCCAAAAATTCTTCATACAGTGGACTACCAGTAAAATTGATAAAAATTTGGGACCAAAAATTATTCAGACACTTTGACCTGACCAAGTGTTTTTTTCTTTAATTGCTAATGCGACCTTTTTACACAACAGACTGAACAAAATTAAGCATTGCTTGGTAATTGGTTGACCTAAATTGGTATTATCAAATCATGTACTCACATTGGGATAAAGATATTATGTTATTTGAGGAAACCATTTCAGGAATTATCTCCATACAGTGGACTTCAATGGTGACCATGAGTTTGAATGTTTGAATGCAGTTTAAATGCAGCTACAAAGGGCTCTAAACGATCCCAGCCGAGGAATATGGGTCTTATCTAGCGAAACAATCGGTTATTTTCTAAAAAATAAAAATAAAAAATTATATAATTTTTGACCTCAAATGCTCATCTTGTTTTGCTCTGCCATGCACATGCATACTCTCTGTAATGCAGGTCAATACAGTTAGGGTATGTTGAAAAACTCGCTGCAGAAGTAGTATCCCAGTATTTACAAAGTGAACATGCAAAGAAGGCCAAACGCCCTTTAACAAAGAAAAAATGCACTGAAACTACATTTTGGACGTTCAAATTCGCGGGCACCATTGAAATCCACTATATGGAGAAAACTCCTGAAATGTTTTCCTCAAAAAACTATTTCTTCACAACTGAAGAAAGTATGGCATGAACATTTGTATGACAACAGGGTGAGTACATCCTCTGTAAATTTTGTTCTGGAAGTAAACTTCTCCTTTAATTTAGCAGACACTTATCCAAAGCAACTTACAAATGTATGGTATCATAAGCAATTGATCATAAGATCCAACAATATTCACAGTGCACAATGCTAAGATTAAAGTATAGACTACATTAGAATACAAAACAAGAGAAAAAATACATAAATACTATATAACTCTTTAAAACACAGCGGAAACCATCTGTATTGGGAGGATTTACTAATTTAGATATCAGATTAAAATCCAATATTTATGTTTTTTTTAATGTTAATTAGAGCATTAAGTCATTAGCTTAGTGTGTGATGTGTGTAAGTGACCGCTGAATAATTCACTGCTTGTGAAAAGCATTTCAAATCAGTCACTTCTGACAATTAGGATGCTGCCTAGGAAGGTAGTTGTCTTTGTAGACAGTGCACAGTGTGGCAGCTCACTAGGGTTTGAAACAGAGTTTAAATCTGTGTCAAATGAGGTGGGACAAACATAAGGTTTACAGCCCTTCTGCTCACTGGTCTAAAACAGAAAAACAGAGAATGGCAAGAGATTGATCTGGGCGCCAAGATGTTGTTTGCACGCGTGCGATCAACCATGCATGCATATGTCAGACATTAGGATAGAGTTAGTGAGAAATCAGCCAATCAGATCACAGCTCCTTGGTTCTGTCTAATGGCAGTGACATGCATGCGGGTCAATAAGCTTATAGGCGATTTACACAAACAGCTCCTGCAGCAAGGTAGACACAAAGTCATATTGGCTTTTCTCTTCCTCTCAGCATTGTTCTACCAAGGAAGCCCTTGAAAATGTCAATCTGGTGAGGGTGATTTTAAGGAGATCTGAGCTTTCTAATCCCAACAAACTAAAAAAGAGCAAAACAGAGAGAGAGATAGAGAGTGAAAGAAAGATCTAATAGACAAACATATAGTTTAGATCACACATACAAAGTCCACAGAATGACGCACATATAACAAGATCTGTGCAGAAAATGCAAAACAAGCATTCAGTATAAAAAAACTGATTCAGTATGCCAATGGATAATATATGGTACAACAATGTGGCTAAAAAAATACACTAGGGAAGCACTGATTGCAATTTTCTTGGCCGATTTTGTTTTTCTTATATGACTGGCTGATACTGATTTTTGCCGATACTGATTTTCTTGCTAGAAATTATAATTGACAGCATATACAAACAAAAATATATTATTTACATAAAAGAATTTATTAAACATTACAATTCCTTCCATCTGTACTAAGATACAGATGTTCTCTCACTTAAAAAATACTGAAAATAAAATGCTCTATGACTGGAAAGAGGTCAAAACAGCTGCTGTATGTAACAAAACAGATGTAATTTTCCACAAAAATGCAATGAAACTTTTAAATATGAAACCAAACCACCAGTTGGTGTCAACAAATGATTGTTTTAATAAGTGAGTCATTTAGTCACTCATTCAACCGATTCATTCAAATGGCCAATTCGTTCAGAAACGAGGCAAGTGACTTTATGAGTCTTTATGAATGGGTTAGTAAATTATTGATTCACTCGATTCATTCAAAAATGTAGATTTATTCAGTAACGAAACACAACAGCTCTGCTGAGGCTTTGATTGGAACTATTTTCTAGAGATGCACCGATCGATCGGCATCCGATCGCAATCGACCGATAGGGGCGCTATCGGTTTTGATCGGAGTTCTCAAAATAGATCAGAGCAGGCCGATCAGATGACGTTTACAACAACAAACAGCCGCCAGAGCACGCATTCCCACTTCTCAGACTAGGGTCTCCTAATGGGCGTGGCTGTCTCTACAACGCATTAACACTGAAGATGACGTCGCCGGTGAGGGGATTTCCTCCCCTCTGGTCTATGCATCCCTGCCTCTGCTGAATTATTTTTATCCACGGTGGGGATAAAACGTCCCGCGAAGCCGCTCCTACGTCCCGATCTAAATCAAATTATTTGCAATACGCGCTTTAAAGTCGTCTAAATCAAATGATTCGCCATACGCGCTTTGAAGTTGAACGTACTGAATCAAATGATTCGCGATCCGATTGGAGCGCTTCAAAACAGTGAATCTTTTTGCGACGCAGTGGTTTACTGATTCTGAGTTTCCAAAAAGCTTCGTTGATACTTTGCTCACCTTCTCTATAAAATGTATTCGTTGTTTGAAATTAAACCATTACTATTAATACAATGTTTTTATTAAATTGTGATCACATAATACAGCTTCTGTCATATTAAAAAAAATTCATGACCTGACACTCATTATCTGGTTCTTGCCTAAAAAGACGGGTATAATGCGCGTTGTTAACAGATTACAGTAACAGTTTGGTCAACCTCTCCCTATGGAGAGAGAAAAAAAAGTTTCTAAAAGCATCCCCCCTTCTGTTTTTTTTTTTTTTCACAAATTGCACCCTGTATATGTATATGTATGTGTATATGCATATGTATGGCATATTTATTTTATTTTTCCACAAAAAGCTTGTTGCTAAACTCTAAATTGTGATTTTAAGAAAGAGCCTCCTGAGAGTTAAATGTTTATTATGGTGCACATGTGTGTTTTGCACATAATCATTTTTTTATTTTAAGATTTAACTCTTTTATTAGATTTAACTTTTTCCACAGAAAAACTAAGGTTCATAGTTTACAAATTGTGTCAGCTCTAAAAGAGTGAAATGTTGTGTTGTACATAATTACTGCCAAAAGACAGTTTAAGATAGTAAGCAACACTTACTCTATGTAAGCTGAGTCCAAGTTGTCTATGAGAGTCTTGAGAGTGTTCAATATTGAAATTTGCCTCAGCCTGCAATAAAACTGGTCAATTCATGATACTTTCTCATTTCCTACTTTTTATACTAATAATATAATGTCAATGTTTGTACATGAGACAACAATATTGAAGAATTTATGGATTTGACGCTGTGATCGGTAATATCGGGATCGGCAGATACTGCTTTTGGTGATCGGTGATCGGTGATCGGCCCCCAAAATCCAGATCGGTGCATCTCTACTATTTTCATCAGTGAAATTGAGCAAAAAGAGTTGATATTACATCTAAAATAAGTAATTAATTTAAACTTCTTGTTTAGAGAACTACTATTGTATATTTTTTTATTATTGTATTGTAAATATTGCAGCTTTTTCCCGACATTTCAACACATTACCATGATAATATGATTTTTTTTTTACTGTGATAGTACCATAATATTTTTTCACCCATGTTGGAGTATAAAGAAATGATAAAAAACATCCTTAAATCAAAATTTAAGTGCACATTAATCTACATAAACAAACTCTTCACTGTTTTTGGTTGGCATCTTGAATGCTTGAATTTGTATTTTTATTTTTTTTTCTCCTTTCTGGTACATAGCATCCACTTTTCACCATCCAATCAATTCCAAACGATCTACTACATTTTTTTCTTGTTGAACATCCTGTTTTATTCTGAGTAAACATCAGATTATAAAGTAAAGTGAGTTATGAATAGCATTTCATGCTCACTTTAAATACTATGGTCCATATACCAAAGTATCTTTTTTGTAAGGGTTTTGGGTATCCGTTTATCAATAGCACAAATTATTTTCCAATAAAACTAAGAGCGTCTGTTGATAGTAATTTACCCATTTTTCTCCCTCTGTGTGTACTGTATATTCAATAAAGCGAAAGACTTCCTTATTGTGAGCAAAAAGAGAAAACATCTCCAGCTATTACATGACCAAAATTGCCTCGTTGAATTGTTTTCTAATAATGGGAAATTTTGAATTACGTATCCTGTGTGTTTTGAAGATAAAGTGCTAATTTTGTTATGCTTGGTGATGGGTGGCCACTTAGGAAGCCAATATTTCCCCTCCATTTAAAGCAATGGTAATTGAAGACTTTATAAAGTGAACTGCTGTTAAATAGACAGATTTCCCTGTAAAAACTAGAGACAGCTGTACAACAAATACTCAAACAAAGTCCGCAGTTTCGCTTTTCCACCCAATAATCTGCAGTGGCATGCAGCTTTCGGAAGCTGATTACAAAAAAAAATTCAAATGCCTCCAGTACGGACAAGAAAAAAAGGAAAATAACCAGCAAAATCCCACCCAGCACCCCGGTGGAGTGTGTGATTAGTGGAAGGCCTCGGCACTATCTCTTTAAAGGCCCATAAATTCCCCATCATTACAGGAACTGGCTGTGCTCTCTTCTGGCTGCTGCTGGCCTGCGTTATCTCTCCATGCGATGCCGTCTGGAGTATGTAGATCTGGCCTGGCTACACTGTCATACTTAACAAACATTAATGAATGATTTCCTGCACAGAGTCAAACGGGGCTAAAGGGATGTGTCTTTCATCTTATCGCTGCGCAAATGAGCATTTTCCCATATTCTCCTCGCTTTACCATCAGCACCGGGAGAAATGTATTGAATAGATCTTTCTGCAGCCGAAGATCCTGATTAGCGAGGAAACGGCACAAAGAAGAGGGTAATTAATTCTAGCTTGCACTGTTTACCGGCTCGCATCGCAAGGCCGCCCGGATTCAAAGGATTTCTTCGTGAGTGGCACCTTGCTACTGGCTAAAGTGATCATAATTATTCAAGTCTTTCTCCGCTGCGATACAATCAGACCAGAATGGAATCTCAATGCTGTCATTAAGATCAATTAATTCATATTGAACATGTTTATGCTGCAGCTTCCTCGAGATCATGCGCCGTTTTGTCGTGAGCAAGGCCAACATTCGCTATTGGTTCGAAGACTTTTACAATTCAGGTTGCCAGCTCAACTGCTCCCCAAAAGAAACATTTACAAGAACAGGAAAAAACACGGAAGCAAGGTCAAATTTCACAATTTCTGTAAAACCGAGAAAAAAAAAAAAAATAACACCAGCATTCTCACAATTATAGCAGCGAGTGTGACAGCGGCTTGTAAATTTCAGTTTGAAACTTGTTCACAAGCGCAGCGCCCATAAATGTGAAATTGACCGTGAAAAGGATGTTGTTTGGAGGGGGGCTGTTTCAATTGTCAAGGAGACAACAAGGTTGTCTCTCTGGACTATCAGGGGTGCCTTTTTTCTCCTTCTTTCCCTCTATCTTCGCTTTCAAATAAGGAGGCCCATCTCAGGCCTCAGGTTTCATGTTTATTCACGTTTGTGCGCTAGACTCACCCTATTCATCGGCGGGGACTTCATTTCACAGTGCGCTCTGCTGTTTCGAAACCATTTCGTATGAAGCCATTGACGGAAGCGTCTCAATCATTTCATGGTACATGAGTGCGCAACGATGCCGCTGAAGCCGAGACCCTCTCCAAACAGTTTAGGGTCGCCGCAGAGAGGAACCCCTCCGCTGTTTCAGGGTATTTGGTTTCACAGAGGCTGCTGGGAATTGGAATGAGTGATGTGCAAAGAGTCAACGCTTCAAAAAGATTTGCTGATCACAATGCGTGATGGTTCTTGTGAACGCTTGCCGTTATAGACCACATAGTTATTTTTATGTGTGGTTTGTCACAATGATGTCATCAGAGCGTATCAGTGTACAGATATTGGTGTTGGACATTGAACGTCTGAGCTAGTGTGTTGAACAGTCAGATACTGTATGTACATATGAAGAGTTTAGATGCAAAACCCTCTAAAAGCCACTAAGCCACAAGATACTGAGTGAATGCTCGAAACACATATTATATGTCCATCAAATACTTTTACTTCAAACTTGCTAAAATCCCAGCCTCTGCCCAATCAGAAGTACCGATACTTAGGTAGAAACCCATACATAGGAGCCTGATAAAAATGCTTATTTTAAAAAAATATGTCAGATGGATTTAGAGGTATCTGAACTCTTCATATGTTCCATCAAAAAATGAAAGATTATTTTTATGAAGTAACTGTTTTTAAATATAGCAAAGTGAATAGAATATTTTAGAAAAACACAGTAGAGCATAAGTGCGATCCGGTTACTGTACAAATTACTCCTATGAGCTACTTCTTTATAGCGAATCAAATACTTGAAAAGCAAAAATTCTGTTTTTGATTTTACCACCCTCATGTCGTTCCAAACCTGTAAGACCTTCATTCATTTTTGAAACAAAAAGATAGATTTTTGATGAAATCTGAGAGCTTTCTCACCCTGAACAGACAGCAATGCAACTACCACGTTCAAAGCCCAGAAAGGTAGTATGAACATCTTTAAAATAGCCCATGTGACATAATTGGCTCAACTGTCAGAACTCTGGCTTCTAGATCAGCATTGTTGTGGTTCTCTCATGAACGTGCATTGAAGATGACACGGAAAAGAAGAATTTGGTAAATAAAGTCATTATTTTTGTTTTCTTTGTGTACAAAATGTATTCTAGCTTCAGAAAACCACTGACATAATATGGACTATTTTAATGATGTTCTTACTACCTTTCTAGGCCTTGAACGTGTCAGTTGCTGTCAGCATTGCTGTCTATGCAGGGTCAGAAAGCTCTCGGATTTCTAAATTATCTTAATTTGTGCTCTGAACATGAAAAAAGGTCTTACGGGTTTGGAATAAACATGAAGGTGATTAATTAATGCCGGAATTTTAATTTTTTGGCTGAACTCTGCCTTTAAGAATAAGAACTTATCCAGTTAGAATATATAAAATAAAGACATTTACATATTTTCATGATGTTATGAATCTTAAATGCGCAATACGCTGCTAATGCATTGCTGAAACATACAGGACAGCTCAAGTGTATTCTGATTACTGAACAAATAACTTATAATTATGAGTCACTTCTTTATACCGAATCAAGTACTTATGAATAAGTAGTAGTTCTTACAGTTTGGTTAAAAACAAAAAATACAGAAATTAACATATTTTCATGATGTAATGGTTCTTAAATGTGACCTTGGGCCACAAAACCAGTCTTAATTAACACAGGTATATTTGTAGCAATAGCCAAAAATACATTGGGTCAAAATTATCGATTTTTCTTTTATGCCAAAAATCATTAGGATATTAAGTAAAGATCGTGTTCCATAAGGATACTTTAGAATTTTCTACCATAAATATATCAAAATGTAATTTTTGATTAGTAATATGCATTGCTAAAAACTTCATTTGGACAACATTAAAGGCAATTTTCTCTGCATTTAGATTTTTTTTGCACCCTCAGATTCCAGATGTTCAAACAGTTGTATCTCGGCCAAATATTATCATAACAAAAATTTACCCTTATGACTGGTTTTGTGGTCCAGGGTCACAAATATGCAATACGCTGCTAATGCAGAAGGAATAGTACAGCACAAGAAGTGGAATCTGATTACTAAACAAATGACTCTTACGCACAAATTCTTTTAAGCGAATCAGGTACTTGTGAAAAAGTAGTTCTGGTTCAACAAAAAAAAATTAATCAAAATAATTTTATGACATGCCCTTATTTGCCGGGGAAACAGTGTGGACAATGTTTTTCCAATCCAAGCAAATCATTCTAATGAACTGAATCTTTTTAATGAATCAAATGATTACAAATCAGTCAAAGTGCCAACAGACAAGATGAGAAATTAAGTTCTGCTTTTTATTTATTTTTTAATGAAAATAATTATTCATTTGAACCTTTAACAACCTGAAATGTTAAAAAGAATACCTTATGATTCCCATCCCATTCATATGAGCTGAAGACATCTGACTAGGAATGGGGATCATAAGGCATTTACCAATTCTGATTTCTCTCAATTCTGGTTAATTCCATTTTAACCCATGAGCTGCAAGGTGCAACAGATTCACACTCAAGCTAAATAGCTAAGACTTTGTTGGCGTCCAAACGCCTGACCTCTGTGAATTTAAGCTTCTTTGCCACTTCACCGTCGTGCGATCAAAGTTAATAAGGGCTTGGTGAGTTAATGAAGACGAGAGATTCCTCTTTTTGTTCAGACAGCTTTTTAATACCTATTATAGGATGAAACTTTTAACGGAGGTTTTAGGTTCTCCTGACAAGCTAGTTGTCGGCAAATGGCGACAAAGATACACGACCACTGAACTACGAGCCAGTCGTGGAGCAACTGCCTGCCAGTGAGGAAGTTCACACAGGAGACCTTATTCTCCGGAACAGATAAAGGCCCAGGGATGAGTGACTGCTTTTTAAAGCTCCGACGTTTGACTCCGCTCGGGCTAATTACAGCCCGCCATCTCATTTGAGAGGGTTTACTTAATCAAGAGAACCCTCTCTGCCGTCCTATAGCTGAGGAATAACACACATAAACCGTTTAATGCCACCAGGATTGCGTTCGCCTTCAATTCATAGCACTTCTGCGTAAGTGGAGTGAATTTAAGCCACTCAGACGCTGGGCTAAATGCGCTTTAAAGAGATCTAATTGAGCAGAGGATCAGGGGGAAATGAATACACCTGATGAGCTTGTACTGTGTGTTAACAGGAAAAGAATGGGAACTTGTCCGAAGAATTCAAGGACATGGAAGACTTAGAGCCGAATTGCAGCTGATAGGGAGCTTGAGAAATCTGACGCAAACCCCTCGCGTATGACGACGGGAAGATTACTAAAGCATCTCGGAAGTAAGAGAGCTGAAAGTTTGGACCACTGTTGGTCTTCGTTTTAGCAAAGCCATCAAAAAGTTCAAAGGAATCTTAAAAAAGGAGATTTGACAAAACTTGGTGGTGCTTGAGACAACTGCCTTGGTCGAAGCCTTACAAAAGCATATTGTGATGTTAACATGGTACTTAGATATTTACCATAGGAGTGATGGTATTTTCAAAGTAGTCCTCCAAAATATTGAATATTGTGTCCAAAAAACGTCACGGTATCAAAACGTTACAACCCCTGTCAAAACCTACAAATAATTTTTGCAATTTAAGGACTCATTTGAATGCTTGTATTGAATCTTTAGATTCACCAAAGCAGTTCTTTCATGTCATTCAATGAAAGCGACACGTTTATGTAGACATCTCCTATACATGACGTCTTTACATTTTTCCTAATTAATTTCTAAATGGAACCAACGACCTTGGGATCTTTTAGTAATAGTAATTGAATTTAGCATCTCAATACTGTATTTTATCCCTTGAGAATCTGAATTAAAGCTCCACAAACAAAACAAAGTAAAACCGTATTCATCAGCAGGCCTTCTCCAAGCGCATTCAATGAAGCAGCGGGAAACAAAAGCACATAGGAAGATTTTCATTTGACCCCGAAACAAAATATTGCCAAACTGCCATTAGTTGTAAGGTTCACGCATGTCACGCCTGTTACACCTTTGCTTGTAGAACAAAAGGAAAACCATTAAAACGGAGCCCACCTTGTGCAAGACATAAAAAGATTCTGCTCCTCAAAGACAAACCTTGTATGAAATCCCTCTGGGCAACGTGGGTTTTTAAAAGAAACGTAATTTAAAAACATTTCTGTTTGAGGCGGAGGACATTCAAAGACAAACTCAGTCAGATTCCTCTCAATGAACAGGGAAGGAAGAATTGGGAACCCTGAGAAGGGTCTCTTGAAAGGTGGATGAGATTGGCTGTATGCTGGGGGTCTAGACAGCCTCCTAACTTTGAACTAAAACTCACTGCAAATTAGCCAGGTGTGACCAATACATAAAAGGAATAGTACAATCACAAAAAAGGCACAAACTGACTGAACTGACATGAGACATCAGTCCAAAAACACCTGGCAAACGCAGATACAAATGTTTAACTGAATCAAGTGTGCTGTACTATACATGCTTAACAAATGCATGTGCTATTAAACCAAATGCTAACTCTCAACATTCTAGGATTTTTCTCCATACAGTGGACTTCAATGGGGATCAACAGGTTGAAGGTCCAAATTGTGGTTTCAATGCTGCTTCAAAGGGCTCTACACGATCCCAGCCGAAGAATAAGGGTCCTATCTAGCGAATTCATTTTCTACAAAAAAAAATAAAAAATTCACACATTACATAATCACACATGCGTGACATAGGCAGAAGTACCAACCCAGTGTTTACAAAGCGAATGTGCAAAGAAAGTCAAACACCCTGTACAAAAAAGGTAAAACAACGATTTTGGATGGTTTTCAAGTTAGAAGAGAAAGTAAGAGTTTTTTGCCCTACCCTACCTTTTTGAGCCAAAGTACACAGACGAAGAACTAACCAAATAAGCATTTGTGCATAAAAAGGATATAAATGTAATTTTTTAAAAATAAAACACCAATCAATTAGCTAGATATGACCCTTATTCCTCGGCTGGGGTCATGTAGAGCCCATTGAAGCTGCACTGAAACTGCAATTTGGACCTTCAACCCATTGGGAACCACTGAAGTCCACTATATGGAGAAAAATCCTGAAAAAACAAATTTCATTTTGATTGAAGAAAGAAAGACATGAACATCTTGGATAACATAGAGGTGAGTAAATTAATCACAAAATGTTTATTTTGGAAGTGAACTAATCCTTTAAATCATACAGGTTTGGAGCAACATAAAATGTGAGTAAAAAAAAATGACAGAATGTTTATTTTTGGGTGAACTATCCCTTTAAGTGATAAAAGCTCAAGTATGTTTCACTCCCCATGGTAAATCCTGGCTAGAATATGACTAAAGGTTAGCCAGCGCACTGGTTGCCATTTCCTAGATCAAACTCCTGTTTTCAGGTACATAGTGAGAACTGGATATCAAAGGGAGGCTATCCAAACCTGGACGCAGAGGTTGCTGGAGAATTTCCCAAGCCTCTATGAGCCCAGCCAAAACTGTGTGTGTTCAAGCTTTGGTTTAAATCAAACCGTCAAACCGGTGATCAGAGACAACTCCAAGTCAGACTTCAGCAGGGAATCAATTAGTAAAACCGAATTTCTTCGAATGTTACGCCACAATTCGTTTCATTAGGATATGCACTGTGATGACCATCTAAACACCTGCTCGGTTTATAGATCTTCTACATGAGAGGTCGTGCTATATATGGTAGAAGCACAAGCGTCAGGAATATCTGACCTTTGCCGCAGAAGTACTCCATGTCCTCACAGGTGAGGTTGTCTGGCTCAAAGTCAGCAGGAAAGTTTTCCTCTACTGAAAACTCCTCTTTAGAAGTGAGTTCATTTGCGTCTGATATGCACTCCTCCTCTTCCTCCTCCAGACCTCCATCTAGTGGACCTACACACAGAACACAGCACAATCAAGTTGCTTGCCATGCAGGAACACTTATAGTTGTACAGCACATGTGTCAGGAACATGTGAAAGACACTCCAAAAGTATGCTACCTTCTGAGATACACTGTAAAAAACGATTTTTCAAAGCTGAGTGTGTTTTACAAGAACATACTGTTTCAGACTCTTTTCATGTTTAGTACAATGTTACTTGCTATTTCTTTGGAATTAACTAAGATACAATTTCTTAATGAAAATTGTTTCTACATCTTCAGACTTGAACTCAAGTGTGAGTCAAGCCTCCTGTGTTATTTCTATAAGAAGCACCGTTCCTTTTTACACAAATAGTACAAATCCAATACACTTTTGAGGTTCTACTTCAGCTGGCATTCTTACTAGAAAGGCAGCTTTCTATGCTTTGAAACAATGCCACTGAATGTCGCTATACAAAACTGCATTTGCACAATTTTTTCTACATCAAACAATCCCTATGCTCAAAATGAAACACTACCATGCTACTAAAACTAGTTTTCCAGAATGTAGTTTGTGCACGTGTCAGGAACATGTAAAAGACACTCCAATGTTACTTGCTATTTATTTGGAATTAACTGTGAAATTTACTAGCAATTACTTAGTGAAAATTGTTTCTACACCTTAAGACTCTATTGAAATCAACTGTGAGTCAAGTCGCCGGTGTTATTTCTCTTAGAAGCACGATTCCTTTGACACATAATACAAATCCAAGTCACTTTTGAGGCTCTACTTCAGTTTAGGTTCTTACTAGGTTTTGAAACAATGCCACTGAATCTCATTATACAAAAATGCATTTGCACTAATTTTCAACATCAAACAATCTCTATGCTCAAAATGAAATACTACCATGCCACTGAAACTAGTTTTCCAGAATGCAGTTTATGTAGCCTACACATTATATTTCATACTTGCATACTGTATTGTAAAATTCAATACCCTCGACTTGACCTGCAATTTCCAGAACTGAAAGCAATACTGGACTGATTATTTGTTCAAACCACCAAAAGACTGACTTTCTTTCCATTTTTTTGCTGTAAAATGTAATATAAATGAGAGTCAGCTGGTACTACATTACTATAATATTAAAGGTTAAAATTAACTGATTTATATATAAACGTTTAAATTATGCTCAATTAAGTTTTTATAATGTATAAAGTTACAATTACATGAGTATATTTTTATTCCAGTTCATTTTTAAAGTATAAACAAAATCATAAAAGTCACATAGATTAAAAACTGAAGAACAGTCAAATTATATGAATATGGTATATGTTGCATATATTTAGCAAAATGCTCCTCTCTAAAATTAATTTTTCTAGTTAATAATGAGTTTCTGGTCACCGAATTTGTTTTTTCTGAGGTAAATGTGATGTTATGTGAAATATGTGACCCTGGACCACAAAACCAGTCTTAAGTAGCACAGGTATATTTGTAGCAATAGCCAAAAATACATTGTATGGGTCAAAATTATCGATTTTTCGTTTATGCCAAAAATCATTAGGATATTAAGTAACAATCATGTTACATGAAGATATTTTGTAAATGACCTACTGTAAATATATCAAAACTTAATTTTTGACTAGAAATATGCATAGCTGAGAACGTCATTTGAACAACTTTAAAGGTGATTTTCTCAATATTTAGATTTTTTTGCACCCTCAGATTGCAGATTTTCAAATAGTTGTATCTCAGCCAAATATTGTCCTATCCCAACAATCAATAAAAAAAAAAAAAAACCTTATTACTGGTTTTGTGGTCCAGGGTCACATATTGTTTACAAGCTGTTATATTAAGGTATTAACATATCTTTGAATGTTTATTCATGTTCATTTAATGCTGAATCTGGCATTAAAGTGGAGATGATAATCAGTTTGCATGCCTCTTCTCTTAAACTGAGGCACTACAGTGATCTGTCACTCCACAACACCGAAACAGCATTTATTGTTTTAATACTGTAATAAAATGATAAGAATTTGAAATCTAAAACTTTGTTTCATGTCAAAAGTAATAAAGCACAAAGTTCATTGTGATTTATTTAATAGGAGGTGGATTTAAGAATCAATATCGTTCCGTAAAATCGAGAAATCAATATTTTTTTACCCAGCCCTACTGTTACCAATAATATTTTTCTTACAGTATATGCCGCACAGTAGGCTGTACACTAGTATTCATAAAATAATCTCTCCTCAGGAAAGTGTTTCCTGTGGCCCACTTGACTGAGTATCCTCATGACCGCTGCTACACGTGAGGAGCGCTGCCGCTTCTCAGCCGATGTCAAACCTGCAAAACCCTCTTCATCTGCGAGAAAAGTTCCTCTCGCACGACCTACTGACTTTTAACACCGGCGTCAGCAGGAGCGGAGGACAGAAAATGCCTTTATTAATTTGTCCGCCTTATCACAGGATACAATGTTGATTTTCCATTTACATTTCATGCCTCCAGGTAATACACCAGTGCAATCTTAAAGGAGGCATTTTTCCGAATGATTAATTTTTTTCTCTGCTCTGTGCAATGTTATTTCTTTAAATCTAAATGATTTCTTGACTTTAGCTTGTAGCTGTACATTTTTTTTGGTGGGGGCATTTGCATATTATGATTTTCCTACAATCGAGGGCATTGGTGGAATTGCTTCCACCTAAAACTGTATAGGGAAAAAGATAAAAAATAAAAAAGGTCAGACCACATTTGAAAAGCTTTTCTTTGCAACCTTAAAATTTTAATAAATATAGATTTTTTTTTAAATACTCACTGCATTTTGCACCAATAGTTTTCTGTATACACTTCCTTCATTTCAAAAGTTAATACTTTCATTTAGCAAGGCTGCATTAAATTGATTAAATGTTACAGTAAATACATTTAGAATGTTACAAAAGATTTCAAATTCAAACCTTTTTTTTATCGTAATAAAATCTATCGATTGTATTTGTGACCCTGGACCACAAAACCAGTCATAAGGGTCAATTTTTTTTTTTACAAATTGAGATTTATACATCATCTGAAAGCTGAATAAGCTTTCCATTGATGTATGGTTTGTTATGACAGGACAATATTTGGCTGAGATACAACTATTTGAAAATCTGGCATCTGAGGGTGCAAAAAGCAATGCATATTACTAATAAAAAATTCAGTTTTGATATATTTACAGTAGGAAAGATATCTTCATGGAACAAGACCTTTACTTAATAACCTAATGATTTTGGCATAAAAGAAAAATCGATAATTTTGACCCATACAATGTATTTTTGGCTATTGCTACAAATATACCTGTGCTACTTAAGACTGGTTTTGTGGCCCAGGGTCACATTTAGGGTTGAAGATTTTTCAAAAGAAACAATATTATAACTAGCACTCCCCTAGTAACCACTAAGAACTAAATAGCAACTCTATTTTGAACATCTTGCAACTACTAAAATGTCAAAACATTCAGGAAATGTAAAAAATGTAGCTTACTGACTAGTTTCTACATCAACCCATCATAATAAGCACAAGTGACCTTTTGCATGTCAAAATTCCCATAGATTCTCAAGTTAGGGAAGTTGACATCCTAAGTACACCACTTAACATGTCATTTTGTTCGTTTGTAATGGTCGAGGCGCTCACTTTAATAAAGCAATAAATTCCGTGAAGAGCCCTTTCTTCCTGCACAGAGCAGCGTCGAGCACTGCCTGATCTTCCCAAACGGCCGTCTCTGTTCATTAAGACTGCTAAATGACTCCTTTATAGTGCGCTACATCTGCAGGACTCATGCTACATGAAAAGAATTAGCGCACAGATCTCTAATAGACACGGTGTGAAGTGCTGGAGAGCCAGCGTTTAAATTAGGCTACAGTTTTACGATCTAATCGCGTCCGGGCCTTTCACCGGCTCACGGAGGGAAGCGGCGCCTCGTGTTCTCTCAATACATCTCAATATGCTAAAAGCAGATGGGCAGAGAGATACGAGCAGCTCTGAACCGCTGAGGCCTGACACTTCTCTCTGAGAGGATGTGGAGCGACTGGGAGAAGGGTTTCTGACAATACTATTCAAACAAAAGCTGAGGGGAATGGTACTGGAAATCATCACCCACAGCTTTAAATGTCTTTAAATGACTCTAGAAAAAGAAAACAATTATATACTATCATTTAAAAGTTTGGGCTTGGTTAGACTTTTTTGATGTTTTTGAAAGAAGTCGCTTATGCTCACCAAGTCTGTATTTATTTAATTAAAAATACAGTAAAAGCAGTGATATTGTGAAATATTATTACAACTTAAAATATCTGTTTTCTATATGTGACCCTGGACCACAAAACCAGTCATAAGTTTAAATTTGACAAAACTGAGATTTATACATCATATGAAAGCTCAATAAATAAGCTTTCTATTGATGTATGGTTTGTTAGGATAGGACAATATTTGGCTGAGATACATCTATTTGAACTCAGAAATCTGAGGATGCAAAAAAATCAAAAAGACTGAGAAAATCACCTTTAAAGTTGTCCAAATTAGGTTCTTAACAATGCATATTACAAATCAAAAATTACATTTAGATATGTTTACAGAAGGAATTTTACAAAAAATCTTCATGGAACATGAACTTTACTTAATTTCTTAATGATTTTTGGCATAAAAAAAAAATCAATAATTTTGACCCATACAATGTATTTTTGGCTATTGCTACAAATATACCCCAGTGACTTAAGACTGGTTTTGTGGTCCAGGGTCACATATTTGAATATATTTACAACTGTAATTTATTCCTGTGATTCAAAGCTGAATTTTCAGCATCGTTACTCCATTATTCAGTGATCCTTCAGAAATCATTCTAATATGCCGATTTGTTTATTTTATTATTATAGATGTTAAAAACAGCTGTGATGCTTCATATTTTTGTGGAAACTAATACATGTTTTTCTTTGATGAACAGAAAGTTAAAAAGAACAGCATTTATTTGAAATAGAAATATTTTGTATCACTATAAATGTCTTTATTGTCACTTTTAAACAATTTAATGCATCCTTAATGCATTTTTTATTTGAGTAAACACTAACTAACTTCCCATTATTGTTATTATGGTATTTGGTCATAAATCAAATTCATATGGAATATTTAACTAAAAGTAAAGTCATTCGCACTCTTCGAATGGGGCAATTTAATTACAGTTAAAGCTTAAACAAACATGAAATTATCTTTTTTTTTTTTTTTGCAGCTCCACATTTTGATACATTTGTCAGACCTAGACTTACCCAATATGTTTTTAACATTTTTTAAAGTATATGATTCATCACTAATGAGTGACATTTATTTAAAATACTAATATATCAATGTAAGAGAGACTGGAATTGCATCAAACCCAAAATGCTGGTACTGATCCAAACCTTGAGGTAATATCTGAATGTCTTTGTTTCATCACAAAACATGATTTAATATGTCTGAATCAACCTGATTACATTAGTATACATCAGTATAAGTCATGTTTAAGGGTCAGATCAATGAGAAAAAAAGCTCCTTAAAACTCTATTTTTTAAGTTAAATTGGAAGACAATACCAGGATACTGTATGATCACCATTTTCACAAGAAAGACATTTAACAGAGTCATGAAATGTGTCACAACGCTCGCTTCAAATCCACTGGATCCTTGCATCGAAGTCATGTTTTAAAAGGCTACTTCACCGACCTGCTTCGATTACCAAAGTTCAAGCCCTTTGCACATGTTTGGCTTATTATACTGCATTCATTGCATGAAGAGACCTGAAATAATTTCAGAGACAGCAAACGATAAGAATAATGACTTTCTAAACGACTAGGCCCGCACTCCTAGCTCATTTTCTGATAGTGCTGTAGCCCGCTATATTTAGTTGTGTACTGTTTAAAAGTCTGTCACAATCAATCTCCTGACGGCTGAGCGCTGGCTGCGGTTTGCAGATGCTCGGAGGGGCCAAATGCGCCGGACGCCGCCCTCTGACACCATCAGAGAATCGCTTGAACCCCAGGGAGAAAATCAATGAGACGAGATATATTACTAGATAGAGAGACTCTCGTTAGATGGAGAATCGGAGAAAATGAAAGTCATGTGAAAACCGCAGGCTTTGTGATCCATTTTACACAAAACGCTTTTTGATGGTCTATTGACGAACTGCAGCTTTTCAGCTAGCAGTGGAAAATTGATCCGTGTTGTTAAGCTAACAGAAATTTGTCTCTGTGTCAGTCATACCTTGACAGAAGTGTTGGATACATGCATAAGAGCACAAATACTACAATGAATTAAATTTACAGCATAGGCAAAACAGTTGAAAAATTACTGTTTACAAATGCACCATATTCACCAGATCTTGCAAGGCATAGCAGTCCTAACATGAAAATTCTGTCATTTAATCTACCTCATTTCTTTATTAAATGGATTCCAAAGACTTAAAATATAGTGCTTACGGTCATATTAACTACTTTTACAGTCCCTTTTTGAGCTTGTAAGTCCCTGGTCCCCATTCACTTTCACTGCATGAAAAACAGCTGCTTGAATATTCTGCTAAACATCTGCTTTTGTGTTCCACAGAAGAAATATAATTTTGATATAATTTTCATTTTTGAGTCTCTAAGATCTCTAAGACAGGGTTCCCAAACTAGGGGTAGTGGGGGAACTGCACAAGGTTTGTAAAAAAAAAAAAAATCTAATAAAATGTATTCATTTATTTATTAATTTCTATTTATTTATTGAAAATCTGGAATCTGAGGGTGCAAAAAAAATCATCAAACCTTTAAAGTTCAAATAAAGTGTCTAGCAATGCATATTACCAATCAAAAATCATTTACATATTTACAGTAGGAAATACACAAAATATCTTCATGGCACATGATCTTTACTTAATATCTTAATTATTTCTTGCATAAAAGTTTTGACCCTTATAATGTATTTTTGGCTATTGCTACAAATATACCCGTGCTACTTAAGACTGGTTTTGTGCTCCAGGGTCACTTATCAGATCACTCAATATCTTATATCTCTAAAACATATAATGCAATGCAATTCAATAGTTATTGAGAGAAATAAACAATTCTCAAAAGCCTGATGTATGATATGACTGACATTTAAACATGATTTTTCTTTAAAAAAAAATAAAAATATGGAAAACATATGGATAGACTTAAGTTCCTTCAGTTCTATAAGTGTTCATCTTGAAATATTACCAATAATATAAAAGTTATTCTTACATTTACTTAAGAAAAATCAGTGGATACTTTAAAAAAGACACGTGTACCACAACCTTAAGGTAGATTATTATACAAAAAAGCCTTTTACTTACTAAAAAAATATAAACTATAAAACTAAGATGAGAGAAGGGATCTTATAGACATTTGGACCACAAAACCAATCATAAGGGTCCATTTTTTGAAAGCGTTTTCTAAATAAATAAGCTTTTCATTGATGTATAAGACAATATTTGGCCGAGATACAACTATTTGAAAATCTGGAATCTGAGGGTGCAAAAAAAAATAAAAATACTGAGAAAATACAGATGCATATTAGTAATAAAAAATTCAGCTTTGATATATTTACGGTAGGACATTTACAAAATATCCTAATGGAACATGATCTTTACTTAATATCCTACTGATTTTTGACATAAAAGAAAAATCGATCATTTTGACCCATACAATGTATTTTTGGCTATTGCTACAAATATACCCTGTGCTACTTACTGACTGGTTTTGTGGTCCAGGTTCACATATTAGTTAACTTATAATCTAAGGGGTACTTCAAGTAAATATTTTAGCTCCAAGACATTCGGCTGACAAAAAAAGTTTGTGAATCCCTGCTAATAATAATTGTCATAATAAAACTCCACAACTCCAGCTGTAGCAGTGTATACTACCTCACATTCACACAATCCTCTATTCACGCAGCGACCCCTGAGAGATAAACATCAGCCCAGAGATGCAAAGATACATCCACTCGCTGTCTCCAAACAAGACTGGACGTTCTGGAAATATGCGCGAGGGATGCCAAGAATCAAAAAGTCATAGCTAAATTGATCATTCATAACGTGTCACCGCACTTCAAATCTAAACTCTGGCTAACCCTGACGAGCCCTAACATTAAGAGCACAAAAATGAAATTATTTTGAAATTGAATTCTAAACTTCAAAACAAACGGGTCGGTGTTGGGGATTGGCCGGGCGGTGGGTCCGCGTGCGCACGTTTGGAGGCGGGCCGGGGCTCGTCTGGGGCCTCTGATGGTGATAGCACACTTTATCAGCAGGAGCCACAGTGTGGAGTCCCATCACAGTCTGGGTCTTCTCTATGGCTCCTAATTAGGGTAGAGGTAATTGAATCGCATAGAACAAAGCAGCAGATCTCTACAAGCGTGGAAATCATTCTGCTCGCACCTACAGCAGCCGTTTTTTCATCTGGCTGCGCCATTGAAAACGGGACCGAGCTTGGCCCGAGGATAAAACACACAGCGAGCACCTGAGACCCAACACGAATACATAATGCCGCGTAAAGGCCTATAGGGACGTCCAGACCGGCCCAAACCCTGCCAGACTTGGACGGAAACCTGCCTTTTGTGGGCCAAAGACAGATTCTGGTGTGGTGATGGGACATTCTGGTTCGAAAGTACATGCACACACACAGACACGTCTCAGCGTAACTCTTCTGAAGCTGCTAAATCGTTCGGTTAACCTCCATTAGATACACATGCAGGATTTACGTCATATTTTAATTGAACTACTAAAAAGCAGCTGGTAGAACATCTTTACCAAAACATATAGAGTAAACTAATAGAACCACAGAATGCTTTTATCCTAGACATCAATGAGATTAAATGGAGAACAAATGTACACCAAATGCAGACTTTTTCTAATATTTATCCTGAGAAAAAGTGATCGGACATCCTTATTTAGAGACCAAAATAAGTGCATTGCTACAGTATTCTGAATTTATTTTGCCTTTTTGTATTTCTCTTCAAAAATGTAAGGAAAAATATTTGAGACAAAGTTGATACTGAAATACAATAGAACATTAAAGGCAATAAAGTGAGCAATATGAAAAAACTGAACTTAAAAAAAAAAAAAATCACAAAGATTTTAACCACTGAATTTCCATCAATTTTACTATCGCTAAAAATTACAATATATGTGACCCTGGACCACAAAACCAGTCTTAAGTCGCTGGGGTATATTTGTAGCAATAGCCAAAAATACATTGCATGGGTCAAAATTTTTGATTTTTCTTTTATGCCAAAAATCATTAAGAAATTAAGTAAAGTTCATGTTCCATGAAGATTTTTTGTAAAATTCCTACTGTAAACATATCAAAATGTAATTTTTGATTTGTAATATGCATTGTTAAGAACCTAATTGGGACAACTTTAAAGGTGATTTTCTCAGTATTTTTGATTTTTTTTGCACCCTCAGATTTCTGATTTCAAATAGATGTATCTCAGCCAAATATTGTCCTATCCTAACAAACCATACATCAATAGAAAGCTTATTTATAGCTTTCATATGATGTATAAATCTCAGTTTTGTCAAATTTAACCTTATGACTGGTTTTGTGGTCCAGGGTCACATATATGGAAAATGCACTCAGAAACATAATATTCTGAAAATAATTATATAATAGAATATATCATTTTCATATGTTATAAAAAGTCATTCTTTTCTGAATGTTAATCAATTTTTGGATTTATAATTTATTAAAACACTATAGAAATTAATACAATCTTAAAAATCCAGGCCTGAAAATTCAAATTCCTCAGAATTCACATGCCTAGGAAACCTTTTCCTTGAGATTAAAATATTTTTATACATAAAACACTATATAAAGTTTTTCAGAGCTAAACATCTGAATATATTCATAGTTAATGAGGCCAAAACATCTGGTTATATCCTAATTAGGTCATGTTTTCTGGGTTGCATGTTTAATGTGTTTAAACTCACAGATCCATGATTAAAAGATGGAATTACTATAGCCGCTAAAGTCCATAAAGATCAAATCAGAACAGAGTGTTTCATAATCACTGTGAAAAATCACACATGTACATGCTAACAAACAGCAAAGCCTCCCTGAGCTGTTGAGTTTGCAGAGTTACTGGATTGTGTGCATATGAAAGTGAGACATCCTGTGTTCAGCATCTAGTAGACTGGAATTGGAGTGGCATAAAAACAGGACTGGCATTTGACAAGGCCATTAAAATGCTGGAGGCGTTTCTGAGCGAGCTGATGGGCTTCAACAGATGCCAGAATCTCAGAGCCTCTACTTTTTCTCCCTCTCTCTCTCTTTCTCTTTGCACCCAACTGGCAGTGCCACACGCCTATTAAAGGCTGAGGGTCGTCCTCCAAATGTTCAACACCAATCACAGAGACCCTGCTCTCTGAAGCTCAGGTGTGAGTTCTCATTAGCTCCTGTGCTCTGTCCCAATTTGGACTGGGCCGTCTTTCAGAAACACTCTCTCCGATTGCTCCACATCAACTTCACAGAGCTCCAGAGAGAGACATTTGCAAGTGAACGGCCTTCCGCACTGGATTTCTGAGCCTGAGGTGAGGTCACACTACACATTTCGGCCTCGGAACAAATAAGGGCGAATAAAAACGTACACTTTTGAGACAAAATACATTATAAATAACTAATAACAACAGGTTCAAAATGCTTAAGTCAACATGATATCAAAATTGACACGTTTTACTAGGGTAGACGTGATTAACCGGTAGAAATTTGTCAACCGGTTGAGATTTTCAACTATCGTCTCTGTAAGAGAGGCATGTGCATATTTTTGCCACTTTATAGGCCTTGAACAGTAAAATACACACACTTGTATGTTCAAAATGCCCATCTTTGCAAGTATCCTAGTAAATACAGTAATTTAGGTCTTAAGTGAAAGCAAACAGCTAAGAAAGAAAATAGTATATTAGATCCGGGCAGCTCTTAAAGTGACAGCAGTCTAATATTCCTGCTGTCTGTCATTCATGTTAATCTATATCTATATCTATATATCTATATCTATATCTATATATCTATATATCTATATATCTATATATATATATATATATATATATATATATATATATATATATAGTTGAATTTTCTGAATTATTACTCCAGTCTTCAATGTCACATGATCCTTCAAAAATCATTCTAATATGCTGATTTATTATCAGTGCTGGAAACAGTGAAACAGTTGTGCTGCTTAATATTTTTTTGGGAACTGTGATACTTTTTCCGGATTCTTTGAACAATAAAGGCTAAAAAGAACAGCATTTATTTAAAATAGAAAGGTTTTCTAACCATATACACTACTGTTCAAAAGTTTTGGGTCAGTAAGTTTTTATTCTTTCTTTTTTTTAAAGAAATGATTACTTTTATTCACCAACGATGTGTTAAATTAATAAAAAGTGATAGCATAGATTTACATTGTTAGAAAAGATTTCTACACTTAAGACTGGTGTAACAGCTGATGAAAATTCAGCTTTGCGTCACAGAAATAATTTATATTATAAAGTATATTAAAATAAAAAAATAATTTTGCAATATTACTGTTCTTTTCAGCATTTTTGATCAAATAAATGCAGCCTTGATGAGCATAAGATGAGCATTTCTTATTTATTTCTTCTACTGTAGTTTTTTTTTTTGTCCTATTACTCATAATTACTTTCTTATTTAATCGCTGACTGTTTACTTGTTTTCAGTGAGTTTGAGTTATTTTATTTTATTATTTTTTTTATTTAAATTTAGGCTAGTACTAGTTTTTTTGTGATATCGACACTGGTTACAATAATTATGAAATTTCTACAGTATAAAACAAAATTGTACCATACAAGCACACTTTAAATAAATGTGCTCGTATGATATAATTTTTCTTTACATCATACACATATATGTATATAAATATTATATTAATATTAGGGCCGGGACTCGATTAAAAAATTTAATCTAATTAATTAGAGGCTTTGTAATTAATTAATCGAAATTAATCGCATTTTAATCGCATGTAAATATTTGACCTGAGAACAGTGAGAATTAAGAATTTTACATGGATTTTTAGTATACCATTGAATAATGACTGAATACATAAGCTAAAGCAACTAAATATTGCTTATTTTTGTTCAACCAAGTCCACCAGACCAGTACAATATTGCCATTAAATGTAGCAAGAGGCACGTTCTTTAACGAGTCTTTCATTCCGAGAACTCTGCTCTTGTGTTTGCTTAATTATGCATTTAAACGTTAATGACCAAACCTATCATTATAAAAGTTGCTGCACATGGAATATAATGCGGATAACATTTAAAAAAATAGTTTTTATCAGGTTACACACTGATTATTTATCACTCAAACCCCTTTCTCTACCTGTCCGTTGGTCGCGTATATCCTCCATGTTTGTAGTTTTTTAACACTTTTTATGCGTGTTTGTAGTTCTAATCGAATCCTCGTTCACGGCGCAGTGTGTTGCGGACAATATTAGCAGTTAAAAGTGTGCATTGATCGTTAAGTAGTAGACCATCCGGGAAGCTTTGGAATACTTTTTAAACATACTACGATTTGGGACATACAATACTATTTAGGACGGACGTCTTTGGCTTGTCTGAACGCTAGTTTGTGCTCCAGTATAATCGGTCCGCCTAATCTCATCCAGTGAGAAACGTTCCGCGGTGCAAAACTTAGTGCGATTAAAATGCGTTAAAAAATTTTAACGCGTTATTTTTGTGTAATTAATTAATCTAAATTAACGCGTTAAAGTCCCGGCCCTAATTAATATATATTTATTTATATGGGTCAAAGACATAAAAGGGTTTAAGCATACTGTAAAAACAAGTGTAATACTCCATTAAATTTTCCCAAAAAAATATAAAAAAAGTTTTCTGTTTAATTTAATTTCATTGCATTTTTATTTTATCTGAGCAAAAAACAAACAAACAAACAAACAAACAAACAAAACAAAAAATCAAACACTTTTCCCTAATTTACAGAAGATACCCACTAAAATATCATTCAGTGTAACAGTCTTGTGAGGCATATTTACAACAAAAATCTATTTATTATGGATTAAAAGACAAATTACTTTCACCCCAAATATTAATTTGTTGTAATTCTACATTTTTTAAATTTGCCACTATCCTAGATTTTGCCCATTTGACAGTAATCATTTTTACTCATTTAAAAAACAATACAATTTCATATGCTCCCTTATTCATTTATATATTTTAATATGCACAAGTCAGAATAAGCATGTTTGAATTTTTACATAAATATTGTGTTACACTGAATGACAATGTAACATTAATTCAACCAAATTTGACATTTTATTCTATTAGACACCTTAAAAGTAGACCCTTTACTTACATTTAATGTGGTTTCTATAGACATAAAATCACTTTTGTAATTTTTTAAAATATTTTCTTCTTACTTCTCAGTCCCTCCTCTCCAACAAACTGGCTCAATTCTGGTAGGTAACACTCATTTTTTTCACAATCCAATCAATTTCAAATGGATAAAATCAAGTCCAGTCGCATTATTTATGAACATCTTAAAAATACACCACTTTATAGAATACATTAGGTTATATACCAGATTGTGAAGAAAAACTCCATGCTGACTTTAAATACTGTATACTAAACCATTCAAACACCTTTTTGCTATAGCAAAAGGTTTTTTTTTTTAATGTGGTTTAAAATCCCACTCCACATAACTGTAAAATTAAACATCAAATATATTCTGACTGGCTGTCAGGTTCGGTTATTTTCTCTCTCATTGCAAAAAGACGAATTACGAAAAATTTGTTGTGTCGTGCCTGGTAAGAACATTATTTTTGTCACCATCCAGAAGCTGACGTCTTCTGAGGTAAATGAGGATGAACGCTCTAGAGCTCTCAGCACTTTAGTTTTAAATCAAGACCATTTTATATCAAGGAAATAAATGAGGCGCTTTCAGAGGAAAGTGATTGGAGTCTTAAATACTTGGAGATAAAACAATGTTTCTCCATCAAGGAACAATTTCTGAAACGGATATACCCGCGATTCCAATTTCGCTCCAGCAAGAAAGAGGCGGCACTTTTTTTAAGCAATAAATTCCTCATTAATTCAATTCTAATTTGCCTCTGGTTCCTATTTCTATTATTGATAGTTCCACTTCTTAATACCCCAGATAAAAATAATAATAATAAAAAAAACGCAGCTCTAACTCTAAGGAGACAGAATCCGCGATAAGATCTAAATATTACTCATGCCAAAGAGAAGTGTGAAGTCTGATGAACATTTCAAAAGAACAATTATTTATGGATCAGCTAAATCTTTTCCACTTTTTAATTAAAAGTAAAGAAAATAGAAGCTAATTATCCTGTAAAGATTAGCTGGTGGGCATCTTTCTGTAAATTAGTTCTAATTAAAAGGAAATTGTCAAATGACATTCAAAGTGCTGTCCTTTAAAACAGACAGAGGGCGGGTTTTTTTTCCTCGCCGGCTCTTAAGTCTTGATGTGGTCGTGTGAAGCTTACGGAGGGAGATTAAAATTCCTTCAGAAGCCGAGGAGGAAGGGCCCATTTTCCCCTCCTGAAGACACTCTACGTCGGGGAACGTGGCCTCTATTGGGCGGCCGTATCTGTGGAGTCCTCCTGGATCATTATTTGATCGCACTGATGGTCTAACTGTTTAACGTGTGGGTCAAGTGTGAAATACATTTTCTATTTCTATGATAACACACCGGAGGAACATCTCAGTGAAATTCATCTAGGCTGCTCTGTTTCTAACCTAGAAAGAAATTATATTGCCCAGAGGTTGCACTTTCATTAAAGTATCAACTTTGACTCAGATGTTTCTCTTAAGGAGTGTATTAACTATATGACTTTCGAGTTCACCCAAAAATAAACATAGTCACCATTTACTCACTTTTGGACTTGAACATTCTTCAAAATAAAGAAAGTCAAATGAAGTACATCAAGGCATATTTTAATTATTTTGGGGAGAACTATCCCATTAATAATAGGTCAAAGCATTGCTGATTGTTTGAGGATCCAATCAGCTCAATGGCATGCATTTGGAGGCGGGACTATCTTTTTTCAGACCAATAGAAGATGAGTGACTTTGAGACACTGTTGAGATCAATTCAGAAACTCTAAATGAGGAGATAAGGCCTGAGAAGCAGGGAACGTCTCCATTTAATCTCATTGCTCTCTAGAAGAAACAACAATATTAAAGTCATTTCATCTGTGATGTTTCTTTCCTATGGGTTACGTACTATGCGCGAGCTGTTCGCCGAAGACGGGATTCAGGTTTCATGTTGATTTCATCATGTATCAGAGCATTCAGAGACGCTCCTGCAGTGTCACAGCCTAATGTTTCTCAAACAGCGGAGCCAGGGGCCCTTGGAGCCCTCACCTACTGTCTCCACAGCGTCTCCAGAGGGTATTTACACTCAGCTTTTATAGAGCAGCACCAGTGTCACTTCTAATGATCCTGACGGTGAGACTCGCAGGGAGACGTGTCTTCCTGCATTACAATGTTAGTCTTTTAATGTCATCAGAGAGTTAGAAAAGCATCGGATACGTTCCGAAACCTAGTCTACTGCCTAAATAGGCTGCTGGCTTCTAAGGCAGCATCATGACTGTCATGAAACCTCATAAATGAGTGATTTCGAACACTATAAACAGGCAGCTAATCAAATTTTTGTGCAATAATACGTTGATTATAGCAAAGTTTTAATCATCGTTTGCAAAACTCGACTCAGGTGCAGTGAAAGACAAGAATGTCTCTTCTTGAGTGATTGAGGTGTTCTGTTGTTGGATGTAAAAATAAACATAGCAGTCATCATTTATTCCTGACATCTGAGCTGTTGAAGACGCAGATGATTAACATTACTTTCGTTTTTGAAAGGAAAGCACCAATGCCGATCTACATATGCTTCTATGTTTGTGTGAATCATTTGTGATGCAGCTTTACCCACAGCAGAAGTAAGTATAAGGGTTTTTATGCATCTTTGCAAATGGCCTTTCTTAATAATGTGCTAGTTAGCAAGTTTCGCAGCTAAACGCGGCTAAATACGGCTAAAGTAACCATTACAGCTCATCATCCCACGGCAGAGAGGGACGGGGCGAGCATTTAAAGGAACATGCAACAGTATAGCTTGCTCTAAAAAGGGCTGATTTTGACAAGGTAAAAAGCGTGTTTTTTACACTACCATTGAAAAATTTTAACCAAAGTATGTTATAGACTTCTCATTAAGAGACTAAAAAATCATATTAACTTGTGGAAAAATGGGCATCCGATGAACCCTTCAAATACACAGATGTAGATTTGTTTGTCCTTGTTTCACAGCATTTAAAAATGATTTCAGAATTTTCAATCCATAAAACATTTAAAAACAAAAAGTGCCTTAAAACTCTCCAAACTTTTGTCAACTTCTATGGATTAACCCCCACGAATGTAATTACATTTGTGTTACAGTGTTATTTGATGTTTTATTTTTATTTTTTGTATTATTTTGTTTATTATATGCTGCTTTGATGTAGTGATAAATATGTTTAACAATGGAAGATGACAATGCCTGTTCATTACTTGAGGGTTTAATAAAGTAAAAAAAAAAAAAAATACCTATAAACAGGCAGCTTTTTCTATTTAAAAATAAATAAAAAATCCAAACAAATTTAAGTAAGATACATTTACTTGCTTTCTGAACAATATAAAGAAGAAAAAATATTTAAATTAATATTTTAAAACAGAATTATACAGTTTTTTTTCTTAGCATATATTTTGTGTATAATTCCTTAAAATGCAGTCTATGTAGGCAGCCTACACTAAAAAATAAAGGTGCTTTAAAAGGTTCTTCACAGTGACGCCATAGAAGAACCATTTTTTGGTTCCACAAAGAACCATTCAGTCAAAGGTTCCATCTCTTTCTTACATTTTTATAATCTGAAGAACCTTCTTCCACCACAAAGAACCTTTTGTGAAACAGAAAGGCTCTTCATATGTTTAAGGTTCTTTATGGAACCATTTAGATTCTTCAAAAAGGTTCTATGGCATAATGAATCACCTTTATTTTTAAGAGTTTACTAGGTTTTAAAAGAAGCTTCATAATAGTGCAATACATGCAATGCATGTGTGTGATGTGTAATAACCACAGAAAATGGAGTCATTGTTTAATTGTGAGTAATTACATCATTCTTCTAAATGACTCAGCAGAATAGGATTTTTCATAGAGGACAAAAACTCTGAACTATACTGTAGAAATATAATGGAAAAATAATGCAAAAACACTACACACACTATTACTGTATATACGCCAGTGCAATATTCAAAATCTTTTGTGACCAACTATGTAAAAGACTAGATTAAATTTGAATGGTCAGGCTATTGTATTACTAACTAATAATATTTTGGAGATATTGAACACACTGTTGGATGAGACAGATCATTATATATGAATCTCCATGTCCAGAACCCTACTTAGTTCAACTACAAACCCTTGTGGAACTGCATGCAGTCTCTATGTGTATTATTCACTTCATTACAGTTGGCAGCAGAAGCGAATGTGAAGGGAGAGGGACGTCACCTCCAGAGGGAGAAAAAGACACTCCCACAGTAACACACAGAAGACAGCGCATTGACCTTTAACTAAAGCTGGGAGAGAGACCTCTGTCAAAAGACTTCATGAGAGACACCCCTCCTGACAGGGCGCACGCACACGCACACACACGCACACACACACACACACACACACACACACACACACACACACACACACACACACACACACACACACACACACACACACACACACACACACACACACACACACACTAACAGAAGCTCTCAACAGATTCCTAAGACAGCAAAAGATGTGCCTGATGAATGTTTGCAATTAAAGTCTTAGTGTAGCTTTGCAGCAGTCCACACTGTATGAGCCATGTTTACATATCACTCTCAATACAGCACATTAGAAACATTCTCATTTCAACAGACTGTTCCAACATATTTTACTCCGTTTAATTTTCTATTCCATCCCATTTATTTTTGTATTGTAACGCATTGCATTTGTATTGTACTCTATAGGTTAGTTTACAACCCTTTTCCAAAACAAGCATAACAATTATTATTTTAACAACAACAACAACAACATTGTTTTATTAAGTTTATTAAGAACATGTTATGTTATAGTAATATTATATTAATGTGTAATGTTTATACTTAATTTGAGAAACATATATTGTTAATAAAATACAGTAATTGTGCATGTTATTATGTGTTGTTAATCATTTTTATAAATATAATTTTACATTTCCTAATGTAATACAAATTTTTATAATTTTATAATTTTAATTATAAAAAAACAAATTAATCCAAATCTAATATTAGGTCTAATAAATCTAATAAACAAATCTAATAAACATTTTCAATTTAAATAATAATAATAATAATAATAATAATAATAATGATAAATTATAATTAATATTAATAATACTATTATCATTATTATTGTTGTTGTTGTTGCCTTGTTAAAAACATATTATAATAATGTTACTAGATCATGTTCTTCATAATTTACTAACAGAAACTAATAGAAAAGAAAGTAATAAAAAAGAAAATTGTGCATATTATACAAGTAAATAAAGTTAATAATAATAATTATTATTATTATTAATTATTGTTGTTGATAATGTTTTTATAAATATATTTTTTAATATAATACAGATAAGAAAATGTATGCATTTTTATGTATAATGGTAATAATGGTAATAAATAATTATGTAAATTAGATTAAAAGCAAACCTATAACTGAAAGAGTTTCAATAAAACGTATAATAATAATAATAATAATAATAATAATTATTATTATTATTATTATTATTATTATTATATTACTATTATTACTGTTGATGTTATTATTGTATTAAAACGTTATTGTATGTTCTTCATAATTAATTTACTATTAGAAACTAATACAACAGAAACTAGTAAAAAAATATGCCATTAAAGTTAATAATAATAACAACAACAATTATAATTATTAATATTATTTTTATTATTATTAATAATGCTATTATTGCATTGTTATTGATGTATGTTTTTGTTGTTAATAATGCCGTATATAATAAGTAAATAAATATAATTTAAATATATATATAAACATATAATTTTTTATAAATATGATATTACATTTCCTAATATAATATGAATAAGAAAATATACTTTAATTTTTATATTTATATAAAGTTATTAAAAATTATATAAATTAAAAGCAAATCGAATATTTTAAGACATTTTCAATAAAATGTTACATTATTATTAAAGTAACAAGTAAATAATTATTTAAATGATTATTGCTGTAACAACGATAGAATCTACATATTCATGTGACAGTATTCTTATATAACAGCTCTGAGCTTTGTGACACAGACCCACTGCGTTATAATGCCGTCAATCTCCGGCATGCTGTGAATCCTCCAACCTAAATATCACAGCCTCCTTTTTTACTAAATGCTTCAGTATTACAAGCAAATTACTAGTGCAGTGCGAAGACGCCAGCGAGGAACAAAGATGGGCAGCCATAATTATATCGCCGCGTGTGCCGCATGTCAATGGGCCGTCTTCCTTCCGGAGGGCGATCCCCTGGGCCCCCGGGCATCAAAATGATGGCCAAATTATTTTGTGCTCCGTTGCATCGCGACACAATTATCATATTTACTGCGGCCGCATTATGACAACAATGCTGTTTACACCTGTCTCCGGGAGAAAGGCGAGGTTTGCACTCTCTAATTTAGCAAATGTACAGTATGCATATGAGCTCGCTGGCAGGGAGTTAAATTAGGTCAGGACTGGAATACATCAATAGCAACCCATATGTGCAACATCTCCCCCTCGACTCTCTCTCTCTCTCCCTGTGTTCTCGTCTTTGCTCAGAAGCCCGCCGATGTGGCAGCCTGACGACTGCAGAAGTGTGATATGTGCAAATCACATTTGCAGATGAGCTTGAAACTCTTTTAAATATTCAGATATCAGACATCCAAAGCAGCAAGCCGCTACTTAAGACTCCATCCCGGCAAGAGACCGGATCCCCTGCTCATTAAGGGAACGCTCGCTCGGTTTACACTTGAAATATTTCACACCGAAATGTACAGCCGAGGAAAAACATCAGCCTTATCGCCGATAACAATGCAAATTGTCACAAGCCCGCGGAAGATTTCGGGCCCCGAAATCCAAAGTCGCTTTTTGTAACAGCTCTTTCTTGTTATTCTGTCTCTTTTTCATCTCACATTTCTGCAGCTTATTGGTGCATTCGAATTCTTTTCTCTGGCTCCCGAAAGGAGTCACGTGGTGAAAGGTACGGCTGCCACGAGACGCAGGGAACACGTGCGTCTGTTTCCTGCCAATCGAGCATCAAATGTGGCACAGCGGGGGACTCGGCCACATCCGGACGGGGCCACACACATCAACCGCCCATTAAGAGAGACTCCCAGTTAGGCGTTATCAAAAGTCTCTGACCCTCCTTAACAGGTATTAAACTATTTCAACTAAAGGAGCGATCGCATGTTGACATCGCGAAGAGCCAACAAGCCTGTCGGGTCCCGCTCTTCCAAAGCTGCTCCTTCTCCTAATTGGCTAAGAGCGTTTCTAAAAGCTTCCTCTTTCCTTTCCCCCCTCCGCGTCAGCTTCGTCTCCCGCTTGTTAGCCCCTACGTCAAATTTGTCTCCGTGCCATTTTAATTACAGCCCCAGCAATCTCTCCTGTGGCATTCTGGGAGAACACTGATCTGCAAAAAAGGTGATAAGTGAAGACGACACCCAGCTTTGGTATCAGCCATAAACAGACACTTAATTGAATCATTTGACCTGAGAGGCTGATCGCCCGCAATAGCATGTAGCAAGGAGGAAAAAGCGGGTTTGGATTTGAAAACGGCGGCGTTTTGTGCGCGCGGCGCCAGGTTTGGCCGCCTGCCCACCACGGGATTGATAAGTGCTCCGCGCGACATGTCCGCAGACCCTCGCTTTCCTCCCGCGCGGGTTGATTCGTTTGCACGCGCACGCTCGCGGTTCACAGCCGATCTGGCTGCTCGCGCTCGGCGGAGAAGACTATTTGCCGACGTAGGAGTTATCAATCCGAGCAGACGCGCGATCCGGGTCCGGTGTCACTTCCCCTCATTATGTTAATGGTTAATGCATGCAAATGAAAACATTCCGGCAATTTGATTTCTTTGAAGATAGTTTGCATATTGTCTTAGCCGTAATGACGGCACACTTTCCATCCGGCTTGGATTTATGCGAGGCTAGTTCATTTTTTATCAGCGCCGAGTTCATTTCTAGGGCTACTGGAATGTGTTTTTCCACTCACTATTTAACTAATTAGGATTCAGGTAACATAAGCAGATTTTTCACGCTATTGGTGTTTTTCTTAATTAAGAAACAAATGAATTCTCCCCAGCAAAAGAGATGGAACACTGGGATACAGTGCCAGAGGCCAGATGCTGCTGCTCTTAATTAGAAGTCACTCTATTGTCTGAGCTTTTTTAATGAAGCTCCAATCTAAATGGATATCAAAAAAGACCGCTGGAGCAAAGGAGAGGGAAAAATCCGGCCATTTTAAATAATAAGAAAATAAAGATAATGGAAGACAAAAGATATGTCCTGGCAGCAGTCTTCCAGAGACAGTTGAGCAGAGAGAGAGAGCGCGCCCCTCACCTCCGCCCGGAGTTTCTTTTAAAGCGAGCGCGGGGCCGCGCTTTCACCCGCCCACCGCCTGACGCTTTCATCGGCTCGCTCTCCATCCAGGTTTTTGTGCGGTTCAAAGAAAAAAACCAGTTGGCTTCTCGGCAAAGGTTATGTATTTTCATTTAAAGTCAACATTCACGGTCGCTTCGAAGCGAATCCGACGCGAGGAAAGCGCCTAGCTAGCGTGACACATGACACGCTTAGTTTTGCATCTAAAGGCCGCTTGGACTGTTTTGCATTTCGTGTTTATTCATGCACCAAAAGGAAAAGTACACTAAAATAAATGCACGAAAGCAAAGCTTGTTTGCAAAGTTCTGAGGCAGGCGTTCTGTGTGAGGCGCAGTCAGGGAGGTCAGCTGGGCTGGGCTCAGAGAGGTGGGCAGCGCGTTCGGTGGCTCAAGGCGATAACATCGGGTGCCCACGCAGGCAGGCGCCGCATGCCCACATGTGCTGCCAAGCCCATCGGTTCTCCTTCAGACAGCATGGCTTAGGAGCTCCCAGCGGATGGGCCGGTGCCCATTGATACGTGCCCAGGACCGTCGCGTTTGGGCCAAGCATCCTCGCGCCCAGGGGCTGCGCCATCGATGCCCGCCACGTTTGCCAGGCTGGATGCCACCCAGCAACCCATTTCAAAAGGGCTTTTTTGGTGGATCAGGTATGCGGTGTGATTTCCTTTTCCCTTTGTAATGGACCCGGTTAAAGGCGAGCCAGCCTGACTTTTAAGTCGAACGGTGCCTTGCCTTTCATTTGAGCTGCAACTCGTAATTGATTTGCCACTTTCCAAATTTCCAACGTGTTTTCCCGTCCTTCGACTGCCATCGCAGAGGCCAAAGGATATCGAAAAGCATTTGACAGTCTGCGAAAAGAGAACGATAAACATTTAGGCTTTTCACACCTACTAAAAGCAAGTTCGCTATTAGAACAGCCATGTTTTAAATACTTCTACTTATCCCTTAAAAATTTCCATAATCCTCCTGCGGTTCAGCCATGCGCAATGCCTCATTCATAGACCTGCTTGTTTATTTCTATCTGCCGGGGAGATTAGAGCGGCAGATTAGCTAGTGCTGAAACACGAGTCGCCATCAAAGACGGCGAGGATAATGTCACTCTTTCTCTCCCTTCTATCCCCCGCTTCTGAAGACGTCGGAAGAGTATTAGAACAATGGGAATGCGAACGCTCCGTAGAGCGTGACAACAATAGCAGCCCATCCTGAGGGACCCGGCGCACGTAAAAAAAAATAAAAAAAACATGAGGCATATTAAGCTTGTACAGATCACATGTTAACAGTTAGAAGTCTTTTGATCAAAATGATCTGATAAAACAATCTCTTGTATTTGTGAGCACTGTATACAGTTAGCTCAATAGAGTGCTTGCATTGGAAGTCCTTATTCTTTTATTTTTCCCATTTTTTTCTGCTTAATGTATAGACTCAAAACCGTTTTGAACATCATTTGTTTCTGAGAAACTATTCTTTCAAGATATTTAACAAACATTTTTAGAATTCTAGAACTCATTTAAAATGAATGACATCACTGAAATATCTGCATTTTGATTGGTCTTTTCTGTCTATATGAAAAACAGAAACTCTACTGTTATTATTAGTGTTGACCAACCTTTTTTTTTTGGCCCCATGTCTTGCAAATTCACTAACAGATGCTTTAAAAAGTGCATAAAACAGCAAATGCAAAACAAAACATCAGGATTTGTCATTATATGAAGGCTTGCTGGAATGAACTTTCATAAAACATTTCTCTCTGCTCTACACATTTCTTTAACTGTCTTAATGTGCATCTCTACAGGGCTCGGAATTAACTGTTTTACTTGGTAGCACTGGTGCTCCCAACTTCAAAAAGTTAGGAGCACCAAAAATTTTTTAGGAGCACCTAATTTCTTTTTAGTAATGCGCCGATCTTGATTCTTCATGGTCGATTCTGATTGCAGATGTTTTACAAGCAAATTTTGTTTGCAAGCGATGTTTTTTTATATATTTATTTTACGCCTTAAGCAAGGGACAAGAATGAATGAAAATGAGTACATGAACAAGATGTTTGTTTTCTCTATTATAGGTACAGCCATTTAAATTAGAGGCAACCATTGCATTTTTAAACAATCTACAGTATATAATTGCTTTTGAATGCGCGTGCGCATTTGACTTTTGGTTTCGTTTTAACGACCGTGCAAAACTCTCAGCAGTGCTGAGCATTGTACATTACAAGAGATTACTTTAACAAACCCATTTGGACACAAACGGGATTTTGAAAAGTGTGTCACGAGTGGAAAATACGCCCCTGCGTGAGTGGAACTCTGCCGCTGAGTTATCATTTGATGTGAATGTATGCCGCATTGTACAGTATATTGAGACGGAGGCGGCAGAATTGTATCTGACAGAATGTACGCTGTTGCACGAAATATAGATTTCTTCAAAAGCAGATTGTGGAGACCTTTTAATTGTCCACAATCAAAAGAGAGAACGGCAAACATGTCACTGTATCAGCTCACAACAGTCTGTGCAGTAGTTAGGCTAGTGAACGTTTTGTAAAGAAATGAAAGTAAGTTGCACCACAACAATTTCTCGCACAAATGCTCCCAAATATAATTTGAGGTCGCGCAGATTAAATTTTGGGAGCATATGCGACCAAAACGGTCGCAATTTCGAGCCCTGCTCTATTAAAAAATCCAATCTTTTAAAATCCATGTTTTAAAAAAATGTGTCTAAAAATACTTTTCTGATAAATTGTCCATCAAGGTACTAGTAAAAATCACAAAATGTAAAATGTGGCCACTTTTTAAAAATTTGTTGACAGTAATTTGTCAATTTTGAATTCATAAAAAATGTGTGTCATCACTCTGATTATCAATAATTTCTGTCATTTATTTCACTATGCCAGGAAATAAAATGACAGTACTCGAACAAACACAAGATTTATTAAAAGCACAATATTACAAATTGTAATATTTTATAACTTGTGGCAAAACAACCACGGTTCACCAATAGACACAGTTATCGGCTGATGCTAATAATCTCTTATAATGGCCCAATGTCTGCAATTAATATGCCTGCTTGATATACGATCTATCTCAAGCTATCATGACTCAGAGTATTATGAAAAATATAAAACTTCTACTTATAAAACATTAATCCTTTCCTGCCTAGCAAATGCTCATAGTTCCTTCAGGACATGCAAATCTAGTTTGAGAAATGAAGATACAATATTTATCATCCGAACAATTGCGACAGAATATACAGACGTGTTCCAAACATCTTTAATCTAAATGTTTAATAACCATCTTTCTGAAGGATTAGCTCATAAGTGGCATGTCAAAGGGAAATATTTCCCTGCGTGATTATTCAGGGCTGGAGATATTCAGATTAAATGCGCTTTTGTTAGTGATACACATTCATTATTCAATGCAGTCAACCTTCAGAGTCTTTAGACGAAGAAAATCCTCATGAAAGAAGAAAAAACACCTCAGAAATCACTGACACTGTTGACTTCAGAAGAAAAAAAGAAAGTTTTTTTTCTCTTTAAGGCAGGATTTTTTTGTGAAGCAGCCTAATTATTTATCCAGTAGGTGCTTTATGGCTCTCATTAGTTTCTCGCTCTCTTTCTACCGTACATTAAAAGGCTGAAGTCAATGCTCATCTGGTGCTGATAACACGCCGAGTCTACAAGCCTCAGTCGTCTGAGGGTAGAGAACGGCAGTGCTCCGAAACACAGGATAACGGCATTAGAAAAAAGCTCTCTGTGCCCAAAATCCGCAAAGATGCGCTGCCTAGAAGCCAATGCTGGGAATTTCGGGTTGCATCGCTTAATGCCAAGCAGGTCTCAAGGATCAAATAGTGGCATAAAAGAGGAAAACAGAGCAGGAGAGATACAGTAAGAGGATATGAGCAGGTGTAAGCGGGGTTATGTGAGAACTACAGAAGGCTTGGTGAACAGATTTTGATGTAAATTGGAGGAAAACACACATTCTGACCTCCTCCTAAGTGAAGTTTTGGGGTGAGATGTCACCTCAGTGTGGGCTCTCGTGTGGACATCTGCCACCAAGAACTTCTCCAATCTGGATCTATCTCACGCCAACCGCAAGAACTGATCAACACCATCACAAACGACATTCAGTCCAATTACTCTCCATTTTAACTCATTTCTATCAAACAATTGATATATTAGCAAAAGCACTGGATAATAAGACGAGGTCACATGCAACAAGATCACGCTTAATTTTTTTGCACATTAACAGTACAGACATGTTGCCGTCCCTCAAAACAACAAACCTGATCATTTTCATTCAACCAACAGTCGATCAAGCTTTGAATCTTCCCTAGACTCTGATAACAGGACAGCACTTCGACCCTGAGTGGCTCTTAAAAATAAATGTTTAAAAACACAGAAATGAACAATAAAATTTAGAAGACTCATTTAATGCTGCTGACAATGAAAAATTAGCCAAATATTTTCAGTAATAAGTTGACTGAAACACATATACACTACCAGTCAAAAGTATTTGAACAGTAAGATTTTTAATGTTTTTTAAGAAAGTCTCTTCTGCTCACCAAGCCTGCTTTTATTTGATCTAAAACACAGCAAAAACAGTACAATTTTGAAATATTTTTACAATTTAAAATAACTGTTTTCTATTTGAATATATTTTAAAATATAATTTATTCCTGTGAATTTAAAGCTGAATTTTTAGCATCATTACTCAGTCACATTATCCTTCAGAAAACATTCTAATATTCTGATTTGCTGCTTAAAAAACATTTAATATTATTAAGTTGAAACAGCTAAATAGAATATTTTCATGTTTCTTTGATGAGTAGAAAGTCATTTATCTGAAATAGAAATCTTTTGTAGCATTTTGGTGAATTTAAAGCATCCTTGCTAAATAAAGTATTAATTTCTATAATTTCTTTCCCCAAAACAAAAATTATGCTGACTCCAAGCCATTGAATGATATATTGTATTATTATTTAAAAAAACAAAAAACATATTAGAATGATTTCAGAAGGATCATGTGATGCTCGAGGCTGGAGTCATGATGCTAAAAATGTAGCTTTGATCAAAGGAATAAATTAAATTTTAAAATGTATTTAAACAGAAGGCATTTTTTTTAAATAGTACAAATGTTTCACAATATTACTGATTTTGCTGTATTTTGGATCAAATAAACGCATATTTGGTGAGCAGAAGAGACTTCTTTAAAAACATTAAAAGTCTTCTGTTCAAAAAGTAATAATACAGAATAATTATAAACAAACTAACCATATTTATTAAAGACAGACCAGTACTCTCACTTAGTTATATATATAATTAATAATTTATTTTTCTGCACAGCAAACAATACTTTTTAAACCATGAATATAAAAATAAATATTGTACATAAATAAATAAATAATAAATATGCACTGTCATGCAGGCATCCAGATTTTGTTGATTATGAAGATGTGATTATGCCTAATATAATCAAAATCATTGGTCAAATGTGGCATCTTGTGGTCAGATATTTTTGTAATGACTACTAAACTGCATAATTGACTTCCTACATGTTTCTTGTTTCTTCTATCACTTTCTAGTGTCTTTTGTCTTGCATAATCAAACAAAATCACTGACTTATTTGGTAAATAGCCATATAATAAGCAGAACAATGTACAGTCAGTGGGCCATTATCATCAAATAAACCCCTTCAGGAAGACCCTCCTTGCCAGATCATGTGGGTTTAATGCAATAGATCAGAAGTCAAGAGTACGAAATGACACACAAGTACACACCGATACAAACTCACACTCCACTTTAAAGGTCTCTAGCCTTGTACACTATTATTGATAAAAAAAAGCTGGTCAATATACATCATCTGGCTGAAAGGATTATATTCTTATCTAAAATGATATTCAATAAAGTATGACCACAGAAACACGACTGGAGTGCCTCCTGGTCCGGAAAAAAGGAAACGTTTTATTGGAATTAAGATCAGTGTCGAGATTAAGAGGAGAAACAGCAGTATGATTCCTGTTGAAGCCGATATTGCACTTTGTGTTATTTTTTTTCTGGTTTGGAACACGTGGAGCAAACAGAAACAGGGCTGCGGCTCAGAGAACAGCACCTGTGCTCCTGAAAGAGCCTGCAAAAGCTTTTAGTAACAGACCTGAGATGTGCAGATCAGCAACCTTTAAAAAAAACTGTGTGGACACTTAAGCCACGCGTTAAAATGAGGGAATCTCATTGCGTTAGATAACAAAACATCAAACCAAGTGGCATCTGCATAAAACGAACTCTGAACTAACTACACTTTTCTGAGAGGTTTTTGCAATGACTTTTAACCAACTGGTGTCATGGACTGCATCTGAATCTGTGTACCTGCTACAAAGCATGCAAAAAGCAGTATGTCAAAGGATACTTAGTATTCATGATACAGTAAGTGAACAATACTGTATGACCTACCAAATGACCTACAACATCCGCTTTGGAAATTGCGTAGACACACTTTAATAAAAGTGCAAAAAAAAATATTTTCAAAGTTGTAAATAAAACATCATAAACTTTATCACTTTGAGTATTGATCGTTCTTCTTTTAGTGAAATATATATTCCACTTGGTTTGATATTGTTTCTAATGTGATTTTATTTTAAGTTATAATAATAACATAACATACTGTAACATAACATAACATACTGTAACATAACATAACATAACATAACATAACGCAAATTTGAGTTTCTGGTAAATTTTAGATATTAAATATATAAAATAATGTAATATAATACAACATAATAATTTATGGTAAATTTTAGATATTAAAGAAATATAAAATAAAGTAAAATATAATGCAAATTTAAGTTTTTGGTGAATTTGAGATATATTTAAGAATTTATCTAATCTAATATAATATAATATAATATAATATAATATAATATAATATAATATAATATAATATACTGTTATATAATATAATATAATATAATATAGTATAATATAATATAATATAATATAATATAATATAATATAATATAATATAATATAATATAATATAATGCAAATTTGAGTTTCTGGTAAATTTTAGATATTTAAAAAATATATTAAAATGTAATAATATAATATAATATACTGTTATATAATGTAATATAATATTTGAGTCTCTGGTAAAATTTTAGATATTTAAGAAATATTATAATGTAATATTAAATATACTATTACATAATAAATATAATATAATATAATATAATATATACTGTAATATAATATAATGCAAATTTGAGTCTGGTAAATTTTAGATATTTAAGAAATATTATAATGTAATAAATATAATATAATATAATATAATGTAATTAATATAATTAATATAATATAATACAAATATTATAATGTAGTAATAAATATAATATAATATACTGTTATATAATATAATATAATATAATGCAAATTTGAGTTTCTGGTAAATTTGAGATATTTACAAAATATATTAAAATGTAACAATATAATATAATATAATATAATATACTGTTATATAATATAATATAATATAATATAATATAATATACTGTTATATAATATAATATAATATAATATAATATAATATACTGTTATATAATATAATATAATATTTGAGTCTCTGGTAAAATTTTAGATATTTAAGAAATATTATAATGTAATATTAAATATACTATTAAATTTTAAACATAACATAACATAACATAACATAACATAACATAACATAACATAACATAACATAACATAACATAACATAACATAACATAACATAACATAACATAACACAAATTTGATTCTGGGCTTGTATTACAGCATTTCTGTCTCCTAAGGATAAATCACCGGTATTGTAGCATTTCTCATCTGTAAGTGACTTTGGATAAAAGCATTTGTTAAATTAATAAGTGAATAATATTCACAGATTCTGATAAAGAGAACAATTTTTGTGCAGAATTACATAAAATGCAAAGATACTGCACTACTCCCGTATCATTTTACATGTGTTCTTTGCATGAGTGAGGCGTGACATTGCTGTCTGTCTGCAGTAATTTTATTAAAGCAGGCTGGATAGCATGCACTCATTTGTGCTGCCTAATTAAGCGACTCTCCTCCCCTTTGTTACGCCCACCAATTACAAAGAGCTCATTTGCATACCTGGGGGACACTTGTAGGAGGAAACTCAAATTAAGCTCTCGAACTCATTCAAAGCTCAATGTCCCATTGGTCAGCGCTTAAAATAAAACAGATGTTTGTTGTTAAGCCCTGTGGTATTAACCCAATTCTGCTCTTCTCCTAATTGAACACTCTTTAAATAAAATCCGAATCTGACATGATACATGCTTTCAGCAGTAAGTGACAAACTTAGACTGTATTCAGAACAGAAAACTAGTGTACCACCTTCTTTTTCCTCATGCTTCAAACAGTAGTATGAAACATTACTGTATTAGACCTCATTAGGTTTCATGTCTAATTTATTGGTTTTGGATTTCTAATTCAGTTTTAGAAATCATTGCAAAAGTGTCTTTTGGCAGTCTGATTAAATAATGATTTAACCCAATGATAAAATGTTAAAATTGCAGCTGATGCTTTTGGTTTATTCGTCACAGTGGAAATGGAAAGTCAAATTTAGTGCACTGCACTGCGGGGTACATTCATATCTCATAAAGTGTGCTCTGTGTTCTGTACATTTTGAGCTTCTGGGTATAGTTTTTCCACAGTGAACAGTATGCTTACTATTTAGTGCTATGCAATACTAAACATACATGTTGTCTTTAAATTGTTCTAAAGCTATCAAAATGCTACTAATTTTTATTTTCCTTCGCAGTATTCTTATTTATATCTTGCAGTTCTGACTTTTTCTCTGAATTCTGAGTTTCAGGGTTCATACATATACTACATAATAAAATTCCAGGATTTTCAAGGACTTCAATCAGAGACCTCACTTATGTCTTCTATTTTAAATTGTAAAACACTCTGCTTCCTTAATGGTTTGATGCTTTCTACTTTTTGAAAAAAAAAAAAAAAAAAAAAAAAAAAAAAAAGATTTGCGAAATTTCTCCGAAAACCAGAAGTTCCGATCTGAATCAAATGATTTGTGCTAAGAAGATCCAATCTAATGCAAAAGATTTGCAAACCCTTCTCAAAGTTTCGATCAAAATCTAATTATTCACAATCTGTGCTACGAAGATCTGACTTAAAGCAAAAGATTTGTGAACCCGCTCCAAAGTTTAGATCTAAATCATATTACTCTCGATCTACGCTCTGAATTCCCGATCTGAATAATGATTCCCAAACCATCATTTCAGATCAGGACTCGGATCACGGATACTCGATTTGAACAAAAAAACACACAAATTCACGAAAATCCAGTCTAAATCAAATGATTTGCGATACGCATTTTGAAGTCCCGATCTAAAACAAATGATTCGCGATACGCAATCCAACTGGTGAATCAGTGAATCATCATCATTTTGCGACACAATGGTTTAACTGATTTGGAGTTTCAAAAAGCTGTTCCACCCATTATTATGTGTTTTTTTTAATCGTTACATGTTAAATTTCTAAAATAAATTACCTTTTGATTTGATCGGGTTTTTGCTAGTGAAACACTTGAAATGAATCAAGTCACAAGTTTGAATCAATCGGAGCAGTTCAAGCACAAATGACTCAATTGATTTGGTTCACAGACTTTCAACCTGTCGTGGAAACAAGCTTCATGCTTTTGCCTTGAATTATGCAAATGAAATGTACTAAAATATATTTTTTTTACAAGTAAAAGCATTTGAAATGTGACATCAGTCACCATAAACCACCAACAAGTCAACACTTTCTGTGAGAGAGCACTAAGCATTCCATAACTTGTTTCATATGAGAGTTAAAAATGGTTTTCATAAAAAAGCACCACTCTGTGTGCCATAAATTCAAAACAGATATATTTTTACTCAGCTGTTTAACAGATGATAGATATGACAAACACATTCTGCCTTCACTTACAAAAACAACAAACGTGGCATTAAAATTTCTCACAATTTACTGAGAAAAAAAAAGAGCAACAGTAATATTGACCTCACCGTCTAAAACACACACACACACACACACACACACACACACACACACATACAGACTGTCAGAGCACTTGGAATCAGTGTCTTTAAGGAGAGAAAGACGAAGTAACACACACACACACACACACACACACACCAAACTTTGGGTGTGTTCAAATTGGATGATGTATGCAGGATTGAGTCCATGCTGGAGGGGCGTCAAAAAGCAATCAGTGTTCCATCTCTGATGAGTCCGGCGACAGCGTGATTCACATCGAGGATGGAAAGCTGATGTGCTGGCTGAGACGAAGGCCAATGTTCTCTGTCGACCCCCCTCCTCCCCCCAGCCCCCTCCGAAATGCCACACAATCACCAGAGATTAGACATGCATCTCAACTCCAAAGCCACAGACCAAAAAAAAAAAAAACAGAGGACATAATTTGTGTCCTGATTATGATAGACTCTTTTATTCCACTTCTCGACACAGCTGCGGAGAGAGCTGACGTTGAGGAGTGTTACCATTGACTTACAAATGTCAAAATATGGAAAAAATGCACCCAGCTTAACCACAGAGTAAGTCTGACTGCCAAAGCGCCGTGAAATGGATGCGAGAGTCTCAAAAGACGTCGCACTCGTTTTAGCTACCCGTCTCGGCGCGCTTTCAAGCACAGATCTAGATTTTTTTAGACGATTATGAAATACAGCACCATTATGAACAACAGCATAAACAAATCAGCGAGCATGTGCGTATGAGAAACAAAAAAACTGTCATTTTGTAAATTGAACGGTTAAACAGCAAGCGCATTAAACCATTTCCGTTCAGTTATTAATTACAGTTCGTAACTACACAAATTATAGGGGCCTATGAAATCAGTTTTATTTTTTGACAAATTCGTTTTTTTTCCATTAAATTTTTCTGTATTCTGTTTTAATGGTTAAAGGTTAAATTGTATTAATCAAAAAGCGTTAATTAATTAAATCATGAAACTTTCACAATTTAACAAAAATTAAATTAAGGCCCTATGAAATAAGTTTTTTTTTTTCAAAATTATTTTTATTTTTATTAAATTCTTATGTTACTTTTCTAAAATCAATTTTAATGTTTTAATCAAATTTTAATAATTAAAAGCATCTCTAAATTATTTATTACCATTTTATTTATTTATTTTTTATTTTTTTATTTTTTTCGGAAATACTGTGTTGTGTATTTACATTTTCTGGTAAATAAACTCTGGTAAATAATTTATCTGGTAAATATTCCCTAAAAATAATGTTTTGTAGTAGTTGTACGATCATCGCATTAAGTAATATATTTCTGTCACAATTTCTTCAAGCTAAACCAAACTTTTATTTTGACGGGTTGCTGTGAAGACCTATTAGTTTCTGTTTTATATGATATGACCATAGTTTTCCTCAAAGTAAACAGTAAACTGCTCATGAAGCGACTGTCAGAGCAGTTCTAGAGCTTATGTTTATGTGTTCATGTACTCATATTGAGGCGGCAGAGGTTGAAAACACAGCGAGCGTCAGTAGTAAACAAAACTGCGCTGCACTATTCATTCAGAGACATGCAGAACATGCAGGATTCATATTTAAAGTATTTTGCAGCTTGATATTCACAGAAACTAGTCCACATTGCGTTTTGATTTAGGTGTACCTACCTACCTTTGATTAATCCAGCCAAAATTTATCCAATTCTGTGACATTTCGTGTTACACAGCACATGTTTTTGACTGGATTCCATGTTTCCGTTCCCGTTTTCTGGAAATAATAGTGCCCTATAATTATCCAACTACTTGATTAACCTCAAAATGTCTCATTTCAATACAAAAACAACATATTTTACATTTTAGTCACCGTTATGCAGATTGATCATAAACACAGCTAAAAAGCTTCCTACCACAGTGGACATCCTTCACACAACTAATATCTACCACAGTTTTGTCATAGGTAGAATGCAAAATGTTTCAATACAAGCATTTCAGTCAAATGGAATTTATGCAATATTTCAAAGTTTTAACCCACGGGAGAAAATCAACCCGCCGCAACAGTTTAAAATCAGCCCAATTCCATGGAAAAAATGCAGATTTGGCAACCCTACATCTAGGGCTGTCGCGATAACCGCAATATCGCAATACCGCGCTATTGACAAGCATAACCGCCGAGGAATGCAACAACCGCAGCAACCGCGATATTTGCATGTTTTCTTTTTACGTAAGGTTTTGCCCTTCTCGCTTTACTCTTAATGCATGTGTACTGAATATTAATTTAGTAATAAGTTAGTAACGGTAACATAATGTGTACCTGATTTGTACAGAGGCTCAGTAGATTTGCACTTAACAAGCCTAAACTGACAGCGAATGAGAAAGAGAGATCGACTGAGCATGTGCGATTACCTGCGTCTGTCCTTCAGGCTGAGTCAGATATATATGTGAAACTAGCTTTTCATGTCCAAGTAAAGCGAAATCTCTGTCTTAACATCGATGCTCTGCTGATCAGCTGATTATTTAAAAGTGGCGGTTAAAGTAAAAATGATTTCAACAGCGTTTCATTATGTCTCTCTTTGAATAAATGAGAGTTTTTGAATGTGTACGTAGTTGAATGAACGATTTAAAGACTCATTTAAAAACAGTTCCTTGCCTCCATCTTGTGGCGTAACAATGAAACTGCACTGACTGACAGCTGTAGAACACGCAGGTGAAATATTAACAGAAAAAGTCTCTTGTCCAGTTAGATTCGAGGATCCGTGCTGTTAAATTTATATATGAAGAGTTCAGATGTACTGTTTCAACGAGATTTGGTTTCGGTATACATATATATGATGGTAATACAGCATAAGTAATATATATAATAAAAAAAACAGTATGCAGCTCTAAAGATTTCAAGTAGTATGACTATAATAGTTATTCATTATTCATTTAATTAATTTTTTTTGTGCTTGTAATCAAATTTTGTGTACATATGTCTTTACTTTTTAGCAGTCTTCACAAATGAGATCATTGCAATAGTTGTCTTTTGTCTTCCAATTTGTATTTCCACAATGTGAAGTTAAGGTCGTATGAGTTTTGAACCGCTTGTTTGAAAATCTTCCTGTCCACTGACATTTGTCAAGTACATGGGATTTGATGGAGGGCGTGTCTGAAGTAGGGATGTCACGATTGCATCCTCGATTGCATTTTGCCCGTGTCGAGTAACCGGCAAAATACCCGGAAGTGGTGTATTTTATTGACGAGAATCCATGTAACACATTATTAGACCGTTTTCCAAGGCTGCATGTTATATTAAACACATTTAAAATCATAATAAAACATAATGCTTTTGTGAATTCATGTCATGTAAATGATTCAATTAAATAAATATATGCGTGTAGGTTACGGATGTGCGTTTCAGAGCGGGTCTGTTCACAGTAAATGCTGCTCCGCAAGAACTGTTTTTATTTATTACGTGTGGAGCGTCTCTAACTTGATCTCTGCATATTGCTGTGAGTTTGAGTTTATAATAACTTTATCTGGGAACGCAATGTGTGCCATTTAATCTAGGGTGACCATACGTCCTCCTTTTTCCCGGACATGTCCTCTTTTTGGACTTAAAATGTGTTCGGCTGGAATTCCTAAATTGCCCAAAATGTCTGGGATTCGGCTTTTGCTTTTTACAATTCTACATTCATTGTGTGCGTTTTTGTATTAAAGCCTTATACAGGACTGTTTTCTTAATCCCACTCCCGCAAACATTCTAATATTGAGTATAATTTAGAATTATAAGTATTTAAATCGCTTTGGATGCAGCTTGCGTTGGATGTAGGTAGGGCTGTCGCGGTTAAAGAATTTCCCTTGCGGTAATTTTGAGTGGCTCAATTATCGCATTAAGTAATATATTTCTGTCACAATTTCTTCAAGCTAAACCAAACTTTTATTTTGACGGGTTGCTGTGAAGACCTATTAGTTTATGTTTTATATGATATGACCATAGTTTTCCTCAAAGTAAACAGTAAACTGCTCATGAAATGACTGTCAGAGCAGTTCTAGAGCTTAT
>NC_133369.1:10375717-10426462 GCF_049309525.1 Garra rufa | reverse complement strand
GACTGTCAGAGCAGTTCTAGAGCTTATGTTTATGTGTTCATGTACTCATATTGAGGCGGCCAGAGGTTGAAAACACAGCGAGCGTCAGTAGTAAACAAAACTGCGCTGCACTATTCATTCAGAGACATGCAGAACATGCAGGATTCATATTTAAATAGTATTTTGCAGCTTGATATTCACAGAAACTAGTCACATTGCGTTTTGATTTAGGTGTACCTACCTACCTTTGATTAATCCAGCCAAAATGTATCCAATTCTGTGACATTTCGTGTTACACAGCACATTTTTAATTTTCAAATATATATATATGATTTACTGTGAACAGACCCGCTCTGAAACGCACATCCGTAACCTACACGCATATATTTATTTAATTGAATCATTTACATGACATGAATTCACAAAAGCATTATGTTTTATTATGATTTTAAATGTGTTTAATATAACATGCAGCCTTGGAAAACGGTCTAATAATGTGTTTCATGGATTATCGTCAATAAAATACACCACTTCCAGGTATTTTGCCGGTTACTCGACACGGGCAAAATGCAATCGAGGATGCAATCGTGACATCCCTACTTCAGACACGCCCTCCATCAAATCCCATGTACTTGACAAATGTCAGTGGACAGGAAGATTTTCAAACAAGCGGTTCAAAACTCATACGACCTTAACTTCACATTGTGGAAATACAAATTGGAAGACAAAAGACAACTATTGCAATGATCTCATTTGTGAAGACTGCTAAAAAGTAAAGACATATGTACACAAAATTTGATTACAAGCACAAAAAAAATTAATTAAAATGAATAATGAATAACTATTATAGTCATACTACTTGAAATCTTTAGAGCTGCATACTGTTTTTTTGTTGTTGTTTGAAACACTGGGCATGAGGGTTGACATCAAATTCCATTATGTTCCAGAACATTAGAATTGCCATAAAAATAAAATATTTATTAATATTCAATAAATGTATTCAATTAAATGTATCAAATGTCATGTAACCCTCAAGTATTTGGTAAACAGAGACCGCATCCATACTACAGATACTGTACAAACACTGGTATCGTTACACTTGGTAGCACATTACAGGTACTTCTGATATCTAAACTAGGCAGTATACAGTACATATTGTGTGTAGCAAGTGCTAGTATACCATTCCAAACATAACCTCAATCACTCTTTCTGTTTCCCTTCTATCCTCTGTCACTCAACCATCTCTCTCTCTCTCTCTCAGGCTTTGGCAGTAGAGATTGGACTCTGAACTCAACTTAGACACAGAGTTGGAGGATTTTACAGATGGTTGGGGAAGAGGCTTTAGCATTTGAGGAGAGGAGAGCGGAGCCCGATTTCACACCGGTGTGTGTGTATGTCTTGTGTGTGTTTGTGTGTGAGAAAGCAGGCCACCTCTAATCCACTGACTGCAGAGAAGGCCTGCAGCTATCCTGCTGCCCAGCACTGCCCACAATCCTGGCTGCTTCTACAAAGCCATACATGGTGCATTAGAGGCCTGGGCTGAAGGACTCTCTGCTGATATGCCGATAGGTGCTGAACAAAGAGTCCAGAGGGAACCGCACGGACCCACACACACGCCTGAACACCAGAGACACATGCAATCACACGCTGCGGCCTATTCATTGTGAATGCGCGCCCGCTGACCCGTTCACACCTCAGATCCGGATCAGCATGCTTCCACGCTAAAGGCCTGGTCACACTACACTTCCATTCAAATGCATGTGAATGCAGTAACATATGGACTTCTTTTCTCAGTCTGCTGCTTTTGGCGTCACAGACCACCCAGGACAGTTATAGTGGAGGGCTTGTGTGTTCCCATATTCACTGCAGGTTTTAAAGTCTGTTATGACCAAACCTGGGATGTCTATAATACCTGGAAAAAGCAGTTGGTCAGCATTTCGATGACAGTCACTCTGTCCTTCCAAATTATTATTTTATATTATTAGGGATGTACAATATATGAGTGGACATATCAGAAAAGTATGGAAGCCCATTTCTGCCACATAAGGGAAAAAAAAATCATGCTTAAAAAAGTTGAAATTATGACATACTTAAGTCATAATTACGAGATAAAAAGTCAAAATTACGCTTTTAAAAGTTGAAATTATGACTTAAATCGAAATTAGGACCTAAAGTTGAAATTATGAGATAAAAAGAGAAAATGAGATAAAAAGTCAAAATTATGATAAAAAAATTGTCATTACGTAATTAGTCAAAATTACAATAAAAAAGTTGAAATTGTGATTGAAGTCATAATTACGAGATCAGAAGTTTAAATTATGACTTTAAAAGTAAAAATTTACTTAAACACATTGGTCACAGGATAGTGGTCTACTGATAAGCGGGACATTTTTGTTTAAAGCAAATTAACTTAGCTTAAAACAGTTTTTGGAGGACAGTTCAGTACACACCTTAGTAATAAAGCATATACCATTTACTTAAGTCATAATTTAGACTTTTTATCTCGTAATTTTGACTTGAGTATCAATTTTGACTTTTCATAATTATGGTTTGGGCGGAAATGGTCTTGCATAGAAAAGTACATTTTTAAGTTGATAAAAATAGGCTAAATCCCACAGTATTTCAAGTGTGTGAAAACACAAATATAATAAAATGTAAGATTTTTTTCTTAATTCTTAATTATATTTGTGAAAGTTATATTTTTATTGAACTGTAATATATATATAATTTTTAAATAATTTTTAATTTTTAAATTTAAAAAGGTTATTTTTTGGGTTTTATTTGCTTCAAAATATAATATTAAGATTAATTAATTAATTGTTTAATTAATAAAGACTAATTTATTTATGGAACATTTTATTTTTTAATGAAACAAGAATTATTGGAGTACCTTTTACAGTCTTTCTACCTGTATTTGTAAAATGTACTAGCAATTTATGCATAAAATGTTTCTTATTGGTACATCATTAAATATTTATAATATATATATATATTATAATATAATAATATATATATATATATATATATATATATATATATTGCAAAAATATTGTAATAATACAATTTTCACATAAATGGCCATCAATAGTGAATAATGCTTTTTTGCCAGAATGTCTACATCAGTGAATAACTAAATATTACTGCATAAAAAAAATGATGCAGCTATCTACCAACTAGTCAAGATAACCAGACCAATCCTTGCCCACTTAGCTTACAGTCAGGCTATATCATCATAGGTACATTGAGTAAGAGTCTTTAAACCTCTGGGGGAAAAAATCTGCAATACAAAATTCATGTTTCTGTATCTTTTAAACTGCCATGACGAAAGAAAGTCAGAGAGAAAGAAACAAAGAGAGGCATAGGTAAGAAAAAAACTCTTTTAAAATACAGATAGACGTGTGCAATCTTCTCAGTGGAGCGGTTATCTAACAAGGACCGTTTTGTTTGGAGATAATGTGGTGAAAGTCATTTTACTACATTCATTAAAGTCCTTTCAAATGTACATTTCTGACCACCACCAGGAGCTAATCTTCAGGAAAGCATGAGAAATGAATAGACACGGAGATCATTACGATTAAACCGTCTATGAACCGGCCAGGACACGTCCTTGATTTCAGTCCTTTCAAACAATCGATGGTGCATTACATTCACACATTACTGGACTCACAAACCCTCCCATATCACAATCAGAACGTTTTTCTATCCTCCATTTGAAGTGCAATGGTTCAGGTTAACGCTTAATGAATGTTGGTTATGATACATTATAAATTCAGCTTGCATTTCTCTTCAATGACACAAAATTCTTGTCTTTTTTCTAAAGATTTCTAAAGGAGAGAAGCGATTCTGGTTCAGATTTCACACTTCTGGCTCCTTAAACAGTTCCTTTACGAAAGACAAAGACTTATCGCCTAAGTCTTAAGCTTCAACTACACATAAACACAGCATCTTAGAGAACATGAAAAAGTAATGGTTCAGTAATGGTAAAAAAAAAAAAAAGAGATTCTTAGCGATTCAGTTAGTGAGTGAGTCACCAATTCAAAATTGAGTCATTTGGACTGATTCATTAAAAAGATTTGTAAAATTGACATTTTAGTCAAGCAGCATACATACTATCCTCAACGCTGACAAAACTCATGTAAAAATGAAAAAAACATTTTGAATGTAAATCATCTCCCAGCAGAAGTTGCCACACTTGACCGCTGCGCTATGACTAGTTTCACACGACCAGTGGGAGATGAGAGAGGAGGAGACAAATATTTGTGACCTTTTTGTCCTTCACATTTGCCGAGCTTCAATCTGAGAGAGGGAATCAAACACACTGATCCCAAACTCACTGTCAAACGCAGAGCCAGACATCAATCAATCAGCACTTTCTTATTTATTTTTTTACTCTCTTATCATTTGACCCATGTGTTATCCTGTTTCAGTGGCTTAAGAAAGTTGATGATGGTCAAATGTGCACCTCTGCAAATCATAGCAAACATACAAACACATGTATACAAAAACAGAGGCATTTTTAAGAGTTCAATAAAATGTAACATTCTGATCTCAAACCGAATTGATTCACTCACTACGGAATACATAAATCTTGAGGAGAATCATTCTTTCACAATTACATCCCTTATAGTTACACATAATCAACATCCCAATCTTAAAGGGACAGTACACGTTTCACACAAGAACGAAAGTCATTAGGGATCCAACGAAATGAAAATTCTTCCAAAAGCCAAAATGTATTTTGCAAATTTTCTTCACCATTGCATAAATTAAATATGTGCCAAAATGTGCTTTTTACAGTTTTGTCTTGCTTTTTAGAAAAAGCTAAATTATGACTTTACAAGTAGAAATTGACTTAATGACTTTAAAAGTTGATGATTTAATATAATGTGTTTATAAAGTCATAATTTTTTACTTTTTTTAAATCTCCTAATTATGACTTAAGTATGTCATAATTTCTACTCAAGGCACAATTTTTTTTCCTTACGTGGAAGAAATGGACTTCCACAGAAAAGTTACATTTTTAAGTTGATAAAAATAGCCCAAATCCCACAATATTTCTAGTTGGCCTACATGTTAAAACACAAATAGAATAAAAACGTAAATATTTTTTTCTTAATTCTAAGTTATATTTGTGAAAGTTATACTTTTATTAAAATTTAATAAAAATGAAGATTATTTTAGTTTTATTAGCTTCAAAAATAATATAATATAATATTAAGATTAATGAACTGAATTGAAAAATTATTTACTGGAACATTAAGGTTATCAGTAAACTAAAAAAAAAAAAGTTGTTTCAGAAAAAGAAAAATCTACTACAAAACAACAATTTAAAAATATTTAGTTAACACTAAAGATTTTTAACATTCTAGTAGACATAGCCTGCCAACAAAGCACAGTTTAACTTAAAATTAATAAGATAGTAAAATAATATTCTTTGGCCATTTTTAAGACCCCCTTATTGAATCAGGCATGTGTTTTTTAATGTACAGCCTTGCTGAGCAAAGGAGATTGTTATAATAAATATATTAATAAAGCCTTATCATAATGATTATCATTATTTCTGTCTTACTTTTTTATTTTATTTTACAGAGCAACAGTAAAATGACAATGCTAACATTTATGAATGTTGACTTTTATTTTGTTGGAAACCCACAAGACTTTAGTACTACTTTTTGCTGACAGCAGCAGATTTATGAATGATTCTCATTATACCAGCACCAATTTTTCTTGGCTTTGGACTTTGAACCCTGGCTAACAAGCTTTTGCAGAGCTGTCAGAATACATACAATTTGTGCGTGTATTAGACAACATAAGGTTCTGTAGTTTATTTACTAATGGTTGAAGGCCCTTTCGCGATTTCAGTCATCATACAGTAACCAGCAACAACCACCCCATTCTCTTCTCATGGACGACATGCGATGCAATATTAAATTGCCTCTCACTGTCGGTGCTTGTAATGATTTTTGTCTTTCTCGGACAGTTTTAAATGCTTCCACACTGCCGACATGTTTGCTGCATTAGTGCTAGGGGTGTGCGATATGACGATTTTTGATCGTGGACGATTAAAATGTCTCCACGATCTGCTTTTGAATAAATATCGTAGTATCGTGCTACAGTGTGCCTCCGTCTTAATATACTGTACATTCACTCACGGGACACTGCACTTATTCATATTCGCGATCACAAAAGTACATTATTTGAATGTGCTTCAAAGTCTTGCCGGTAAAATAACGCCATTTGGTCCGCGCGCGCTGTTCTGGCATGCGCTTCATGAGCGCGTAAACCTGAAGCACGTGCGCTAAAAGCCTGTCAAACAGCACCTGATTACTAAACTGAGCTATCTTTGGCGTTTAATTTGCTTATACTGTCAAAAACACGCAAGGATTACATATAAACACAGTCGGTTGTCTAAAGTGAAAGTAAACAGTTAAGAGAAAAACGGATGCGCGCCTGTATAGATGCGTGCAGCTCTGCAACAGAGCTAAACATGCTGTCGATTGTCATTAAAGGGACAGTACACCCAAAAATCTTGTCACTCACATGTCCTAAATCTCTATTAATTTGTTTCTTGTGCTTAACACAAAAGAAGATATTTTGAAGAATGTGGGTAACAGTAGCTGGTCCCCACTGACTTAAAATAAATAAATAAAATATATGGAAGTAACTGGGGACCCAGCAACTGTTTGGTTACCCACATTATTCAAAATAAGTTTTATGTTCAGCATGTTTTATGCTTAAAAAATGCGAGAGTGAGTAAATGATGACAGAATTGTCATTTTTGGGTGATGATACACTAATAAAACAAAACACAAAGGAAAATCACTCACTGCTCTTGACTGAAGAACTTCAATACAGTTGCTTTAAATGTTGCTTCTATGTATAATTTATGTATATAATGTATATAGTGTTTTATTTTTATATTTGTTAATTAAATTTCTTGAATGCTACTGATAAATACACCGACTGTACCTGAAAATTAAAGCACTGTTTGTTTTATTTGTATAGTATGTGTATATGTAACATGTAGCTTATCTTTGTTCTTATTTTTTAAAAACAAAGAAAATAATGACAAAGATTTTTTTTGTCTTCGCCCACTTTGGCTTAAATATCTGCCATTCTTTTTATTTTATATTTTGTTACCTTGTAAGGTTTAGGTTTTAAAATAGAAAAATTAATTTGGCTGTACTACTCAGACAACTTGTAAAAAAGTAAAACCAACATGACAAAGAATCATGATAAAATCGTGAATCGTGATATTTCTTGAAAAAATCGTGATATGATATTTTTACCAAATCGCCCACCCCTAATTAGTGCACACCTCTATTTGATCTCGTCACATCATTGTTCAGTATAATTTATTCAGCCTTTTCACTTATTCGGCCGAACACCGAAAGAGCTTTTTTTTTTGCCATCTTTGGCTGAATAATTTTAGTTGCTGAACATTTGGTGCATCCCTAAAAGTCATACAGGTTTATGACAAACTGAGGCTGAGTAATTGGTGACAGATTGTTCATTTTGTGTGAACTTTCACTTTAAAGTCAAATCCTGGTTCACATTCTCTGTGTGTACTGACACTCATGAACGCAAAAATACAGATATGCGTGTATCAGAGGATAAAACAGGGTTTTACAGAAAGTCCATATCATGACAAACTTCAGACATGCGGCCCTGTCAAATCAATGCTCAGCTTTTCCTTTCAAGCCTTAACATGTTCTGGAGGTTTACTTCTTATTTCTTACATATCTGACGTAAATTGTTGATCTGTTTATTTTCCAGAGCTTTGTCTGCAGTGATTTTCCAGCCCGTCTGAAACATGATGTCCGCTTTATAATACAGGCTCGAGGAAATGCTGATGTACAAATTGAAGTGAAAGGCCTGATGTTTAATCCTCCCCAGCACCTTTTCCTTAATGATGTTTCCCAAGAAATGCCAGAGAAATGCCCAAAACCCTCCATCAGATATACACGAGCTGCACTAATTCCTGCCAGAAACTCACACTTCAATATTTCTGTCATCAGCTTAAGGTCAGTGCGTATGAAATACATACTCGCTGTAAAGGATCTCAACTTGAGGAAAAAGTAACATCATCATTATCATCATGAGCTCAAGAGGTGAGTTTGTGTGCAATCAATGTTTTCTATTGCAAAGTAACAGAAAATCTCATTTTTTTCTAGGCAACAAGAAAATTAAACAGAATGCAAATAAGAGACTAAGATTTTTCTACTGAGAAAAAGAGTTTCAGATGAGATCTCAAATCCAATCAAGGAAATGGAAAATAAAAAAGTTAATTGTACGAAAATTAATAGGTAAATGAAAACAAAAATAGATTTAAAATACATAAAACAAACAAAAGAAGTAAAAACATATGTATTTTTAAATCTATTTTCTCTCTTATTTTTATTCAGTTTATTTTTCTTGTTGTCTAGAAGAAATAAGTGTGATTTTCTGTTACTTTTGATTTTTAATGTATAGTCTGTTATGCTCATCAAGGCAGTATTTAATCGATCAAAAATACAGAAAAAAACAGTAATATTGTGAAATATTATTGCAATTTCTAATATTGGTTTCCTATTTTAACATTCTTTTAAATATAATTTATTTCTGTGACGCAGCACTGAATTTTCAGCATCATTACTCCAGTCTTTAGTGTCACATGATCTTTTAAAAAAAAACATTCTAATATGCTGATTTATTATCAGTGTTGTAACATTAAAAAGAACAGCATTTATTCAAAATAGAAATCTTTTTTAACAATATAAGAATTTAACATCAATTTTTATCAGTTTAACATCCTTGCTGAATAAAAGTATAAAAAAAAGAAAAAAAAAAAAGAAAAATACTGATCGCAAACTTTTGAATGGTCGTGTTGTAACATAAAATTTCAATTTTGAATAAACACTGATCTTTTTAACTTCTTATTTGTGACCCTGGACCACAAAACCAGTCATAAGGTAAAATTTGACAAAACTGAGATATATACATATGAAAGCTCAATAAATAAGCTTTCTATTGATATATGGTTTGTTAGGATAGGACAATATTTGGCCGAGATACATTTATTTGAAAATCTGGAATCTGAGTGTGCAAAAAAATCAAAATACTGAGAAAATCACCTTTAAAGTTGTCCAAATTAAGTTCTTAACAATGCATATTACTAATCAAAAATTACATTTTGATAGGTTTACAGTAGGAATTTTACAAAAAATCTTCATGGAACATGATCTTTACTTAATATCCTAATGATTTTTGACATAAAAGAAAAATCAACAATTTTGACCCATACAATGTATTTTTGGCTATTGCTACAAATATACCCCAGCGACTTAAGACTGGTTTTGTGGTCCAGGGTCACATTTATCAAAGAATCTGAATTTAAAAAAAGTATCACAGGTCCCAACATTGATTATAAATCAGCATATTATATAAATCAGCATGATTTCTGAAGGATCATGTGACACTGAAGACTGGAGTAATGATGCTGAAAATTCAGCTTTGCATCACAGGAATAAATTATATTTTAAAAGTATATTAAAACAGAAAACTGTTATTTTAAATTGCAATAATATTTCACAAAATTATTTTTTTTTCTGTGTTTTTTAATCAAATAGGCACAGCCTTGATGAGCATAAGAAACTTTAAAAATCTTACTAAAGTTACTGACAATAAAATGTTACAGACTTTTTAATTTTTTCAAACATAACCAATAACTCAATTATGTCTTACGAGCTCTGAAAAAGCAACAATTTTCTTTTGGACTCCAGAATCTCTTTCTGACACTGATACTGGCTAAAGTCTCATTCATTTGGAGAAGCACTGTAGTGTGTGTTTGTGTTCATCTCTTTGCCTCACACACTCACACACTCACACACTCACACACTCACACACTCACACGCTTAACACAAGTCAATATCCATATTCATTACATGCTAAGATTTCCGCTGATAAAATTTTGGCGACCAGATTGGCGGTCTACCCCCGTGAAACACACTTAATTGAGCCGTATCTCCACGCTGGTGATGTTCGGAGCCAAGGTGAAGGAGATGTGTGAGTGAAATGAGTGAATTCATGATGTGGCCCCTTCACTCGCTCTCTTTCTCTCTCTCTCTGTTTCTCCTTTTGGCAGGGGCCAAATAGAGAATGGTAAATGAAGCGATTGTGTCCCCTAGGCAGGAGTGTGGGGGGGGGGTGTCTGTGTGTTGGGCTCCCCGGGGGCTATTCTGAGCCTGATGAGGTATATAACCATGCTGGAACCAAACCGCAAACTGGGCTACAACTGGGACCTCTGGGAGAACAAGTGGGAAAGACAGAGAGAGAAGTTGTCGTACGCTGCAGACGGGCCACATTAGTACTGGGGAGTAACTAACTAAAAGTAGAGACACTACTAAGTTAACCACATTGACAACTAACTTAACTGCATTGTTAGTTATTACGTTGAGTTATTTCAGCCTTACCGGTTTTATTTTATGTACATTTAATGGTGTACATTTAACATTTTCATTCTAATTTGTTTGTTTTGTGCCAGATTAACATTAAAAATATTTTTATATTAATAATAATTTTAGAGGGAAAAAATGTGAAATGTTAATTATTTACCAAAACAAGAGAAAATAGTTTAATTTATAAAAATGACACCATTCAAAAGTTTACATCCTCTTGATTCTTTATACTGTGTTGTTAACTGAATGATCCACATAGCTGTTTTGTTGTTGTTGTTGTTCATTTGTATACAGTTAAACTGCCTGATGTTCTTCAGAAAAATCCTTCATGTCCCGCAAATTCTTTGGTTTTCCAACATATTTGTGTATTTGAACCCTTTCCAACAATGACTGTATGATTTTGAGAGCCATCTTTTCACACTGAGGACAACTAAGGGACTCATATGCAACTATTACAGAAGGTTCAAACACTCACTGGTGGTTCTGAAGGAAAAAGCATGCATTAAAAACAAGGGGGTGAAAACATTTGAACACAATGAAGATGTGTACATTTTTCTTATTTTGCCTAAATATCATATTTTTTTTCCATTTACTAGTGCCCTTCAGAGGCTACAGAAGATAGTTACATGTTTCCAGGAAGACTAAATAAGTTAAACACCAGGGCAAATACTTGCATGTTTCCCAGAAAACAAAATACGTTAACTTTACCCTGATCTTCAAATTCAAAAAGTGGCACCCTCCTGTTTTTTCCTTCTGAAGCATCCGTGAGCGTTTAAACCTTCTGTAATAGTTGCATGTGAGTCCCTCAGTTGTCCTCAGTGTGAAAATATGGATCTCAAAATCATACAGTCATTGTTGGAAAAGGTTCAAATACACAAAAATTCAAAAAGGTTAAAAACCCAAAGAATTTGTGGGACTGGAAGGATTTTTCTGTAAAACAGCAGGCAGTTTAGCCATTCAGGACAAACTAACAACTATCACTAAACAAAAACACAGCTGTGGATCATTCAGGTAACAACACAGTATTAAAAATCAAGGGGATATAAACTTTTGAACAGGGGGCATTTTTGTATATATTTTTAAATCTGATTCTAACTTTTTTTTTACTCACACATATGTTTATTGTTATAAAAGCCCCTATTTCTAGTTTTAAGATCCTCCATCCAAAGAAAAAATTTATTAGAGGATAAAAAAATAAATTAGAATTTACATTAGATATAATAGATATAAACATTGATAGCATATCTCAGATAATTTGGTATTGAAATAATTTGAGAAGAAATGTAAGATCTCGAACTTTCTTGGTTAATCTGAAAACAATTTGAGATCTCTTCTCAAACTCTAGAGGACACAAACGCTGCTATTTATTCTCATTGGTGTCTTGAAGAAACAACTGAGATGTAAAAGAGATCTCATTTGTGATTTTTCCTTCCTGAGGGCAGTATCAGACTTTAAATACTGATGATCCAGCCTTCTATTTCTGTCTTGATCAGAATGCAGGCCAGAGAGAGAGTAAGGAGACAGACAGAGCAGAAAGGGCCCAATCGATGATCTGAGAGTCTAAACTAGATTTCTAAGCAGTTTGCCACTCTCGGCAGCAAGATAAGATAAACTTTCTTTGACCTGAGCGATGAAGTTGCCATGGCGATCAGGGAGTACACTTTCCCTATTGATATTGTGCTGATGTAACAACAAATAGAACCAGATCGCGTGGCCGATAGCGCTGATTAATTAATACCAATATTGATCTGTACAAGCAAGACACAAGGCTATTAACTCTAAGGCTGAAAGTCAATTGTTACCTGGAGCTCAATAGACTGATCACTGATATCACAGCTAAATAAACTAAACAACAGACGACACAGATTAGTCAAGTACAATTTCTGCGATTTGATCTTGTTAGGTCCTTCAAGACAGAGTCAAAGGAAAAAGTTGACTTAAAGAGACAGCTCACCCAAAAATAATTCACTCACTCATTTTTTTTTCAAATGCTTACCAAGGCTGCATGCATGTATTCAAAAATACAGTAAAAGCAGTAATATTGTGAAATAATATTACAATTTGAAATTAATGCTTTCTATTTGAATATATTTTAAAAAGTAATTTATTCCTGCAATGCAAAGCTGAATTTCTCTTCATACTTCAGTCTTCATCAGAAATCATTCTAATATGCTGATTTCTTTTACATTTATACATTATATTTTCATGGACACTGTGATACATTTTATTCAGGATAATAAACAGAAAGCTCAAAAGAACAGCAATGATTTGAAATATTTTTGTAACAATCACTATTGTTACTATCACTTTTAATCAGTTGAATACGTTTTTAATTAGAGAGAGTAAATAAATGACACAATCTTCATTTTTGGGGTAAACTATTTCTTTAATCAACTGTGAGGAAATTACTGAATGATTAACAACTGACAGCCTTGTGAGAATTAATGAATTCAGAGTTGAAACTAATGTGAATCTGAAGTGACAAGCGTAAATTGATGAGTTGCTCTCTTGAGATGAAGATATTGTTTTCAGTGTTTCTTTCTGTGCAAATATCAGAGCCGAGAAAGGCAAACTGTCAGCTCTGGAATCATCTGTGAGGAATTCAGGAAAAAGGAAGATAAAGAGGAAACTTTGGCAGGAAATGACCTCCACCTTTTGAAACCACTAACCCTGATGCATCATAGACTGTTTTCCAACACAGCTAGAGAAACAGACAGACAAACTGACAGCGGGAGAGGAAAGGAAAAGGGAAATGTTTGGAAGAAAGGATGGATCAGAGACAGAAACAACAGCATTCCTCTTTTCTAATGATGGATAGACAAACTCTTCACACACACATCTGTATTTTCCTCCGAGGAAATGTAAATGAAGACTCTACATCGACACTCACTCAATGGAACTACAACTGTGACGCTCAAACAAAAACAACATTCCCAATCAATTCATTTCTCTGGTAACCAGCGATAATATCAACAAGACATGAAAAATACTCTACACAAGTACTTAAACACAAATGCTTCTAACTGCACAAGCTCAATTTTACGTATTGCTGCATTTTGAAATGGGTCTGAGTGTAATTCATAGTTGCATTTTCAACATTGATGCAATGAGAGCTCTATTGTAAACATTAACATTAACTGTTCTTATACAGTCAGGTTTCTATTTCAGGTCAACTATTATTTTTTTTTTTCATAGATTATTCTACATTCAGAAATGTATCAGTTTATTTAGGTCATGTTTTGTAAAAACAGCTTCTCCATTTTTTTTTTTACTACACTGCCAGTCAAAATTTTGGGATCAGTAAGATTTTTAATGTATTTAAATGGGTTTCTAATGCTTTATTTCTAATAAAATACAGAAAAAGGTTATATTGTGAAATAATATTACGATGTAAAATAATGTTCTTCTATTTTAATATACATTAACAATCTAATTTATGTGATCGAAGGTTAATTTTTCAGCATCATTACTCCATTCTGCAGTGTCACATGATCCTTCAGAAAGATATGCCGATTTATTATCAGTGCTGGAAACAGTTGTGTTGCTTAATATTTTTTGCAACCTGTAATGTTTTTTTCAGGATTCTTTGATGAATAAAACATTAAAAAGAACAGCATTTTTTTAAAATATAAATGTTTTCTAAAAATATACACTTTTGTTCAAAAGTTTGGGGTCAGTCAATTTTTGTTCTTTCTTTTTTGAAAAAATATTACTTTTATTCAGCAAGGATGTATTAAATTGATAAAAAGTGATAGCAAAGACTTATACTGTTAAAAAGAAATATTCAGAATAAAGGCTGTTTAACTTTTTATTTAGCAAAGAATCCTGTAAACAGTATCATTGGTTCCAAAAAAATATTCGGTAGCACAATTATTGGCAACATAGATAAATCAGCATATTAGAATGATTTCTGAAGGATCATGTGACACTAAAGACTGGACTAATGGCTGATTAAAAAATTCAGCTCTGCATCACAGGAAAAAATTATTTTAATGTATATTAAAATAGAAACCATTATTTTATATTGTAACAACATTTTGCAGTATTAATGTTTTTTTTTTCTGTATATTTGATCAAATAAATGTAGTCTTAATGAGCGTAAGAGACTTTAAAAAAACATTACAAGTTACAAAGACCGTATTAAATTAATTTTATTTTCCCCCAAATTCCATTTAACTTTTTTCCAAATTCCGTTTTTCATTCCATCATTCATTCAAATTTTTCTCGATTCCAGTTTCAGTTTTCTAGTCTGTTTTAATGGTCAAATTACATTTTATTCATCAAAAAGCATGTCTAATTCATTGAAATCATTATTATTACTTATACAAGTTAACAGCAATTTTTTTTTTCAAGTTTCATAAAAGTTACATTTTTGAGGCCCTGTGAAATACATTTTTGTTTTTCTCAGATTAATCCTTATTTTTACTAAGTTCTGTGTTATGTTGCATTTTAATAATCAAAAACATTATTATTAACATTTAGTTGCTAATGCGACCTTTTTACACCACAGGCTGAACAAAAATAAGCATTTCTTGGAAACTGGTCAACAAAGTACTGATAGTTTTGTAAATATTGTCATACTAACAGTTGTCTGAATTTTTTGATGATTGCAATCAATTACATACCTTTCTATCATCTACATCCCTCATCAAGATGAATTTGTTCTGATAGTTTAATTCTAAGTTCTTGTCATATTTTATTACCATTTTCTAAACTATAGTGAATAAATTATGATAATGTGAGAAATGTTGAAGGTGTTTTGGATTGACTGTATGTCTATTTTGAACACAAAAATTGTGATGTTTCAGATCAGCTACAAGCTAGTTAGAGTCTATATTTACAGCTAGTTTAATGAATATCACATCAGGTGTAATGGCACAGACATTCGAATGTAACTTGCATGCCTAAAAAGTAAGGTTTGGTAGAGCCATAGTAATGCAAGTAAGTATTTTGGACACAACCAAATGCATTCAATAGACTGGCCAAGCATTTGCTTTTGCATACTTGATAAAAGCAGAAGATTAAAAATACTGTCTATACATCAGAGAATTTGCTTTCTATAAGTTTGTGAAGTCAAATGGCTCCTTCATCTTAGACAAGGCAAAACAACGCAAGCTGTTATTGGCAGCCAACAGATGTTGAAAAGGAAAGTTGGCATCCAGCAGCCATTCGTCATGAGACAAATCTATGAAGAACACAAAAAAACTACACACTTTCATCAGTGGAATCTACCAAAAAAAGGTCTCAAGTATGAGAAAGTCATCTCAGAGGAGTTTCATTACTACCACAACAACATTCTCCTCCAAAACCATTGGATGCTTGAGCTGGTTTGGCCGATGGTTGAGCTGATACACACACTAGAACACAACACACACACGGACTTAAAGTGTCAAAAATTTCCCTGATGATGAAACCCGTTGAACAGACCGCAGACACAAATATGTAAGCTCCATATACACTCAATAATTAGATAATATAAAAAGGCACAAAAATAGAACAGAATATAGTAAACCGACTGACTGGTACACCACAGAATTCAAACCGCACACACACCAACCGGTTCATCTCCAACATAAACATATCCATGCACACACGCACACTGACATGTTGGCAGCCAAGTCAGCAAACACTCTGACTGCACCATTATAAGTTGAGACTGTGATAAACCCCGTCCAGAGATAGACGTGTCACCTGATAGGCCTGACGGAGCTCTCGTATGACATCATCATCTGCTGGGCGGAGCCGAGATGATAATCACACACTTATTATGAAGTCATACTGACAGTCGATTACACACACACACACACACACACACACACACACACACACACACACACACACACACACACACACACACACACACACACACACACACACACACACACACACACACACACACACACACACACACTCACACTCACACGGACCAACAACAGACCTCCACCAGAGTTCTCTGACTACCATTTTCCAGCACCGCAAGCTGGCAAATCCTCCATATACTTCACTTTGAGCATCACAAACATTTGGATTGGCTGTGGATCTCAAAAAGACACTTTAAAAGTGGCTATTTCAGTCAGACGGGTTTCCTTTGTCAACCCGTCAGCTGAAAATCGAAAGGTTTGAAACTAAAGTGCACTTGACTGTGTTGTTGAACCCCTAGTGGCTAGAATTAGTTTACTTGGTGAACATTCTACCTAAACAGCATGTTTCAACTGCTCATCTGCATTAAGTGATATCACCAATGGTTGTTTGAAATGAAACTTTTCACTACAAAACGCTGTCAGTGTGATCAGGGTCCCACATAAGGGATAATAAGGCAGTTCCAAAATGCACTTCGACAAGCTCAGTCAAAAAAAAAAAAAGTTGATAAAGTAAATACTAAAAGTCTGATCTATTTAAAAATGTGACCTTCAAAATTATCGATTTTTCTTTTATGCCAAAAATCATTAGGATTTTAAGTAAAGATCATGTTCCATGAATCAAAACTTTATTTTTATTTTTTTTTGCACCCTCAGATTTTCTAACAAACCATACATCAATGGAAAGCTTATTTATTCAGCTTTCAGATGATGTATAAACCTCAAATAATAAAAAAAATACTCTTACGACTGGTTTTGTGGTCTAGGGTCACAAATGTACTACTGTATAAATAATACACTTATTGTAACATGTGCTAATGCTGAACTGTACTGAAATCAATTGTTATAAAATGACTTTCATTCTGTTTCAAGGCCATAACCATGTCTTGAAAATTTGGGGAGGGGGAAAATAAACCATTTAAAGGTAATAAAAAAGGATTTAAAAGACATTTAAAGGAATAAAGAAAAGAAAGGAGACCAGGAAAAGATCCATAATATATTGTATAATATGAAGTAATCAATTTGAACCATTTGCATTTGCCTATCTACCTTATTCTTCAACTCAGAAGTAAGCCTCTGGGTGAGACTTCCGGTTCATTATCCGCTATATCCAGTAAAATCAAAACAATACGGTAACCACACCAGTCTTCAATATCAAGCAGCAAAACCAGCCGTTTTGTACAGCTAAAAATAGCTGGACGTGGATGAGACCAGAATCATGACCCATAAAATTTACAAATGGCCGCACTCATTCTTACAGGTAAAAAGGTGGATACGTTAAATTGAAAACTGGAACAAAATTTTGAAAAAATTAAAATTAGTAGCTTAAATCACCAGGTATTGCTGTTGGTCATTAGATGATAAAACAATTGTCAAATAATAAATGTGTTTTGTGCATCTTACCTCACACTCTCTAACCATTAAAAACTGAAGCGTCAAGCTAGAATTCATGTTCAGTGTCTGTGAACAGTAAAGCCTGCCTTTTTTATTTGATTTTCCACCTCAATCATTTTGACACTGACGTGCACTGTGAGATCGCTGAGCCAGACAAGGCTAAAAAAGTAACTTTTAGTCATCCAAACAACAAATGCATGGAAATGCAGCAGAGCAACATCAAGGATATCAAATACTGGGGTAAACAATTTGGCCAAGGTCATGAAATGACCTAAATTTATACCTTAAATGCAATTTAAGTCAGTTTGTATACAAGTGTCTTCAAAATGCATAAATCAAGTTTTAAAAGTTGCATTCTGAAACTGATCTGCATCAATCTCACACTGCTCATTAATGTCAAAATGCTTGAGATTTAAATTCAAATTAAAGAAGGAGGGCTTTACTGTTGCTTAAGTTTTAAAGGTAAAAGAGTTTGAGGTATAAGGTGTAAACCATTTAAATGACAATACCTATGTATGCAATAGAAAACGAGACAGCTGAACAGTACAGTTTAGCATCACACAAAGCAGAATGACGTTTAGAAGTGTACAGACCTGCAGCAAGCGTAAACAGATGGAGAGAGGCCTTCCCCATCAACCCGCCTGCTCTCCAAGCCCACACGTGCAACTCGAGGGGCTATTTTACAGACAAATTACACCACGGGGCACGCTTTCCATTCGCCAACCTGTGTATCTGCCCTGCCTATTAAAGCGCCACCAGGCATTCCTCAGCGCAGACTGAGACATCACGCTCTCCCGCGAAGCTAATCGTGCTTCATCCCCAACGCATCAGCGATATTTTCATCTCTTCCTGTCATAAATTTTCGCTGGCCCCGGCTCGGCCCGGTTAACAATCGGGCCAATTTATTGGCATATTGGCATGAGGTGATAAGGGCTAAAAACAACAGCGGCGAGCAGCCGCTCGTGGAGATGAGCTGATAACGCAGATATGAGCTCCCATACAAAACATCTCACCCTCCATCACCTCTCTATCAAACTCTTATTACGATGAGAAGAACTGAAAGAGGAGAGGGCGAGAGGGGTCTTGGATTCTGCCGGTGGGGGTGGGGACCAAAACCGACGCAAAATAAATATTAATAAAAAATGGAATCAGATGTAACGTTTCAGGGCCAAAAAACAAGGAGGAGAAATACATAATTTATCACCGTATTATCGGGATATCCAGGCAGCCTAATCAAGGAGCAGTGGATGACTATTTTTTGCCTTATCATCCAAAGTGGTGGAAACGGAGAGGGAATTATCAGCCGGCTGCAGATTGCTGGGTTGGAATTTTAATGGTAATAATCGCAGCTCTGATGGTATATCTCCCTGCCTTATCTTTCCCATTATCTGGCCCTATCTCACAGGCATCGGTGCAAATTAATGGTGCTTTTTCAGCGCGGCCTTTTTATCATTGCTCAGAGAGCACCCAAGGGGAGAGAATAAGCAAAATATTAAAATACTGCATAAATCACAATTTTAGATAACCGACAAACGTATGGCTGCGGAGGGGGGGTGCAAGGTGCCCAACAACCTTTTTGTCCTTTAGAATGACTCTCGGTCTCTCTGTGCACTGGATCAGACGGCCTCTTCCTCTCTCTTCCTCTTCCTGAAGTGCCGGAGAGAGGAACCACGGGCTTCGCGTGACCTTTCGGAGCCAGAGACAATACCCTGATATTATGAATGCTCTAGTAGCGGAGCTGTGAGAGCTGTTAGATAACTCAGACCTCAGTTCCTGGACATCTCGAATGCATTTCAGAAGGAAATCGACGCGGATCGATTTGCATGCAAACGCTTCGGTCAACAGTTTAATGACTCCAGCTCATTTCGGGCATTCAAAAGCTGTCATGCTTGTCGAATGAGATAACAGAAAGTAGCACATCAAACAAAATACGCAAAGATTGCTTTGCACTGACTGAAAGCCTTCAAACATATTTGTATTTACTGTACTTGTATACTAGTACAGTCAAACAATATTTGCTGAACACTCTAACACAATACATCTCAATGTGTCACCCAAGTGACAGGATGATCAAAACAAGACATTGAAAAAAAAAAAAAGTAAGTAAAATTTTACTTTAAAACTAAACTACATGTACATGAGCTCAACGATCAGAAACAGAAACAATTCCTTTCACAAGTACAAACATACAAATATCAAGCAGCGATAAAGACAGAATTGTGCAACTAGTTTATCTTGCTAGTTCCCATCTCTTGGCTCAGTTTTACCTGTCCCTAAAAAAACACAACAACATTTCACAACAGAAGAAGAAGATTTTTCATCCTTCCTCCCTGCAGTTCAAACACACACACACACACACACACACACACACACACACACACACACACACACACACACACGCTTCTAAAGGCCTTGAACAGCGATCGCACTTCGGCTCTTTCATTCACAAAAGATGAATGCAACAATAGCCAGCCTATTTAATTATTGTATAAAAGACAGAAGTGCACTTTTATTGTCTGAACCTTTCACTTCGCAAGGTGCTGAAAATATTCAGGTGCTATAGCATAACAGTGTCCTAAAAATAGGCCCTGAAAAATGGAAATGCTCAAGCTGATGGTGTATATTTTATGAAACCCATTATTTATTTAACTCTGTAGAGCTCTGCAGATTATTCTAGGCTGAGATGTGTCATATTTATTAAATATTTTAGACCACAGAAGTACTTTCTGGAAAATAGGTTTTGTTTTTACACATTTAGATGTTGAGTAAAAAGCAATGTATTAAACCACTCTTTTTTTTTTATTGCATCATCATAAATACATAAACTATATTTCAGTCCTTATTAGCATGCATGAGAGATTCTGGACAATTTTTTATTGATATCCACAGCTGACTTAAAACATTTACAAGAAACGCTGGATGTAAAACTACAATGACCTAAAAAGTGAATGACAATTCAGCTACCATAAATGTATACAGCTTGCCAAACAACAATAACGCTATAATGTCAAGAAAAAGAACATGACATTGAAATGTCAACCAGTGTATCGCCTGTTAATCGTGGACAACATCTTCACTGATCACCTTTTTAGAGAATCAGCTGAGCGTCTTAAATCTAAAACAACTTTAAACTCGAACACTAAATCAGTTCATGAGATTCACAGTACAGAATATACAACTTTCAGCACTAAACAAACACATGCATAACAATTACAAAAGCAATTCTAGAAAAAAACACAACTGCATTCATATATTTTTATTTTCTATGATAAACTGGAATATGCATAAAGAATAAATAAAAGCAAAAATTAAAACATAATAAACAAATCTACAAATGTCATTATTACGAAAAGCATCTCCACATGCCTGAACAAATACAAAAAAAAAATGGATTGACTGTAAACAGACCCTCCTGAGGCTTTGAAAGATTCAGCAAATCTAAACCAACTACTTCATTCAGTTTCTGTTTTTGTCACTCTGTGTAACTTTCAGAATTAAATAACTACGTGCATAAATATTACATATAAGCAAAGACATGATAAACCAAGAATATGCACGAAGAATAAGTAAATGCAAAATAAAAGCATAACAAACAAGTCCTAAAAATGTTACATTGATCGTAACACGCGAGAAAATAAGCCTCGTTAAATACAAAAACACCGAATCATCAAACAAAATCTAAAGAAGGATTGAAAGAAGAACATTTGCACCTGCTGCTACTATCAGTTGTCATAATAAACTGATCTCTCTCTCTGTCTCCCTTTCATCCAACTTTACTGCGCTTGGCTTTGAAACAAATACCAGTAATAATAATAAACAGAGTAACTTACGTTTGATTTGCCGGGGGTTGCTCTGCTTTCTGCGGGACATGTTGATCCGGATGATTATTGATTATAAATTAATATTATATATTATTATAAGAGGTTATTATGGATCATCCAAGAGCCGAACGGGTCGCGGAAGGAATGAGGATTATTCACAGGCTCTTGCTCTCACACACGCGTCCCCCTCGCTCAGTGCGTGCGCACGAGTGTGTGTGTGTATGTGTATATGTGTGTGTGTGCGCGGAGCTGCGGTCTGCTCGGACTGACGGCGGAGGGGAAGGCGTTTCGCGCTTTTGTTTGAACATGAAGTTTGATCCACCGCGGGCGCCGTACACACACAATCTCTCACATATAATACTGTTAAACTTCACTGTTCATGCGGATTATTGTTTCAAAAAAGCGCTAAACTCGGGCCAAATGTGTTCGTTCTTTTTTGCCTTTTGTATAAAAGTTGTTTAAACGGTTTGATTTACCGAATGAAATAGACTTATGTATTAATGAATTAGTTTTTCTATCAAATATGAAGCGTTTCTATCACCTAGATATTAACAAAATAAATCTGACTCTCTTCAGAACAGATACACCTACAGCACTAGTGAGGAAAACTGCAAGCGTTTGTTAGCCAATCAGAAACGTTAATTACCTGTCAATCATTATCCGTGTTCAGGTTTGTTAAAATCAGGTTGGCTGTCATTCTTTGGAGGGAGGGGTTTTGGTTGACGTTAGACAGATAGATTGATAATAGATTGATAATGATAATAGATTGCTTGCTTTCTAAGTTGCGCTTTTAAAGGCATTTATTGAAACTGCCACGTTTAAGCATTACTTTGAATATCCTTTAAAGTAAATTCTAAATAATTTACACCTAAATAAAGGCTCAACTGAAAAACCGCGTACTCATGTGTTCCCCTTCTGGTTCTGCTGCCTGCCGCGAGCATTTTTCCGCGTGCATTTTTGCGCGTTCACGTCAATGTGACTTGTTTACTGTATTTTATTTTATTTTTTATTTATATATACTGCCGTCAAAGGTTTTGACACACTTCACATAATTTATGATTTTTATTAACTTAAAAAATCTTAAAACGTGTTTAAATGACTAAAATTAGTTTTGTTGACAAATGTGACCACAAAACAAAGTTTTGTAGGTATATTTGTAGCAATAACCAAACATTCATTATATATGTCAAAATGTGTCGATTTTTCTTTTATGCCAAAATTCATTAGGATACTAAGCAAAGATCATGTTCCATGAAGATATTTTGTACAATTCCTACAGTAAATATATCAAAACTTAATTTTTGACTAGTAATATGCATTGCTAAGATAACTTTAAAGGCGATTTAGATTTTTTTTGCACCCTCAGATTCCAGATTTTCAAATAATTGCATCTCGACCAAATATTGTCCTATCCTAAAAAAAACCCATACATCAATGGAAAGCTTATTTATTCAACTGATTCAGATGACGTATAAATCTCAATTTAAAAAACTGACACCTATGACTGGTTTTGTGATCCAGGGTCACAAATGTAGTGGCTTTTGTGTTAATTTCTTTACAAAACTATTTTTTTATTTATTTGTTTTTCATAAATAGATGAGTTTATGCGAAATATATGTATATATATTTAATATTATTTTAATAATATGTCACTTAATAGTTTTTTTTTATTAATAGCCTATTTGTGATACTATGACATTGTCTTAGATTCATATGCAGTTTTTGTGCATCAATAAAACACCCTCTTACCTACACATCTGATCTGTGTGGGGAAATCCTCTAAATTAACTTTAACTGACAGTACATTTTTTGCTCTGTTTTTGTGAATATTGTAATGAAATTTATGAATGAATGTAATATTATTCATTCAATGCAGTTCAATTTTATTTGTAGAGAACAATGCAACGTTCTAAAGCAGCTATACAAAGAAAGTAATAAGCTTATGTCCTATCCAGAATTAAACTTCTGTTTTAAAATGGAATAAATTGTTATAGAAATAAAATGTAATTAAATTAAAATATTCATTCAATTTAATTAAAAAAAGATATAAAAGAACAAAATAATGTTAAAAGGATCAAATAAACTTTTTATATTTTTCCAGAGTTTTGTGATTTGTGGGTGAGGATTTTTAGAAATCATTTAATAGAAATTGTACTTCTAATCTACAGGCAATAAAATATTTTACAGATTAACTTTAAAAACTGTATACAAATTTCCCTGACTTTTTCAGTCCAACAGAAATCTGAAATCACTTAAAATGAAAACAAACGCAAATCAATGTGTGCATGTTTTACTTAAAAAGTGAAAATCTTCAACTAACTCAAGACTTCCAATGTGCTACTTTCAGCATGCATTTGGTGAAAAATACATTTATATATATTCAAAAATCCTGCAACTTCCACGTCACAGAAAATCCCTTTACTCAAATTTGAAGTATCATTTCTTAAACAGTTTCGGGGCCCGGAAATCGCCTTCTTCAATTAGCCAGTTGAACTGCCAAGTAAGACAAGCAAGTCGCCTGTGAAATTATCTTGTAACCCAATTCCGGGACTTTGGAACGGAGTCTGAAACTACGGCATAATTTCAAGGGGTTAACTAGTCAACGGAGCTGCACCTTGAGGAAACCTTTATCTGCCTCTGTGCAGTTTGCTTCTGCTTTCACCAGCCATTACACTCTGGCAAGAAGTCTGCTCTTCCCAGCGTCCTCTGCTCCAGCGCTGGCGGGCTGTGAGCTTGAGCCATGAAGGAGAATAACGCTAGCGATTCACAGCTGAGTTCTAGTTCTGGTTCAGATCTAAATGTTGATGGTGAAAATTTGTATTGCTTCATTATGTGCAATGTTTTACAGCTACAATTAGAATTTTGCTCTAATGCAAATTTAAAGCTTCTTTGTGTCATTTTTGTGACACGTTCAAACATTGCTCTTTTGTTTGAGCGGCCTGACATGTCAACTTCCCGCTCAACCAATAGCTTGAGTTTAGGGTGGGACTAAACATTTGGCTGAACCAATTGCAAGCAGTCATTATTTTTGCAATTCTACTCTGTGCTATTAGTGGCACACTGAGGCTCATGCCAACATGAAACCAAAACTGAGCCTTTTTACTATCTTAAAGCACATTTCTTGTCATATACATGACTAATTTGTGCATTTTATTCCAAATCATTAAAAGTTAATCTTTATCAAAATTTAATACCATGCAATTTCTCACTGAATATAGTTTAAAACACAGACAAAGTGGTTTTCCATGTTGTCTTTAAATAAATAGTCTTCCCATAAATGAAAATCAGCAGAATATTTACTCACCCTAAGGCTATCCAAGAAGTACAGTTGAGGTCAAAAGTTTACATCCCCCTTTCAGAATATGCAAAATGTTAATTACCAAAATAAGAGGGATTATACAAAATGCATGTTATTTATTTTTTTTTTTTTAGTACTGACCTGAATAAGATATTTCACATAAAAGATGTTTACATATAGTCCACAAGAGAAAATAATAGTTGAATTTACAAAAATGACCCTGATCAAAAGTTTCTTAATGATTCTTAATGATCTACAGCTTTTTTCTTTTGTGATAGTTGTTTATGAGTCCCTTGTTTGTCCTGAACAATTAAACTGCCCGCTGCCCCTCAGAAAAATCCTTTAGCTCCCACAAATTCTTTGGTTTTTCAGCATTTTTGTGTATTTGAAGCCTTTTCAACAATGGCTGTATGATTTTGAGATCCATCTTTTCACACTGAGGACAACTGAGGGACTCATATGCAACTATTACAGAAGGTTAAAATGCTCACTGATGCTCCAGGAGGAAAAACAATGCATTAAGAGCTGGGGGGTGAAAACTTTTGAACAGAATGGAGATGTGTGCATTTTTCTTATTTTGCCTAAATATATATATTTTTTCATTTAGTACTGCCCCTCAGAGGCTACAGAGAATACTTACATGTTTCTCAGAAGACAAAATAAGCTAAATTTACCCTGATCTTCAAATTCAAAAAGTTTTCACCCCCAGCTCTTAATTTGAAAGGGTTCAAATACACAAAAATGCTGGAAAACCAATAAATTTGTGGGACCTAAAGGATTTTTCTGAAGAACAGCAGGCAGTTTAACTGTTCAGGGCAAACAAGGGACTCATGAACACTTATCACTAAACTAAAAAAAAACAAAAACAGCTGTTGATCATTCAGGTAACAACACAGTATTAAGAATCAAGGGGGTATAAACTTTTGAACAGGGTCATTTTTATAAATTCAACTATTATTTTCTCTTGTGGACTATAAGTAAACAGCTTTAAGTGAAATATCCAATTCGAGTCAGTACTAAATATACAATAACATGCATTTTGTATGATCCCTCTTTTGCACTTTGCAGATTCTGAAAGGAGGATGTAAACTTTTGACCTCAACTGTAGATGAGTTTGTTTCTTCAGCATTTCTTCAGATTTGAAGAAATTTAGCATTACTTTACTTGCTCACCAATGGATCCACTGCAGTGAATGGGTGCCGTCAGAATCCAAACATCTGATAAAAACATAAAAATCCACAAGTAATCCAGATGATACTAGTCCATCAACCATTTCTGAATATTTTATATAATTATCATGTTACAAATTTTAACATTTTCTCATCTAATCTTTTCTAAGATCATCTCTTGTTATACTTACAGCAAACCTGAAGCTCACAGTCTGGTTAAAAAGCTATTAATTTCCATGTTAAAAAGCACATTATATTTTCAATTCATTCACAGCTGTTCCCTTGAACTCTGCACCCCTTGTAAATAAGAGTAATATGTTCTATATACTGTATGCTCATTGTGTGCGTTTAATTTGAAGGCCACAGGTGTCACAGTCTGTTGTTTCGTGTAATTCTGAATAGGGCTGAGTATGACTTCGCTGACCCTCTTTGAGCTCCTGTGGCAGGTCACCGGTGCTCTGTGTGGTTTGTATTAACAAGCACCTCCAAATTAATTAAGTGACCCCAGGCAAGTGCAGGGCCACATGTCCTTTTTGCACTGCCTTTTCATATCATTCAAGGTTAGATTACATTTGGAAACATGTTTCATTTCTTCGAAAAGCTGTACGCACATATGCGTGGAATTAAAGGCTGTTTTAAGCAATCAATAATTGAATCAAAGTGTTTCGCTGCAGGAGATATAACTGCAGGAGGATGGCGTGTGTAAATGTGACACTGTATCAGTCAGTGATCAGGAAACGCTGCTCTTTCTTAATTTAACCTTGTATTTTGTTTCAGGGGCAGATTAAATTAATCCAGGCACACGAGGTCAGATAATAAATATGGCTGTAAAATATTGTAGAATAATGTGCTGTATAATAATTATTGCTAAGGTGTTGTTCATCCCAAATTCAAAGCACACAGATACAGCCACTGCTACATGCAGGTCATCAAATATAGCTGCATGTGGTAGCAATGCATTACTTCCATTACAAACAGACTAATAAAGTTCGCAGACTGATTAATCAAATGATATTTGTGATGTTATCACTCCACTTGACTGGCTGATTAACTGTCAGTTGAACAGAAAATATATATCACAATAACAATTGCCATGTCTTCTAACTCTAACATACAAAAACAATTTATTTATTTAAAAAATTCCATGTGCTTTTTTCTGTATCTAATCAAGATTTCAAACTAACAAAACTTATGTTATGTCATGTTATGTTATGTGAATATTGTTCAAACTGATAATCAATTTATATTTTTTCTTATATTTTCAAAAATTTTCCATCCTGATTCTTTCTATTTTTTATTTATATATTTAATTTTTTAAAACCCCTTTAAAACTAACGAAATTACATTTCTTGGCTTCATCTTCTAGGAATTGACAGCATTTTTTGAAAAACAGCAGAAAATTACTGAAATTTATAAGATCTTGTATTTTTTTAAACTAACAAAATGTGTTATTGTGAATATTGTTCAAAGTGATATTGAATTAATATTTTTTTCTTATATTTTTAATATCTTTTTTTATCCTGATTCTTTCGTTCTATTTATTTATTTATTTATTTCATTTTTTTAAAGCACTTTAAAGCTAACAAAAGTCAATTTCTTAATGGCATCATCTTCTATGACGTGACATCAGTTTTTTTTCTTATATTTTCAACATTTTCCATTCTGATTCTTTCTGTCTATTTTTATTTATTTATTTTTAAATCACTTCAAAACTAACGAAAGTCAATTTCATTTTTGGGAAAACAACACTACTGAAATTTATAAGATCTTATATATATATATTTGTAATTTAACAAAATGTGTTATTGTGAATATTGTTCAAATTGATTTTGAATTTATAGTTTTATTGTCAATTTAACTTTAATTTCTTTATGGCATAATTTTCTAGGAAGTGACAATTATTTTTGGAGGGGGAGAACAGCAGAAAGTTGATGAAATTTTTTGTGAAAGATCTTTTATTTTAGTTATTTTTATTAAATAAAATGTGTTGTTGTGAATATTTGTCAAACTCCTAAACAATTTATATTTTTATACTATACAAACTTATATTTTTAACATATTTTCCATTCAGATTTTTTCTTTCTATTTTTATTTATTTATTTTTGGGTGAAAACTGCAGAAAGTTAATGAAATTTATAAGATCTTGTAATTTAATTTTTTTTCATAAAATGTGTTATTGTGAATATTGTTTAAACTAATAATCAATTTAGTTTTTTCTTATATTTTCAACATCTTTTCCATCCTGATTTTCATTTTTCTATTTTTCTTTCTTTTTTTTTTTTTAATCCCTTTAAAACCAACAAAAGCCAGTTCCTTAATGACATTATCTTTTAGGAAATGACATAATTTTGGTGAGGGAGAAAACAACAGCAGAATGTTAATGAAAATTTATTTTCTTTCTTTCTTTCTTTCTCCTCTATCTTCAAGATCTTTTCCCTCCTGTTTTTTTTTCTCTAGTCATTGATTTATTTTTAAAACCCATAAAAACTACCAAAAGCCAGCCTGTTTTTTTTTCTAGTCATTGATTTATTTTTAAAACCCATAAAAACTACCAAAAGCCAGCCTGTTTTTTTTCCTAGTCATTTATTTATTTTTAAAACCCATAAAAACTACCAAAAGCCAGTTCCATAATGACATCAGTTTCCAAAAAATTACCTCATTTTTGGAGGGCGAAGAAAACAACAGCAGAAACATCAGTAGTATTAACAACCAATATAAAGAATTCTGTTATATTGTATGGTACTAATTAACAGAAATGCATCGACACATATACTAGTTGCTCCAAAAGTTCTGCTTACGACATTTCTCCTGCCAAACCACTCCAAAAATAGCCAGATGTTGAGGCTTCTTTGAGCGTAAATTCAGAGAGTCCAGCTAAATTGTGAACTCCAGATTAATTTCACACCACAGCTCGATCCCTCAGGACCTTGGCACGCGTTGGATCTTATTCTCGCCGCCACGGCGCCTCGTGTTGGTCCCGCAATTTGACTGACAGGTACAAATCTGTGTGAGGTGGAGGGCGCCTCCATCACGGGCTGCAGCAGATGGTTGAAATAATTAACATGATGCTGTTCTCATCACAGGGGAAATCAGTGGCATGGAGATCATGCCGCTGCTGCTTTAACACACATACAGCGAGGAGTTTAATGGTAACGTTAAATGAAGGGATTTATAAGACATTTGGGATTGTGCTGTGATGACAAGAAATGCACAGTCACAGACTTGCAGCAAAAAATGGATTTCAGTGGTAAAGATCAAACCGAAATTTATCCACTTTCAAAAAAATCTATATGGTAACTTCTAAAATAAGTCACAAATATCAATCTGACCACACATAGTGTATCGCGTCAAGTACAAAAGACTAACAATGGCACGTTTTCGCTTCTCACATTGTGTAATCACTGTAAACGAGGCGTGTGTGTGTGTGTGTTTGCGTGTGTGCAGCTAAATATATCTACGTCTGCCTCCAGCACATTTAAATATGATTTACTGCCGTCTGAACTTCAGCATCAGCATCAACGGCGGCTCTTGAAGACGCAAGGCTGATTTTCTGCTGTATGATGCCACACCAACTGGCATTATGGGACTGGCTGCTATCCAGAGGAGGTGACTGTGACTGTGTGTGTGGGCGCTGTTAGACAGCTGGAGGAGTGGACGAGCATCAAGGCCATGCATTCATGTCCATCTGCTTGAAAAGAGATGGAAGGTCTAGTGTTGATAATGATGAAATTAATAAAGGCCAGAAGATACGGGGAATAAAATTGCTATCAAATGACGCACCGAGTAAAAAAAATGTGTCGTCAGGAAAGCTAAAAAATGTGGCAACATCTAAACTGACTGGTTTCATTGAAGTCAAATGTATTAGTAAGAATTTTAAATATGACAGAATCAACCAGACTGTACAAATCAAAGTCATTTGTAATGATCAAAAAACATTTTTTTTTAAATAAAGGTTCTAAAATAGTGTTTTTGCAGCAACACTATTAAAAATAAAAGATCTTTATTGACATTGATCATTCCATGAAGAACCTTTAACATTTAACCACAAAAGGTTCTTTATAGTAGAAAAAGGTTCTGTAATTTTTTTTAAATGTTCTTTACACTTAAAAAAAGGTTCTTTTAAGAATTTCTCACTGTAGCACTGCTTTATTTATTTGTTTTATCACCTTTCAGTAAACAGTGTGAAGAACTTTTTAATAATCTAAATGATCTTTTCCATTATAAAACCTTTTGTACAATGGAAAGGCATGGATATTAAAGGTTTTGAGAAAATATATGTGACCCTGGACCACAAAACCAGTCATAAGGGTCAATTTTTTGAAACTGAGATTTATACAACTTCTATAAGCTGAATAAATAAGTAAATAATTTCCACTGATGTATGGTTTGTTAGGATAGGACAATACTTGAAACTATTTGAAAATCTGGAATGTGAGGGTGCAAAAAAATCTAAATATTGGGAAAATCGCCTTTGAAGTTGTTCGTAGAAATGCATATTACTAATCAAAAATTAAGTTTTGATGTTACAAAATGGCTTCATGGAGCATGAACTGAAAGATGAATTAATAAGCTTTCCATTGATTTATGGTTTGTTAGGATAGGACAATATTTGGCTGAGATACAACTATTTATAAATCTGGAATCTGAGGGTGCAAAAAAACTCTAAATATTGAGAAAATCACCTTTAAAGTTGTCCAAATGAAGTTCATAGCAATGCATATTACTAATCAAAAATTTAGTTATATTTTTTACGGTAGGAAATTTACAAAATATCTTTACTTAATATCCTAATGATTTTTGGCATATAATTTTGACCCATACAATGTATTTTTAACTTTGGCTACAAACATACCCATGCTTCTTAAGACTGGTTTTGTGGTCCAAGATCACATATGTTAATTTAAATTTCTACTACGCAGTACATTTTCATGTTCCCATTATGTTTTTTAAATATTTTAAACATAATATTTTATATTAGGTTTATATAAAATATAAACGTTTTATTACACATCTTGTACTTCTAACATGGAAATGTATTTAATTTCCCCCTTTTCTCTATTCAAAACACTTCAAGCAAACATTTTCTTGTGAATATAGTTTGAATTATGAAACAATTCAACCATTTTCCTGCATTTTCAATATATTTTCTATTATTGAAAAGTTCTTCTATGGCATTACTGCGAAAACACTCTTTATTTTCAGCAGTGAATGCCACAGAAGAACCATTTCAGTGAAAAGTAAGAATAATTTAATAATCTAAAAAACTTTTTTCCCTCTATAAAGAACCTTTTGTGCAATAGCAAAGATGTGTTAGGAGTGTAAGTAAATTCACTTTTACTGAAATTATACTCTGCAGTATAATTTCTCTTAGATTCTCATAAAAAAAAGTATTTTGCCTCGACTAGAAACCGAAAGCTGCCAATTGTGATATTTTGATCCTCAACATGTGTGTCCTGCATCGCTGGTGTCGATAGTGTGAGATTATTTTATCATTAGTGCTCGTGTGTGTGGTGTTCTATAGAGACGCAGTGTGTATCTGAGTATAGCTACAGCATTATCAGTGTGCCATGTTCCCGCTGGTCATGGCACCGTGCCCCCCTCCAGCATCCGCAGCGTGCCAACAGATGTCTGTGAGCGTGCCCGCTTCTCCACCCCGCCTGCCAACCCCGCGTTCAGCGCCAGCCCTCTGCCCAGCAACACACTTCCACACTTCTGCTCCACACCTTCTTCTCCCAGGCTTTTTCCCCTTCCCTTCTTCTGTGTTATTCCTCCATTTCTTTGTTTTCTCTGCACTCGTCCTCTCCTCTCTTCGCTGCTGATTTCCATCCCTCCATTTTGAAGCTCGTCTTCGGTTTGTGTTTTGCTCTCTAAGAGCTGAAAACAAGTGAAACACAGAGATGGAGGTTAAAAACAATTTGACATTTTGTGAAAGAGGACTAAATAAAACAAATAATTACAAGAAATTAGTTCATTTTTCTTGACTTTGTGAGGACAGACAAAAAAAATTGAGTGAGACTTGTGTGTGTGTTTTGCAAATGCAAATGTTACCTGTTTTCTAAAATGATTATTATATTTACTGTTCTTAAATGTTAGATTTATCTTCAACTCTTTTCCCCCAAATATTGATTTTATTAATATTATGACTATTTCAGATATTCACACCCTACTGTCAGATTTTCACTTAATTAAATAAATAAATAAATCACTGTGCAAAAATGATAATTTTTTTTTTTTTTTTTTTTTTACAGATTCTTTAATAACTATTTATTTTATTTTTATTTTTTAATCTGTCTAATTTCTGGATCTTTAAATGTCTCTTACATATGCACTTAAAAGAGAGAGAATATAGAGAAATTATCAAGATTATTATGATTATCTATATATGGTTAATCTAAATTATTAATAATAATAGGTATCATACTGGATTAATTATAATAGAAGCAGTTTCACTAGTCACTATTAGCCCTAATTTAAAGAATAACCCAAATATTGCATTACACATAGTTTGTTCCTGTTGTCATAACTATAAAATTCTATTAAATTAAAACAAAAAATAAAGGGTATTAAACTCAACTATTATATGTAAACCATCTTTCTTAACTCTTTTTTTCATTCTAAGCAATGAAATGACAGTACAAAATGCAAATTGGATTAGATTTAATCTAATAACCTCTTCACACGTGTACTATAAAAAGTAAAAAGGCGCTATTGTTACCTTAATGAGTTATTTATACCTGGTCTGACCTATAAAACATTTTGTTGCTGTCAGGTTGATTCAATCACATTAAAAAAACATTTCTGATTTTGACTGGTTATTTTAGATGTTACCAAATGAAGCAGATTATTTGAGGTTACCTGACAAAACATTTTTTACACTGCAGGCTCAAAGAAATGACAGCAAGAGCTGTGAAATATTGCAACACTTAAACACTGTACAGCTTGGGAAACAGCATGCAGACACATCTAGAAAGAACCAGATTTTCTACAGTTACGTAACTGGCGGTTTTAAAGGATAACAACAATTGTTTGGCACTTTTAAAACATATTTAATCATAATCAATCACCACCATTCGAGTGCAAGACTTGTTATACCTGATTATCAATGTGTATGTGTATTGCAGGGACTAAGTGTTTGAGATTACTTCATTTTTAATGCTTTAGGTCCTTTTTTCCATAATACAGGCCTAATCATTTTGATTGTATCTTATAACCAAATGATCAACATCTTTTTTTTTATCCAAATCCTATTATTGTGTCCAGTACTGAGCATAATATCCTCTCCCGTGGGGATTTATTTGCAGTCTTCCCTTCCGTTTAGGTTTGCGAAGATAATATTCAGTGGATATCAGTCACAAACAGCATATGAACTGGCTGTACGCTCTGACAGAATAATTGCATTGAAATACAGCTGCACACAATTTCTGCAATACCTTCATTAAAGGCTGCCAAGGGAGGAAAATACACAGAATATCGAGTTGATTAATCTATAATTATTAGATTACAAACGACCGGGCACAGTCCACAACAGTTGCGGTTAATTACATGCTTGCAGGGAGCACTTGCGCCCATGACAGATGTAACAATAACGGCATAATATCACATTTCTGAGCAGGGCTGCCAGTTAATCAGAGACCCTTATTCTAATGCGCCTAATATAATTGTCCGATCCATGCCGTTTCATCTAAAACATCTGGACTGGAGCGTTTGTTCGGTGTTAGTTATTTCTCGGTTGTTTTGTGGCGTGATGGCTTTGGTCAGAAGCAGCGGAATGAAGAAGAAAGAGAAGAAAAAAATGCATCTCTGTGTACATTTTCACAGAGAGGTTGGGTGTAGACAGCTCTGAGAGGCGAATCTACATCTGCCAGCCTCCATGCAAATAGCGCCGCCATCCTTAATGGTGAAACCTTCGATGAAAAACAGATAAAAATATTAAATATTCAGGCGTCCCTTTCACCCAGTATCAAAAGGCTCCAGATGTGCCGGGCCGGAGTTGTTATCGGGCGGCCAAACGACAGGCATTGAAAGACATTCCTCTGAATTTCAGACCATATAAAAGTGTTTTATACGATGCAAATGAATGGTAATTTTTTGACTATGGAGGAGAAGCGAGGAGGGGGGAGAAAAGATGCCAATAAACCCTATCATTTGGGACTAAAAGTCCACAAACGGGAGACACTTTGGATTCGCCTTGCCTGTCTTCCCGCGTTAGATGCCCGAGATTGCCGCGAAATTAATCCATTTAACAATCTGTGGCTTAAAATTTAAGGATTTCCAGTTTTTTGGAATATCAATAAGTTCCAATTGAAGAGAGAATTCTTTTGCAATTCAGGCATGTGCGGGCGATAACGGAGGAGTTGGCATGGAAGGCAGGCAGAGATGGATTAATTATGCAGGGAACATGGAAATTCTGCTTATCAACGCTTAGCAAAGGAGCCCAGCTCACATAATCAGAAAAACCAGGATGAAAAAATATAACAATGCGGTGGCACCTTCCAGCTCATCGTCTTACAAGTTAGATTCTTCCTGTAATTAAAAACTAACATACAATTATATTCATATCTCATAGGCAGACTATGAGTGGTTATGTGTTAAATATCAGCACGGGGTATAAGGGCTCAGGTGGGGGTATAAAAAAATATATAAAAAAGAAACACACCGTCTTACACGGGGATGAAGGTCTCTCGGGACGGACGGAACTACTTAGCCGGGAAAACTTAAATTATCATTTAAAAGCCAGGAAAGACAAAGCTAGCGGAGCTCAGAGACGCCCGCTTATTTACCGCAGGTAAGCGGGGAGGGAATATATGCTCCGCTACGTTCAGTTCTCACTTATCACGGGCAACTTTGAAGGGAACGTCAATGGATAGGCTACGCAAATCCCAACAGAGCATGTGTGATACTGGCACGCGGACCTTTGGCGGTGTTTTCGCTACAGCGATATGGCGAATAATGCCGAATGATGGGTCATTTCCACTTTTGCGTTTAGAAAACCGGGATTTTGCAGTAACGTTCCGCAAAGCTCTTTGTTCCTGATACCGTTTGGTGTTGCAAGAAACAGGAATAAGGTGGTGAAGCTTAATCCAAAACAGAGCCTGATTTCTGCTGTGTTTCTTTCGTTCTGTTGAAGATACCTCTGTTTCCAGTTTTGTTGTCCTGCCGTTTGAGCCGGGATGACTATTATGACTACAAATGCAAGGATCATGGAAGTTTCAACACTTCATTCACTGACCGTCCTTTCACCAGCAAACACCAGAAAAATACATTTCTTACTCGTGACCCATCCAAACTTTTAAAAACAGCAAATCAACTAAATTAAATGGTGGAACAAAGCTTTCCCACAATGCTTTGTGAGTTTCTTTGACCCAATAGTTCTGAAAGAGCCTAAAAAGGCTGAAATTTCATTCACCTGGCATATTGGCGATGCACGCGAGAACTGATTTCTTCTATGCAAATGGCGCAACACTGTGAAAGAATAAAAAATACATATTGTAAGGTTCAGAGAAATGCATTTAAAGAACAGTTTACCAAAAAAAAGGACAATTCTTTTAGCATTTACTCACCCTCATCCTCCCAGGCTGGTATTTATCTGTGAAACACAAAAAACAACTTTTAAGGAGAAACAAATCATATTCAACATCAGTCATGTGATGCTGTAGAGACAATTTTTATTCATTAAAATGTTTTTTTTTTTTTTTATATTGGATTTTCTTTATGTATATTTTTGTCTATTTATTCTTTGTGAATTTGAACCCTTTTCCAACAATGACTGTATGATTTTGAGATCCATCTTTTCACATTGAGGACAACTGAGGGACTCATATGCAACTATTACAGAAGGTTCAAACGCTCACTGATGCTTCAGAAGGAAGATCAGGGTATGTTTAACTTATTTTGTCTTCAGGGAAACACGTTAAGTATGTTCTGTAGCTTCTGAAGGGCAGTACTAAATGAAACAAATATGATATTTAGGCAAAAAAAAAAAAAAGAAAACTGTACACATCTTTATTCTGTTCAAAAGTTTTCACCCCCTGGCTCTTGCTCATAGATAATCGTTTTTCCTTCTGGAGCATCAGTGACCATTTGAAGCTTTTGTAATTCTGTAAGTTGCATATGGGTCCCTCAGTTGTCCTCAGTGTGAAAATATGGATTTCAAAATTATACAGTCATTGTTGGAAAGGGTTCAAATACACAAAAATGCTGAAAAACCAAATGATTTGTGGGGCCTGAAGGATTTTTCTAAAGAACAGTAGGCAGTTTAACTGTTCAGGACAAACAAGAGACTCATGAACAACTATCAGTAAACAAAACACAGCTGTGGATCATTTAGGTAACAACACAGTTTTAAGATTCAAGTGTATGTAAACTTTTGATTGGGGTAATTTATTCTTTTATTTTATTCTTACGTCTTTTATGTGAAATATCTTTTTCAGTTCAGTACTAATTAAAAAATAACATGCATTTTGTATGTATCTTATTTTGGTAAAATAGTTAACTTTTTGCAGATTCTGCAAGGTGTATGTAAACTTTTGACTTCAACTGTAAAAAAGTTTACTTACAATAAAAGCAGTGCAACACATGCCTTTAAAAAAATGATATGTTCATAAAAAACGTTTTAGGGAGATTTTCAGTGAAAAAAAATCCAAACATAAAACCTGAGGTCATACTACAGTTTGTGAGGAACAAACCAAAAATGTAACTCATTTTAGAATATATAAATAAATTGAAACATTTTTGACCATTTTTTTCTGTCTTGAGCTTTCAGACTACTATCCAAATCACTAGTTTATTCTGTTTATCTTTAGTGTTTCTTCATCCGAGTTCATCTGCAATTATCTACCTGGTGCTCGCTCTTGTATAGCAACACACACTTCAGTCACTGACTGCAAATCCACCGTTTTTGATTGCATTGAATTTTCTTGCCTGCAAAGATGTGTCTAAATGATCTTCCACCTCCCTGAAACACCTCACGTCTGCCCCTTTTGACACAGACCAACGGCTGAATGAAACCAGGGTTAGGCGAGACCAAATCTCCTCAGTTCATTTGCAAGATTCCTGCAGCTTTGAGGGATGTACCGCACCTGTTGCCGATGCCTCGATTCCGTTTTTTGATCGGGACGCTCTCTGACAAAGAGCAGAAGTGGAGGCAGAATAGAAAAGAGAGAGTGGATGAGATCCTTATCGAAAACTCTCCACTGGACAATGAATTTTTCTCCACCATTCAAATGTATCGGCGAATGCTTGAGCGGTTCATTTCAGCCGATCCCATGGGGCGACAATGGACCGGAGAAATGAGTGATGCTATCTCTCTCCTGATGTCATTTCCCTGATCCGCCTCATCCTCTGGCCCTGTGTACCTCCATTAATTAGAAAGCAGAGGGATTTCCACTCATCAGCTCATGGCTTTCTGCTTGTCTACTATCTGAAGGCCTCTTTCCACTGCTCAGGGAAGTCAGAAGGGAAAAACAAGCATCTGTTTCGACCCTACGGCATTTAGGCCTCAGGATGGAAATAGCATTTGGCAATTTAAAAATGATCATCAGAGACTGATAATATGAGAAAACAAATGAAGTGATGAAGCTTTGCTTGGCTCCCCTTGACTGAAAGTTTGATGGTTCACTTAAGACAGTTAAAATGACTCCTATCAGTGTCACAAAGATTAATAATTGGTAGTTTATGATTAGTTTTGTGCATGTACCAAAACTCCAAAATCTACATTTTTTGACATCTTTCAATTAGATAGATAGTTCTGAAATCTAATAAAAGACTGACTATTTTATCCATAGATAGATAGATAGATAGATAGATAGATAGATAGATAGATAGATAGATAGATCTGAAATTGAAAAAAAATGAACAAATAATAAAAAAAATGAACAATTGTTCAATCTAATAAAAGACTGACTATTTTATCCATAAATAAATAGATAGATAGATAGATAGATAGATAGATAGATAGATAGATAGATAGATAGATAGATAGATAGATAGATAGATAGATAGATAGATAGATAGATAGATAGATAGATCTGAAATAGAAAAAATGAACAAATAATTTAAAAATTGAACAATTGTTCAATCTAATAAAAGACTGACTATTTTATCCATAGATAGATAGATAGATAGATAGATAGATAGATCTGAAATTGAAAAAAAATGAACAAATAATTTAAAAATTGAACAATTGTTCAATCTAATAAAAGACTGACTATTTTATCCATAAATAGATAGATAGATAGATAGATAGATAGATAGATAGATAGATAGATAGATAGATAGATAGATAGATAGATCTGAAATTGAAAAAAATGAACAAATAATAAAAAATTGAACAATTGTTCAATCTAATAAAATACTATTTTATCCATAGATAGTTTTGAAATTGAAAAAAAAAAATACAATTGAACAGTTGTTCAATCTAATAAAAGACTATATTAATAGTTCTGAAATTGAAAAAAATGAACACAAAAATTTAAAAATTAAACAATTGTTCAATCTAATAAAAGACTTACTATTTTATCCACAGATGGATCTGAAATTGAAAAAAAAATTGAACAAAAAAAATCAAAATTGTTCATCTAATAAAAGACTAGATAGATAGAATTTAAATTGAAAAATTACATAAAAATAATAAATCAAATAGAATTGTTCAATCTAAAAATTACATATGCATATAGTTAATGTTACTCCTTATAGTTTAAAAATAAAAAAGTATTTTTAAATATTCAAAAAATATATTAATAAAAATTAATAATTGACAACTGTTCAGTCTAATTAAACATTTCTTAATGTTTGCTTGAGCACTTTGCCATTAAATTAGCAACATTAAAATATAAAAAAAAACATGCTAATGCCAAAAATTGTTGAAAGCAAAAACCAACAAAATTTCAGCATCATGGCAGAAATTTTTGCACCCCACAAAAAAAAAAAAAAAAAAAAAAAAAATCAGTTGCAACAGTACAATGTTTGGGGTGCATATTCACCCAAAATACTTTGGAGGAACAACTTTAACTAAACATAAATAAAGAAAAGGGAAAAGACTGCTTCTGCAAAGCAACCTGAGGGTGGAGGAGGCAAAAGTGTCATCAATTTTTCATTCTAAGCGGCAGAGCTAAAACGACCAAATTTTCCTGTTGTCTCTGTGTCTGTGAGGATGCTCAGGGGCAAAGACCTGCAATTAGCAGATATGTGGGTGGGCATCTTCGACTGCATCGAAGCACGTTAACACAATGACTGTAGATGAGTTTAGAGCGAGTCTGAGTCTTAGACGTGTCAGTCTCCTGTCTGGAATATGAAGACGTTAACGCTGATTAGTCTCTCTAATTAAAGCACGCTCCCTTGACACCACGGATACATGAACTCAAGGCTTGCATGCAGTCGTGCGGGGGTGTGTTTGTATGAAAGATGTCGAACTGCAGCCCTATATTAAGATGACGTAAAAGTGTTTGTGTGTTGACAGTTTGAGTGGAAAAGTAACGGTCAAGTAACTTTGTCTAAAGTTTTTCACCTAATCACTTACATAAAGATAACAAACACAAATATACTCTTTAAAAATCAGATTCCAAATGCAGGTTTTCACAGCAATGCCACAGAAGCAACTTAAGCAAAAGTGTTTGGAGAGTTAAGTAAGTACAGTTGAGGTCAAAAGTTTAGAATCTGCAAAATGTTAATGATTTTACTAAAATAAGATGGGTCATACAAAATTAATGTCATCTTTTATTTAGTGCTGACCTGAATGAGATACTTCACATAAAAGACGATAATAATAAATGGGTCATAATAAAAATGACCCAGTTCAAAGGTTTACATCCCCTTGATTCTTAATGCTGTGTTCTTACCTGAATGATCCACAGCTGTTTTTTTGGTTTAGTGATAGTTGTCCATGAGTCCCTTGTTTGTCCTGAACAGTTAGACTGCCTGCTGTTCTTCAAAAAAATCCTTCAGGTCCCACAAATTGGTTTTTCAGCATTTTTGTGCATTTGAACCTTTTTCACACTGAGGACAACTGAGGAACTGATATGCAACTATTACAGAAGGTCCAAATGCTCACTGATGCTCTAGAAGAAAACATGACACATTAAGAGCCGAGGGTGAAAACTTTTGGAATTTGAAGAGGTACATTTAAATTTGAAGGGTAAATTTAACTTATTTTGTGTTCTAGAAAACAAAATACTAAATAAAAAATATGATATTTATGCAAAATAAGAAAAATTTACACCTCAATTCTGTTCAAAAGTTTTCACCCACACAGATCTGTTTTTTTTTTCTGATTTTTCCGAAGAATAGCAGGCAGTTTAACTGTTCAGGACAAACAAGGGACTCATGAACAACTATCACTAAACAAAAAAAGCTGTGGATCATTCAGGAAATCAAGAATCAAGGGGGTGTAAACTTTTGAACAGGCTCATTTTTATAAATTCAACTATTATTTTCTCTTGTGGACTATATGTAAACATCTTTCATGTAAAATATCTTATTCAGGTCAGTACTAACTAAACAATAACATGCAGTTTGTATGATCCCTCTTATTTTGGTAAAATAATTAACATTTTGCAGATTCTGAAAGGGGATGTAAACTTTTGACCTCGACTGTAATTATTAACTCATCCTTGTTCACAGAGAATATTCACACAAAATCATGACTTCTTTGCTTTCTCTTGGCATGTTTAAAAGAGTTCATGAGAGAAACATCTTTTTGGAATAATAAATGAATCATTATTTTGAATCAAATTCTGTGATTCAAATGGACTCAATGCTGATCAGTTATTGTTATGTAAAGTAAAAAGTTGCATGTTTGTAATAAACAAATCTATTATTAAGATATTTTTCACTTAAAAAGTTGCTTCTCTGTTAAAACAGCAGTTCTCTATCTATAATATTGCTTTTTTTTAGTGAAAAGGTCAATGTATCTGACTCAGGAGAGAATATGAAAACAGTTCTAAACAAATATGTTGATGAATTTTGATGTGAAAGGACAGGGTGTGGACTTTTTTTTTACTGGAGGAAGCATCATTATGGATTATGGACTCATAATCTGGGCCAGAATCGATGATTTAAAGTTAAAATGTTTCTTACATGCAGCTTTTCATTTCACAAGACATTAATTGATGGACTGGAGTGGTGTGGATTATTGGGATGTTTTTATCAGCTGTTCGAACTCTCATTCTGACGGCACCCATTTACTACAGAGGAACCATGGGTGAGCAAGTGATAAGTTAAGTTAAATTTGACCAATAAGCTACATACTGGTATGCTTGACTACTTTTATGGTGCTTTTGTGTGTTGTTGTTGTTTTTTTTAAGCTTTAACAGTTCAGTCACCACCTTGGGTGTGCATTATTTTCTAAGAATTCAATGGCCCATCGTCAACTATTCCTTACTTTTCCTTATACTACAGGGCCGTTGAATGCTTGAATCTGATTGGCTGATGAACGTTCCAGAGGTATGCATTATATTCAGGGATACGCACGGCGAACGTAGTTCCAGGCAGCTTTAGACCGCAGTGCATGTCTATATCACTTCGCCATACGATTTCAGTTATTTCAAAGGTCCTTACAGCCCAAAACAGCAAAATAACTAAAACCCACAATAACACTGGCCAAGCTAATAAATACAGTAAACATCAGGATAAAAACGACACATTATTTCCATGTTTTTTTCCACATTATATTACGTTTTATCATGTACGGAAAGCACAAACTCTTTTTTTCTCGCCCTCTCTCACTCACCTCACAGACGCACACACATAACGTTACAGTTTGCACTCGCGTTAGCATTCGCGCTAATGTTGTTAGCGCTGCTCTGACGATTAACAACTTAACAACGACATGACAGCTCCCAAACGCGAGGAGACAACGGCGTGGTCTGGAAGAAAATGAACTTAAAGTTTAACTGTTAGTAGAGACGATGCTGCCAGTCACCCTTGAGAGACACAGACGTGAGAGAGGTAAAGTCATACACTTAGTTTCTCTCCCTCACTCTTTCCGTCTGTCTGCTTGTCTTTCGGTCTGTCTAAACTTCATTATTAACGGCATTATTTTGCTATTAACAGCCCAAGCGTCGTTACTAGTTCTAAAATGACGTTTTGGAACTAGCAACGAAGCTGTTGAATGAGCTGCGTAAGAAATTAATCCTACTCACAATAGCGTTTTAAGGATGAAAACGGGACGAATGTCTTGAAATATATCATTTGATCGATGTCTTGAGGTGTGGTAACTGTAGTATAAGCGGAATAATTGACTTCGGGCCGTAGAATTCTACGAAAATAATGCACACCCGAGGTGTAACGGCCACTCCGCTTCGCGTCGTGACCGCATCACCACCTCGGGTGTGCATTATTTTCTAAGAATTCTACGGCCCGTCGTCAATTATTCCTTACTTGTTCACAGGCAATTTTCACACAAAATCATAACTTCTGCGTGTTTAGGAGAGTTCATGAGAGAAACAACTCTCTGGAATGATAAATAAATCATTCTTTTGAATCAAATTCTTTTATGTATCGACCCAATACTGTCTTGTGAAGTAAAAAGGTGCATATTTGTAATAAACAAATCTATCATTAAGATGGTTTTAACTTAAACTGGCTGCTTCCCAGCTAAAATAGCAGTTCTCTATCCATAATATTACCCTTTTTCAGTCAAAATGTAATTTTATCTGAATCTGGCGATACACATGCACAGTTTAAGCACTGGAGGAAGCATTATTATGGATTATGGCCTCATATTTTGGGTCAAAATCAATGGTTTTAAGTTAAAATGTTTCTTATAATCATGCAGCTCTTCATTTCACAAGATGTTAATTGATGGACTGAACTTGTGTGGATTACTTGTGGATTATTGTGATGTTTTTATCAGCTGTTTGGATTGTCATTCTGATGGCACCCATTCACTGCAAATCTGCTCAGATGAAGAAAGAAACTCATCTACATTTTGGTTGACCTGAGGCTAAGTATATATAACCCTGGACCACAAAACCAGTCATAAGGGTTGATTTTTTGAAATTCAGATTTATTCATCGTCTAAAAGTTGAATAAATAAGCTTTCCATTGATGTATGGTTTGTTATGATAGGACAATATTTGGTCAAGACACAACTGTTTGAAAATCTGGAATTCGAGGTTGCAAAAAAATGTAAATATTGAGAAAATCGCCGTTAAAGTTGTCCAAATGAAGTTCTTAGCAATGGACATCAATAATTAAAACGTAAGTTTTGATATATTTACGGTAGGAAATTTACAAAATATCTTCATGGAACATGATCGTCTAATACCTTAATGATTTTTAGCATAAAAGAAAAATGTATTGATTTGATTTTGACCCACACAATGTATTTTTGGCAACTGCTTCAAATATTCCTGTACTACTTTAGACTGGTTTTGTGGTCCAGGGTGACATATTATTAGCAAATTTTCATTTCTGGGTAAACTATTCCTTTAAATTTGATCAATAAGCTAAATTCTGGTATGTTTGACCACTTTTATAACACTTTTGTGGTCCTTTTGTGTCTTTTTTGATTTGAAATGGTAAGTAAATAATCCCAGAATTTACATTTTTGGGTGAACTATCCCTTTAACCCCAGATGTACGTTCTAATAGGAGATGAATCTGATCGCGAGACCTCTTCGTCTCTCTTTCCCCCCTCCCACACAGGTACATGACTGAGCAGAAAAGGAGACGCTTCATCTGTGAGATTAGCTCTGGCAGGCCGGCCGCTGGACATGGACTTCTGGACAGACTTAGTTCTGGGTATTGAGATCCACTCGCAGATGACAGATGAAATCTGTCTCCTCCGGCTGGACGTGTAGCTGCAGGTGATACATGATCACAGATAAAAGGACACGAGGTGGACGGTGGGGGATGGAGACCACGGGGCCCCTGATCTCTGCCATGCTGATGTCACTGCCGCAGGTGGCTCACCAACCCCGCCCCTAACCTCCAAACAACCAATCACACGCCTACAACCTATCCAGTCGTCCTCGCTGAGCATGCATTGAGTGTGTGTGTGTGTGTGTGTGTGTGTGTGTGTGTGTGTGAGAGAGAGAGCGACTCACAGAAGTTTTATCTCATCCCCATCTGTGTGGTCTCAGGCACGACGATTTTGGACCGCAGCCACGTCAACCTTCATGCCATCCAGAACTAGAGGAAAAAAAAGACAAAGGAGGAGGTGAATGGATGTCATTTATAAACACTGTGTTCATTCTAGTTTTATTTTAAAGTAGGGTACAATGAGGCTAAAAGATCCCCCTTAAAGAAAACATTTCTTCTCAATTTTTTTAGGAGGATTTTTTTTAAAGGAAATTAGTCATATTTTAATGAACATTAACATCTAATATCTAAACATCTAAATTCTCATAATTTAGGAAATAAATAATGAGAAATAAATAAACAAATAAAATATGTGTTAAAAAGTACTACAATGAATCAAATTTGAGATTTTCTTTTTTTATTTAGTTCATAATTGTATATATATATATATATATATATATATATATATATATATATATACACATACATTTATACAATTATGAACTAAATTATACATATTTACAAATTTGTGTTTTTTCCATTTTATTTCATAACTGTACAGATGTATTATTTTTACAAATTTGTGAATTTTTCAATTTGTTTTGTAACTGTACAAATTTCAGTTTTTTCAATGTATTTAATAACTGTACAAATGCATATTATTTTTACAAATTTGTTTTTTTTTCTATTTATTTCATAACTATGGAAATATATTATTTTTACAAATTTATGATGTTTTTTCAATTTATTTCATAACTTTACAAAAGTATTTTTACATATCTGTGATTTTTAAAATATATTTTATTTAACAACTGTATTATTGTATATTATTTTTGCAAATTTGTTTTTTTTTTCAATTTCATAACTGTACAAATGTATTTTTTTTTTTACAAATTTGTGATTGTTTTCAGTTTCACAACTGTACAAATGTATTTGTACAAATTAGTTTTTTTACATTAACTTCATAACTGTACAAATGTATATAATTTTTTACCAAATTTTTTTTTTTCAATTTATTTCATAATTGTACAAATGTATATTATTTTTACAAATCCGTGATTTTTCAATTTATTTCACAACTGCACAAATGTATTATTATTATTTTTTTTTTTTACAAATTTATGTTTTTTTTTCTATTTCACAACTGTACAAATGTATTTTTACAAATTAGGTTTTTTTGCATGAATTTCATAACTGTACAAATGTATGTCATTTTTACAATTTTTTTTTTTCAATTTACTTCACAACTGCACACATGTATTTTTTTTATTTTTTTTTACAAATTTATGTTTTTTTTTCTATTTCACAACTGTACAAATGTATTTTTTTTATTTTTTTTTTACAAATTTATGGTTTTTTTTTCTATTTCACAACTGTACAAATGTATTTTTACAAATTATTTTTTTTACATGAATTTCATAACTGTACAAATGTATGTCATTTTACAAATTTGTTTTTTTTTTTCAATTTATTTTATAACTGTACAAATGTACAGTCCTGGCCAAAAGTTTTGAGAATTACATAAATATTGGAAATTGGAAAAGTTGCTGCTTAAGTTTTTATAATAGCAATTTGCATATACTCCAGAATGTTATGAAGAGTGATCAGATGAATTGCATAGTCCTTCTTTGCCATGAAAATTAACTTAATCCCGAAAAAAACTTTCCACTGCATTTCATTTCTGCCCCTAAAGGACCTGCTGAGATCATTTCAGTAATCGTCTTGTTAACTCAGGTGAGAATGTTGATGAGCACAAGGCTGGAGATCATTATGTCAGGCTGATTGGGTTAGAATGGCAGACTTGACATGTTAAAAGGAGGGTGATGCTTGAAATCATTGTTCTTCCATTGTTAACCATGGTGACCTGCAAAGAAACGCGTGCAGCCATCATTGCGTTGCATAAAAATGGCTTCACAGGCAAGGATATTATGGCTACTAAGATTGCACCTAAATCAACAATTTATAGGATCATCAAGAACTTCAAGGAAGGTTCAATTCTTGTTAAAAAGGCTTCAGGGCATCCAAGAAAGTCCAGCAAGCGCCAGGATCGTCTCCTAAAGAGGATTCAGCTGCAGGATCGGAGTGCCACCAGTGCAGAGCTTGCTCAGGAATGGCAGCAGGCAGGTGTGAGCGCATCTGCACGCACAGTGAGGCCAAGACTTTTGGAAGATGTCCTGGTGTCAAAAGGGCAGCAAAGAAGCCACTTCTCTCCAAAAAAAACATCAGGGACAGATTGATCTTCTGCAGAAAGTATGGCGAATGGACTGCTGAGGACTGGGGCAAAGTCATATTCTCCGATGAAGCCTCTTTCCGATTGTTTGGGGCATCTGGAAAAAGGCTTGTCCGGAGAAGAAAAGGTGAGCGCTACTATGGAGCTCATATTATGACAAAACTTTTTGAATTTGAATTGTACAAATTTGAATTATTGACAAGTGCCATTTCACAAAACTGAATATTATATGGTATTTAACATAGTTCTGAATTCGATTTTTTAAAACTTGAATATTGAACATTTGAAATTGAACACAACTGAATTTTGAAATCGCAGATTTTCAAATAGACATGTATTTTCAAACAGCAGATTTTTGTTCCGATTTCTAAGACTTCAAATATTCAGTTTTTAAAAATACAACTTCAAGTTTTCAAGATGAAAAAAAATTCGGAACATCAAATTCAGTGTTCAAAATTCAAAGCGCAGAAATTCAGATCGTACAGAAAGTAGGTCAGAGGTTATGCACAGGGAAGATGATCTACGAAAAGTCGAACGAAGCATTTACTGTGACCGAGAGGGGGCATGTTTGGTTCACTTAGGCTAGTTTTGCCGTGGTCACAACATATTAACTCGTGGGTACGTGATAATACGCCGTGGCCACAAGTTATTATTTCGTGGGAACATCATATTAACTCGTGGGAGTATGCATGTCATGGCAACAAGATCTTTTTGTAAAGATAATGACATGCCGGAATCGCCGCGCGGCTGCTGCCTTCTCTTGTAGTGGAAGCGTTTTGTGCAGTTGAGGCGGTGTTCGCGACACGGTCACAGTGCGGACGCTGTCGCTCACAAAAAGATTTTAAAAAAATTATCTTTGGCTGCGCCTGCTGCGAAGCGCCGTGTTCGTGGAAGCGGCAGGATTTTGGGTGCAGGAGCAAAACTTGCACTTCGCCTCCCCGCCGCTCCCATTGAAAATAGACACTCGCGACTGCCGCGTCCCGTGTGAAAAGGCCTGAAGTGATTTGTGCTGTTTTGGGAAAGACATTGCTATAGTTGCAAACAAGATCACATTTGATTTCATTAAAAATAAACAGAACAGAAATGTACTATATGTGTTCTTCTATTTATAATTCATAGTCCCATGAATAGTCTTAATGTCAGGCACATCTCTGTATTTTTTTTTTTTTTTTTTGATTGATCATACTAGGAGAATTCCATTACATGATCTTCGTTTTCAACACTACCGACAAATGTTCTATTTGTTGTTAAAAATCTGGTTAAAGGACATAACATATTTTTATCTCTGGCGGCGCCTGACGCAAAGAGACGTAAGTGGCAGTATTTTGGCTGCAGGAGCACCGCTTGCCTGTTAACGGATCGGTTCTTTATGTTTCATATTTGTATATTATTATTATTAAACAGTAGGCTAATACAATAGGCCTAATTTTATAATAATTATATTAACTGGTTAGGGTTATATTTATGGGCTATATTTATTGTTTTATATGCTTATTTCTCTTTCAGTTCGTGTAGTGCTTTAATTAACTCTCTGTATAATTATGCTAGTATTATTAATATGCTAAAATATTTTGCAAATACTGTACTGTAAACGCCTGACAATTATGCCAATTAAGTTTTTACTTTATTAATGTATTTACCCCAGTTTGTGACGATAAAAGAGCATGTTGTGTTCATTGTGTTTCAAATGAAACTGCGTGAATGATTTATTCCTTAACTATAAAAATGTAATAGTTTATCAATAAGCCGAAATTAAATATGTTATATTCACCCTTTAATCTGCACTTCCAGTAAAAATTCCTCGTCGGCAAAACTTTCAGAACCTGAAGTCAAGAGATCTCAAGTATGATGCAAAGCTATAGACAACTAACACAACCTTTTATAGCCCGCATACTAATAACAGCCTAGATGTGTATGTAGTCTAATTTGTTGGGGAGTCGCTCTCCAAACATCGGGTATTAAAATTGCCTTTGAATACGCGTGCGCGTTTTGCATTCAGTTTCGTTTTACGCAAAGCCGTGTAACTATGTATACACTGCCATCTTGTGGCCACGACATATTATCACGTACCCACGAGTTAATATGATGTTCCCACGAAATAATAACTTGTGGCCACGGCGTATTATCACGTACCCACGAGTTAATATGTTGTGACCAGAAACTAGCCTAAGTGAACCAAACATGCCCCCTCTCGGTCACAGTAAATGCTTCGTTCGACTTTTCGTAGATCATCTACTCTTCCCTGTGCATAACCTCTGACCTACTTTCTGTACGATCTGAATTTCTGCGCTTTGAATTTTGAACACTGAATTTGATGTTCCGAATTTTTTTTCATCTTGAAAACTTGAAGTTGTATTTTTAAAAACTGAATATTTGAAGTCTTAGAAATCGGAACAAAAATCTGCGATTTGAAAATTCAGTTGTGTTCAATTTCAAATGTTCAATATTCAAGTTTTAAAAAATCGAATTCAGAACTATGTTAAATACCATATAATATTCAGTTTTGTGAAATGGCACTTGTCAATAATTCAAATTTGTACAATTCAAAAAGTTTTGTCATAATATGAGCTCCATACGCTACCATCAGTCCTGTGTCATGCCAACAGTAAAGCATCCTGAGACCATTCATGTGTGGGGTTGCTTCTCATCCAAGGGAGTCGGCTCACTCACAATTTAGCCCAAAAACACAGCCATGAATAAAGAATGGTACCAAAACACCCTCCAACAGCAACTTCTTCCAACAATCCAACAACCGTTTGGTGAAGAACAATGCATTTTCCAGCACGATGGAGCACCGTGCCATAAGGCAAAAGTGATAACTAAGTGGCTGATGATACTGATGATGTTGTGCAAAGCAAACCTGCAAGATCGAGCAGTCTTAGCTATGTGGTCTTTAAAAGTCAATTGGTCGTCAAAGATTGCCTGGAAACTCCCCAGATCTTAATCCCATTGAGAACTTGTGGTCAATCCTCAAGAGGCGGGTGGACAAACAAAAACCCACTAATTCTGACAAACTCCAAGAAGTGATTATGAAAGAATGGGTTGCTATCAGTCAGGATTTGGCCCAGAAGTTGATTGAGAGCATGCCCAGTCGAATTGCAGAGGTCCTGAACAAGAAGGGCCAACGCTGCAAATACTGACTCTTTGCATAAATGTCATGTAATTGTCGATAAAAGCCTATGAAACGTATGAAGTGCTTGTAATTATATTTCAGTACATCACAGAAACAACTGAAACAAAGATCTAAAAGCAGTTTAGCAGCAAACTTTGTGAAAACTAATATTTGTGACATTCTCAAAACTTTTGGCCATGACTGTATTATTTTTACAAATTTTTGATTTTTTTTTTCAATGAATTTCATGACTATAGAAATGTATAATTTTTTTTTACAAATTTCTGATTTTTTCCCCCAATTTATTTCATAATTGTACAAATGTATATTACTTTTACAAATCCGTGATTTTTTTTCAATTTATTTCATAACTGCATAAATGTATTTTTTACAAATTTGTGATTTTTTTCAATTTCACAACTGTACAAATGTATTTTTACAAATTAGTTTTTTTACATGAATTTCATAACTGTACAAATGTATTTTTTTTTTTACAAATTAGTGATTTTGTTCAATTTCATAACTGTACAAATGTATTTTTTTTACAAATTAGTGATTTTGTTCAATTTCATAACTGTACAAATGTATTATTTTTACAAATCTGTTTTTTTCATAACTTTTTCAAATTTATTATTATTATAATTTTTTTAATTTGTGATTTGTTCATTTTATTTTAATAGACTATTCTATCTGCTCTCTCTCTTTCATATGCTTACTAAATTATTATTATTATTATTAATAGCCCTAAGAATTTATTACTATTGTTATTATTATTATTTTCAGCGTGACTGTTTTTTGAATCATTTATATTTGGTGATCAGGTAAATCTCACAAAACATATTTCACCTCGAAATATGTTTTCTTTTTTTAAATGAATTGAATGGGAAATGACCGAGACATGAGTTCATTACATTCACCCCCGTTATGTGACATTGAACTTATTTTAACCCTCCAATCTATTTCCCATTATATTAGTTTTATGTTGTATTCATTTATAGAGCTCTGTTCTATCAATGCTAAAAAACAAGTAAATGTTACTAAGCTATGTTTTCCATTTTTAATACTCAAATGTTTTGTTCCATTAAGTAAATTCAGCATTTTCCCCAGTGTTTCTCTCTCTATAAGATGATCAGCCCTGGAGGCCTGTAGCAGTGTAATATAGAGAGCTCCGACTCACTGCTCTCCATTTATCTTATCATGGCAGGACACCTGTGGAAAGGGTGAACACTCAACAATTATGTGTTTCTGCCGTAGAACTAAAACACTGAGAACACTCTCAGGAAACCCATGGAGAAACCAATAGACTACAGTTCACTGATATTAGCCAAAGAGAAACTTAAACGTTTGGTTCTGACAGTCTGACAACGAGATGCAAGGCTACTAAAACACACATATAATAGGACGAATTCATGACAGTTCAAACAAGATAG